>NC_057803.1:167137327-167445887 GCF_018294505.1 Triticum aestivum | reverse complement strand
CTGTAAACATCACTGGCACAAACTATTGATGTATTTCCATCAGATATCAGATAGCAACAAAATGCATAAATCTTACAGTGGCCAAGTTATTTTTAAATTGTAAACAAATTTAATACTGCAATATTCTATAGCCTGTTATACAAAAGTGTAGTTTGTTTCAAGTCAAAACATTAAACAAGCTCAAGGTTCAACAGAACCAAAACTGCAAAATATGCTGGGCCTGAAGCATAGCCACAACACTAGCCAGATAGGACGTGGTCAGGGAACATGATATAGAAGAAGCTCAAAAGACAGCAAAGGGCAAAAACTGAAGATAAACACATCAACAGAAATTCCTGGACTCCTGTGCAGAATTTAAACAGTCAAGGAACAAATAGACAACTACAGAGAAGACTGAATATACTTGTATTCCCTTTTTGTTTCCCTTGGGTGATGCAGGTAGAGTACGACAACGAAACTAGGAAATAATGATCTTTACCTGGATATAATTTGCCCCATAGAACGCATTGTTTCCAATTTGAAACTGTGCTCGATAGTCTGTGCCCTATATAAATGTGCAATAAAATGTTAACAGAAGGTAGTAGTTGGGTAGAAGCACACACTAAGAGAAAAATTAAGCATGGTTATAAGTAACTGACAGCTAATGTAGCTGAACAGATATGCTTGGAACACAGATATAGCTTACCTTGTAGTCAAAGTTGAACATCCCTTGAGAGTAATGAGGCTCACTAGTAAGCTGGAAAACAGGAAACCATCAGCAAAAAAGGAGTAAAATAGAAGTCACCAAACAAAAAAAATATCAAATTCAGCTACCTGCGCATTTATTTTCAGCGCGAGATTCTCTGTCAGATCACATTTCACACGAGCATTCAGCCTTCCATCAGTCATCAACCTTCCGATAAGCATTAACTACGGAAAATTCCATACACAGTTAAAAACAGAGTTCATAAATACAAGATACCACAGAATTATATCAAATGTGAAGAGAACAAACCTTTGGATCTAAAAAATTGGCACCAAATTCATACTGTGATGTTGGGACTTTTATAACATCAGCTGACTGAGATGGAACTTCCAGGGAACCCATAAGGACACTGTTAAGATGTCAGTAATAAGTTGTCGGCATACATCATAAATAAGACAAAAAAGAAGTATCACCAACATTTTGCATTTTGTCTCACCTATGGCTAAGAGCGAACTTCTGGGTTAACATCTTTGTGAAGTCAAACCTCAAACCTTCAAAAAGTTCAGGCTTCAGAGACACTGCAAATTGAGCATGTCAGTAAATCCCATGAAAGAAAGCTCAAGAGCCAAACTGCATATAGAGCAAGCAGGTAGCCAGGTAGGTAAACACCAAATGAGCAAAGCAAACAATTAAATTCCCTTCCAAGTTTAAAATTGCATATTTAGTTATGTAAATATTCAAAGAATTATGAAGGCCTAAATAAAGCCCACGGTGACCATAATGTCACATCAAATGCATCTCTCTTGTCAATTAGTAAGGTGTAACTGAGAATTGGAAATCTTACGGTATTGAATTTGTTCACAGCTGTATTATTACTAGATTTCTCACAGAAATATTTTCATAATCTCACCATTTGCAGTTTTTTACCAACCTGTCATAAAAACTATCTGTCAAAGTTGAAAGTCTGAGACAGACCGTGTCCATGTGCAAAGCGTCTTAACACAAGGAATAAACTGTGGATAGTGGAGGCATGAATGATTGAGATATTGGTTCATTTCCTAAATCATAACACTGTTCCACTACCTAACAATAATATCTAGAGAAGTACAATAAAAAGATCATGTTAAGCACCGTATGATCCCTTTGTTAACTCTAAATTATGTATGATATATGAAAAAATGACAAGGTTGCTCTGCTTAAGGATCCTTTTACAAGAGAAATGGTATACTTTGGTGTAAGTTCTGGAGAACATCGACATCATATATTTCTATACAACTGTTGCATCGAAGTAGTGCTTTGGTGCTCCCTTGATCTCAGATGGACTAAACTTGGCTACTCTGTAGCTTTTGATCCTAACAGCAAGTCACAAAAACATTTACAGATTACAGGAACCTCATAATAATCCACGTCAAGCAACCAAATCGCGACCAAGGAAAGGATTATGGCACAACTTCATTACCAACCATAAGAGCACACACATATACATCAACTGGCAGTTTAGCAATGCTGCAGCAATTAACACACAATGGCAGTTTAAAATAAATAAAACTAAAAAAAGAGAGGGGAAGGGGACGAACTGAGGGCCTCGCGCTGGATCTCCTCGTACGGCACGGGGCAAGGGAGGTTGAGGTAGTCCACCTTCTCCTCCTTCTTATCATCCCCATCCGGCTTCGGAGGGAGGATGCCGGCGAGCCCAACCCCATACGGCGGCGCGGCCCCGTGTGGTTGCGCTGGAGAAGGCGATGGCGGCGCTGCGTCGGAGGCGGCGGAGGCGGCGGATCCCATGGCGAAGAAACCCTAGGTTAGGGGTTATGGGGTGGGCTTTGGCCTTTGGGAGGTTCTCGTCTTCCCACCACGCGACGCTGAGGAGGTGGATCTGTTTCGGGGGGCCACCTGACTTTGCTCTTGGTTTCTACTAGTACTGCAGATCGGCGGGCTCTCCTGAGTTCTTCGGAGGTGTCTTTTTTTCTGCGTTTTTTTTCTGAGATCCCAAAGACCGACCGGTGGTTTCTCTCTCACAAAAAAAGGACCGACCACTATTAAAAAAATAAGAATCAGAATCAGGGATTATATGGCTGCGTTCGGCTTCTCTCCGCTCCGGGAGCGGACCATACTTTATCTGAATTTAATGAAGCTGTCAAACCCCAACTCCCCAACTTTGTGGAGCGGGAAAGTTCCGAACAGGGCTTATATATCCATTCATCATGGTAACAATCTTATGGAATGCTAGGGTTTTTCCCTCTTCTCTGTTAACGATGTTGTTCCTCTACATCTTGAACGGTCATTGAAGCACAAAAGGATGAAGAGGACCCGCCGCTAGGGTTTCTCCCTCTTATGCGTTATAAGGTTGTTGTTCCCCGCCATCTAAGCGCAAGAAGTTGAAGAGAAACTTGGTTGTTCGTACGATGTGTACTACGATGTGTACTTCTTGTCATGTAGGCTTTCGTTCAGGTGTGCCAGCACTGACGTTGATGTGACAGTGACATCATGGGATGGAATAAGTCCCTTCGTCCCCCTCCCCATCTTAACGGTGTTCGTTCCAATCACAAGCATTTATAGAGAAAATGGTAATTCCTTGTGAATTTGTAAACATTTCAGATTTGAAAAGAATATGGGATATGATACAAATTGGACAAGATAAAAAGAGGCGAAACAATGAACACATTAGCAATAAAAACATTTTCTTGATGTGTGTGTTACTGAAAGTATAAGTGCTCTTTGGGTGATTTTGGTAATTAATGCCAACATATCTCTTGTTTGGACTAATACATTTATCTAGTTTATTTCATATGAGTTCAATAGTGGAGTGGCGTGGACAAGAAGATGTGGAACCCTTTCAAGAAGCTAAGGACAAGGATTGGTAAAAGCTCAAGACTCTACATTTTCATTTTAGTGATCCAAGATCACATTGAGTCCATAGGAAAGCCAATACTATTAAAAGGGATGAGGTGTTGCTTAATGCCTTGCTTGCTCAAAGTGCTTAGTGATATGCTTCAAAGCCATCAACCACTTTCTCATATCAACATATGTCCCAAACCAAAAGTCAAACTCGGCCCCATCGATTTGATATATCCAGTGCCACCGAGTTCACTTGACATAGCCACTGCCAGAAACCCTAATCAGTTCGGTCTCACTGATGGGATCTCGGTCTCGCCGAGATGGGCTTGCAAACTCTCTGTTACCTGTTGCAATAATTTCGGTCTCATCGAGTTTGCTTGGCCAACTCTCTGTTTTGCTTATTACCAAAATCGGTCCCACCGAGTTTGTGTAATCGGTCAAACCGAGTTGAGGTTTTACCCTAACCATAGCACACCGGTCACACCGAGTTGATCATATCGGTCCCACCAAAAATTCTAATGTTCACATTTTGAACTAAATCGTCTGACCGAGTTTCATGGTTCGGTCTCACCGAGTTTGGTAAATTATGTGTAACGGCTAGATTTTGTGTGGAGGCTATATATACCCCTTCACCCATCCTCCATTCATGGAGAGAGCATCAGAACATGCCTACACTTCCAGCATTCATTTTCTGAGAGAGAACCACCTACTCATGTGTTGAGACCAAGATATCCCAATCCAACCACAAGAATCTTGATCTCTGGCCCTTCCCAAGTTGCTTTCCACTCAAATCATCTATCCACCAAATCCAAATCTGTGTGAGAGAGTTGAGTGTTGGGGAGACTATCATTTGAAGCACAAGGGCAAGGAGTTCATCATCAACACACCATCTATTACCTTTTGAAGAGTGGTGTCTCCTAGATTGGTTAGGTGTCACTTGGGAGCCTCCGTCAAGATTGAGGAGTTGAACCAAGGAGTTTGTAAGGGCAAGGAGATCGCCTACTTCGTGAAGATCTACCCAAGTGAGGCAAGTCCTTCGTGGGCGATGGCCATGGTGGGATAGACAAGGTTGCTTCTTCGTGGACCCTTCGTGGGTAGAGCCCTTTGTGGACTCGCGCAACCGTTACCCTTCTTGGGTTGAAGTCTCCATCAACGTGGATGTACGATAGCACCACTTATCGGAACCACGCCAAAAATCTCTGTGTCTCCAATTGCGTTTGCACACTCCAATCCCATCTCTTTGCTTTCTTGCAACTTGCATGCTTTACTTTCCGCTGCTCATATACTCTTGCCATGCTTGCTTGAAATGTATTGTGAATGTTTAAACTTGTGCTAAAACTTCACCTCAACTTAAAGAAATTAAAAGATGGTTGAGTCTACGTTGGGGGTCTTAGACATAGAGTACCTATACTTGATGGAGAGTTCTTTCATGAGTGGAAAATTGAGATGCTTGAGATTTTTCAATCAATAACACTTAAACAAGTACATTACTAGCCCTTGTGCACCCCTTGTTGACCCCTTGCATCCTACCCTTGATGAGTCTATTGACATGATCCGTAATCTTAGAACTGACAATTTAATCAGTAGAGGATTACCTAGAAACTTGATTGCTAGCTTGCCTGCTCTTGATTGTGCCTACACCATATGGAGATTTTCTGAGAAACGATTTCCAAACTATTCCTTGCAAAACTTAAATGAAATTCTTCATAAGTATATTGCCTTCAGTAAGATGAATTCCAATGATCCTAAGTTTAGTGATTGTTTATTTGAGCTTAGTAACCTCATGCGTGCCAAAGGAGATGTTGGAATCATTAGCAATATCATCTCCGAAGCCATTAGAATTCATAAAGATGAACATTGTGATGATCACTTATCTAATGAATCACTCTCTCTAGGAATTAATCAATCACAAGACGATGCTGAACATGGATACTGACTTTGATCTTGATGAGTCTACGAGACACTTTGATCTTGTGGCTAATCTTCGTGGCTACATGGCTGGAGGAAAGGAATGGGTCCTTGATAGTGGATGTACCGATCACATGATTGGAGACAAGGATATGTTTCGTGAGCTTGCTGAAAACAACGGCCCTCGAAAGTATGTCACTTTTGGTGACAACTCAAAGGGTAAGGTGGTTGGCCTTGGTAAGGTGGCCATCTCACATGATAGTGATACGTCCATTTTGCATCATGCTTTTATATCGGTATTTATTGCATTATGGGATGTTATTACACATTATGTCACAATACTTATGCCTATTCTCTCTTATTTTACAAGGTTTACATAAAGAGGGAGAATGCCGGCACAGCTCCAAAAGTCCTGAAACTTCACAAAAGTCATTTTCAGAATATATAAAAAATACTGAGCGCAAGAAGTTCCAGAGGGGGGCCACACCCTGGCCACGAGGATGGGGGCGCGCCCTACCCACCTAGGCGCGCCCCCTACCTCATGGGCCCCCTGGTGGCCCTCCGATGCTCATCTTCTGCTATATGGAGTCTTTCGATGAGAAAAAAATCATAAGCAAGCTTTCGGGATGAGACTCCGCCGCCACGAGGCGGAACCTTGGCGGAACCAATCTAGGGTTCTGGCGAAGCTGTTCTGCCGGGGAAACTTCCCTCCGGGAGGGGGAAATCATCGCCATCGTCATCACCAACGATCCTCTCATTGGGAGGGGGTCAATCTCCATCAACATCTTCACCAGCACCATCTCCTCTCAAACCCTAGTTCATCTCTTGTATCCAATTCTTGTCTCCAAGTCTGGGATTGGTACATGTGGGTTGCTAGTAGTGTTGATTACTCCATGTAGTTGATGCTAGTTGGTTTATTTGGTGGAAGATCATATGTTCAGATCCTATATGCATATTAATACCCCTCTGGTTATGAACATGAATATGCTTTGTGAGTAGTTACGTTTGTTCCTGAGGACATGGGAGAAGTCTTGCTATTAGTAGTCATGTGAATTTGGTATTCGTTCGATATTTTGATGAGATGTATGTTGTCTCTCCTCTAGTGATCTTATGTGAACGTCGACTACATGACACTTTGCCATTATTTGGGCCTAGAGGAAGGCATTGGGAAGTAATAAGTAGATGATGGGTTGCTAGAGTGACAGAAGCTTAAATCCTAGTTTATGCGTTTCTTCGTAAGGGGCTGATTTGGATCCATATGTTTCATGCTATGGTTAGGTTTACCTTAATACTTTTGTTGTAGTTGCGGATGCTTGCAATAGAGGTTAATCATAAGTGGGGTGCTTGTCCAAGTAAGGACAACACCCAAGCAGCGGTCCACCCACATATCAGATTATCAAAGTACCGAACGCGAATCATATGATCGTGATGAAACCTAGCTTGATGATAATTTCCATGTGTCCTTGGGAGCGCTTTTCTTTATATAAGAATTTTCCCAGACTTGTCCTTTGCTACAAAAAGGATTGGGACACCTTGCTGCACTTTATTTACTTTTGTTACTTGTTTCTCGTTACAAATTATCTTATCACAAAACTATTTGTTACCTATAATTTCAGTGCTTGCAGAGAATACCTTGCTGAAAACCGATTATCATTTCCTTCTGCTCCTCGTTGGGTTCAACATCTTACTTATCGAAAGGACTACGATAGATCCCCTATACTTGTGGGTCATCAAGACTCTTTTCTGGCGCCGTTGCTGGGAGTGAAGCGCCTTTGGTAGGTGGAATTTGGTAAGGAAAAATTTATATAGTGTGCTGAAATTTACTGTCACTTGTTACTATGGAAAGTAATCCTCTGAGGGGCTTGTTCGGGGTATCTTCACCCCGACCAGTAGAGCAAATAGTTGCTCCTCAACCTACTGAACCTACTGAAAATGAAAATGTCTGCTTTAAAATTCCTTTGGGTATGATAGAAAAACTGCTAGCTAATCCTTTTGCAGGAGATGGAACATTACATCCTGATGAGCACCTAATATATGTGGATGAAGTTTGTGGATTATTTAAGCTTGCAGGTATGCCCGATGATGTTATCAAGAAGAAGGTCTTCCCTTCATCTTTGGAGGGAGACGCATTGACATGGTATAGGCTATGTGATGATATGGGATCATGGAACTACAAACGATTGAAATTGGAATTTCATCAGAAGTTTTATCCTATGCATCTTGTTCATCGTGATCGTAATTTTATATATAATTTTTGGCCTCATGAAGGAGAAAGCATTGATCAAGCTTGGGGGAGGCTTAAGTCAATGTTATATTCATGCCCCAATCATGAGCTCTCAAGAGAAATGATTATCCAAAAAATTTATGCTCGGCTTTCTAATAACAGCCGCACCATGCTCGATACTTCTTATGCTGGCTCTTTTATGATGAAGACTATTGAATTCAAATGGGATTTATTGGAAAGAATTAAATGCCACTCTGAAGATTGGGATCTCGACGAAGGTAAGGAGTCAGGTATGATACCTAAGTTTGATTGTGTTAAATCTTTTATGGATACCGATGTTTTCCGTAAATTTAGCACTAAATATGGACTTGACCCTGAGATAGTAGCTTCTTTCTGTGAATCTTTTGCTACTCATGTTGATCTCCCTAAGGATAAGTGGTTTAAATATCATCCTCCCATTGAAGTAAAAGTAGCTGCACCTATTAAAGTTGAAGAAAAGACTGTCACTTATAACGATTCTATTATTCCTACTGCTTATGTTGAGAACCCACCTTTTCCTGTTAGGATAAAAGATCATGCTAAAGCTTCAACTATGGTTCGTAAAAGCAATATTAGAACCTATACACCTCCTAATCAAGTTAAAGTTGAATCTAATATTGCTATTGTTAAGGATCTCTTGGCTGATAATATTGATGGGCATGTTATTTATTTCTGTGATGAAACTGTTAGAATTGCTAAACCTTGTGCTAAAGATAAACATAGACATGTGGTAGGTATGTCTATTATTTCTGTTAAAATAGGAGATCATTGTTATCATGGCTTGTGTGATATGGGTGCTAGTGCTAGTGCAATACCTATTGATTTATACAAAGAAATTATGCATGATATTGCACCTATTGAGTTAGAAGAAATTGATGTCACTATTAAACTTGCCAATAGGGATACTATTTCACCAATGGGAATTGTTAGAGATGTTGAAGTCTTGTGTGGGAAAACTAAATATCCTACTGATTTTCTTGTTCTTGGTTCTCCACAAGATAGCTTTTGTCCCATTATATTCGGTATACCCTTCTTAAACACTGTTAATGCTAGGATAGACTGCAATAAGGATGTTATTACTATTGGTTTAGGTGATATGTCTCATGAGTTCAACTTTTCTAAATTTCGTAGACAACACCATGAAGAAGAATTGTGTCAGTGTACTAGAATAGGGGTACCCTAGTATCCCGAACTTGTGCACGGGCAGTCGCAGCATCCCGCGGCAAGGCTTGCCAGGTGACCGCCAAGGTCCTCCGTGGTTCCTTTGGAACCATTCAAGAACAAAGTATCCAAGCCAAGGAGACAAGACCCCAGCAAGAGGAGCTTGCCGGGAAGGCCAACAAAGGCATCTCAAGACCCCGGCAAGAGGAGCTTGCCGGGAAGGCCAACCAAGGCACCTCAAGGAACTTGCCGCGACGCGCCACGCGTCCCGGCAAGGCCCGGTGAGCGACAAGCTCCCGGACGCAACAAGACAACGACCGCGGCAAGGCGCTTGCCGCGGCAAGCTACCACTCTGTGCCCGCGCTCCAGCACATCCATCAACGTGTCGCTCTGGGACCCTTCCAGGCGTACGTGGTGGGAGGCTGTGCAGCCAGGGGTGCGCAGTGGCAAGCGGCGCTAACAAGATTGCCATCGTGGCAAGTGGTGGCGTCCCTGACGGTCCCTTTTGCACTATTTAGACGACGCAGACGGGCATTTAATGCCCTTGTCCCCTGCCGTCAGGGTTAGGTATGATACACTATAGTAGGTAGATGTACCTACCGCAACACCTTTCCATTTTTACCTTTGTCTACGTTGCCATCTGTCGGTGACCCCTTGAGCATATAAAAGGAGGCCCGTGTGCAACGTAGGGGGGTTAGTTGGCTGGTTAGGAGAAAGAGAACACTCACGCTCGATCTCGTTAGCTGCTGGAGTGTACTATAGCACTCCGCGCTCCCGAGCAAGAACTCAATACAAACCACAAAGCAGGAGTAGGGTTTTACGCATCCGTGCGGCCCGAACCTGGGTAAACTGCTCGTGTGCTTCGCCTTGATCCGCTCTTCGTGCGACCTCCGCCCCCGCCGAACCAAAAGGGACTCAGTCCGCCGGTCCCATAGGTGCTCGTGGATCAGAACCCCGGCATCTTTGGCGCGGGGCCTGGGCCATACACGGTACCGAGCGCTGTTGGGCCAGGCCCAAAACAGGGCACGGGCACGCGCGGCCTATGTTACGCCGTATCTCTCCCCGTATCCACCGCGCCCTCCCCGAACGGTATGCGTTGAATGCGGTGTCGTGGGAGAGATCGTGGGTGGTTTCTTTATTTGGAAATGCGGAACGTCCGCCCCCTCCCTCTTTATAAGCAGATGAAACAGGGACAGTTCGCCCATTCGCTGGTTGCTGCTTCAATCTCGGAAATCTCTGCCGCTCCCTCGTCTTCCCAAAGCCGAAAGAGAGCAGCGCCCTGCCCCCATCGCCACCAGCGCCACCAACGCCATCGGCCTCCTCCACCACTTCCGCCATGGCTCCGAAAGCCGACAAGGGGAAGGTCGTGAAGTCGACCGAGGCGCAGCGGCTTGCGGCGCTGCGAAAGGAGCGGGCAGTCTTCCCCCCCAAGCTCGCCGCGAGGGAGCTGAGGGAGAACTACTACCTCTTCTGGTCGACGGAGACGCGAGCGCACCCGCGCACGAAGGTACTTCCAGCCGCCGCTTGGAAAACGGCTCCAAATGGATATCCATTCTTCGCCTTGTTCTTCTACTGCGGGCTCTGCCCGCCTTTCTCTGAATTCTTCTGCGATATCATGAACACCTACGGGTTCCACCTCCTTGATTTCACCCCCAACGCCGTTCTGACCATGGCAGTTTTCGCACATCTCTGCGAAAACTTTGTCGGAGTCCATCCCAATGTAGCCCTTTTCCGCCACTTCTTTATACCCCGAGTAGAGAGGGGAGAGCCTTTATCCGGCGGAATCGCCTGGATCTCGAGGGCCGGCAAGAAGGAAACTTATTTGGAGGGAGAATTCCACGGCAAGTGGGAGGAGTGGAGAGTAGACTGGTGCTGGATTGACGAGGAGAACCCGCAGCCATTCACCACCCGGCGCCAAGCCCCAGTAGCACGCGGCAGCGGCTGGAGTGACGTGGCCCCGGAAGACGACATGCTGAAGATTGCTGTCACCTAGATCCTGCGCCTCAGGCTTGCCGGGCTCACTGTGGGTGCTGTTGGCGCAGATTTTCTTCGTCGCCGCATCGCCCCCCTGCAGGAACGAGGGAGACCCGCCTGGGAGTTCAAGAATGCGGCGGATATCATGAGGCTGCGGCCGGGCCTCAACTTCAACTTCACTGTTCTGGAGCTCAACGCGATGCTTCAGGAGCTGTTCAAGTATGACCCCCAACATCCCGAAGTGTTCAGGTTGCCGGGGGGCGTCGTTCCGCTGTGCAACAACTCCTCGCTCGACCGCATCTGTGCAATGATGCCACTGTGCGACTCGCATGGAATTGTGCCAACTTGGCAAGAGCCTGCAGACGACGTCGTGCAGCAGTTCTTCGATGGCTTGGTAGAAGTGCCGATCCGCCCCGACGAGAAGGACAGCCTCACCCGCGACACACCGATGCAGAGATGACACGCATCGCCACTAGGCTGGAAGAGGCGGCGGCGGCCGCAGCCGCGGGTGAATTTGGATTCACCATGGAGGAGGCAGATGCAGCAGAGGCGGCAAGCCGTGCCGAGCGAGGGGAGCCCGCCGGGGAGAAAGAGCTTGCCGGGCGGAAAGGGCTTGCCGGGCATGGCGTCGAGTCGAGCGAGCCCGCCGAGGATGCGAGCGGCTCGCTGGAGATCAACTCCTCTTCATCTTCATCTTAGGGCAGCTCGCCGCAAGCAGAGCCTCCATCCCCACCAAGAAGGCGTCTCCGCAAGGCCGGCGACGTAGCGGAGCGGCAGGCGGGCCAACAGTCACCGCGCCACGTGACGCGCTCCACCGCGGCAAACACCGTTGCCGCGGGAGCACCTCATGCTGCGACGGCAACTGGAGCGGGGTCTAGCCGGACCACCGCTTCTGCTCCTACCGCTTCTCACGCCGCGACGGCAACCGGAGCGGGGTCGTCTCAGACCACCGCCACCGTTCCCGCCAAGCGGCCAAGGGAAACTACTCCTCCGTCTCCCCGCACCGGGCGTGAGCCGGACTTCGACTTCTCCGCGTTCAGCTCCGACGAGGAAGAAGAAGAAGAGTAAGATTCTCTTGTTGTACTTGTAGTTCTTCAATCCTTGCTGTCTTGTCTTGTATCTCATTTGCTTTACTCTGAACTTGTTTCTTTTTAGGACTCTGGCCCAGAGAGCAACAAAGAGAGCCAAGGTCCCGGTGATCGTCATTGAGGACGAGCCCACTGCGACAGTAGGGGGTGCGCCCGAGACAACCTTGCCGGACCCGGCAACTTTCCTCCAGAGCAGCCCCCAGCGTAAGTATATGATTTGCTTTCCGCTGTGAGGTGCACATGGATACTCTGTCTTTGCTGATATCTGTTTGTTGGTTTGTGTAGGAGCAGAGCAGCCCCACCAGGAGCCAAGTGAGAGTCCTCCGGCAAGGAAGAAGTCTCCGGCAAGGGAGAGTTCTCCGGCAAGGGACGGCACTAGCGGCCCCCCGACGGCGGAGACCACGAGTGCAGAACCCGGGACAGGTAATCCTTTCGCTGCAAGATTTCCCTTGGGTTCTTCTTCTTTTGATCTTCTTCTTGGGTGTTTATTGGATTTTGCTTGACTCTTCTCCCTTTTCCGGCTGTCAGACCCATCTGCTACGGAGCCGATGGAGACCGAGGTTGCTGCCGACGAAGCAGCCGGTGCTGACGATCCCGCCGGCGCAGAGGCCGCCAAGGCTGCCGCCGCAGCAACTGGCGAGGGGTCCGGCGATCGCACTGACGGCCCTGAGACCGCAGGAGCAACAGGCGCTGCGCCGACCGCCGACCCGTCTGCCGCTGCCGCAGCGCCCGGCTCCGAAGAGCCCCAGCCCGGCGTCTACTTAAAGGCCGGCGATGACGTCTTCATCAACCTCCCCTGGGTGTCAAGCTCCAGGGCGCCGGTCGAGGGAGAGATCTTCGACGGGGAGGTGCTCGCCTCCGCTGGGCTGACACTGGTTGACGCGCCAAGCAGCAGCAGCAACGAGCCTGAGGAGGAGCGGCTGCTGCGGAAGTTGTTGTCGCTCTACCGCGCGCGGCAAGCCAAGCTGGAATCCCGCGAGGCACTTGTTGCGAAGGCGGGAGCGGACATCGAGAAGCGCGCGGAGGAGCTCCGAGGTCTCCACCGGGAAGCTCTCCGGTCCTTGGCAGAGGAGCGGGAGCAACTTGCCGAAGCGCAGAAGGCCTTCCTCCTCGAGAAGGCTGAAATCAGAGAGCAACAGCGGCTTGCCGCTGAGAAGCTGTCTGCGCAGGAAGGCGAGCTGGCGCAGTGGAAGGTCAATCTTGACGCCCACGAGGAGGAGCTTGCCGCGCGCGAGGAAAAATTTGGCGGAGCCCTCAAGCAAGCGGAAGATGCTGCCGCAGCCGCCGAGGCCACCAAGAAGGATCTGGAGATGAAGGTGACGCAGCTGGAAGCCGATCTCGCCGAGAAGGGCAAAGAGCTCAGCGCCGCCAAGGTCTCCAACGTGGATCTTGAGTTGAAGCTGACCACTTTGACCAAGACGCTGGACGGCGCCAAGGAGCAAGAAGCGGCCTCGAAGGAGGAGATCAGGGCCGACAAGGCACTGCTGGAGAGTGTTGCCGCCACCCAGAATGCTTTCAGGGAGACTGTGGAGCACTGGACGGAGAGTCTTGTGAGTGTTGCCGCAGACATTGACAGGGAGCTGGCGCAGCTGGGGATGGAGGATCTCGGGTATCCCTCCGACGAGAATCTCCAACCCAGCGCCAAGCTTGTCTTGTTATTCAAAGGCATGGCGACGGCCCTCCAGCGACTCCAGGAGAGGATCCCAAAGCAGCTGGCCGACGAGTCGCGCAAGATCTGCGCGGGAGCTCTTCAGAAAGTGTTGGTGAAGGTGGCCTTCTGCAATCCGGGCCTCAACCTCACCAACGTCCTCAAGACCCTGCCGCCGGATGCTGATGTGGAGGCGCTCAAGACCCTTGTCGCACCCATTGTGGACAAGGTGAGCGGGATCAAGAGGATCGAGGGCGCTCGCGTAGACTAGGCCGCCCGCTTCTTCTTTTCTTGTCGCTGTTTGTCATGTTATGAAAACAATCTGTTAGAGCCGCGACAAGCTATCTTTGTAATATAACTCTATCTCGGACAATGATTGCAATGTTATTCCCTTTACTTGATTCCTCCCTTTGTATGTTTTTGCCCTACGCTTTTAGGGAACTTGCCGGTGCAGGCACCTGAGCCGCGAGCGCTGAGTGCGGGACGTCAGCAGCCTGCTGGCGGTGCCGCTACCGACAAGAAACCTTGTCGCAACTAGTTGCAGCTCACTTAAGTTGTTGAGCGGACTCGAAACAAAGTAAGGGTGCAACTAGCTACGAGTTGGTTCCTCCGCGCACAGGTTTTCCATACAAAGTGCGGTCGTTCAAGGGAGATAAATTAAAAAATTTAAAAATCTGATTGCTCAAACTTTGGCAACTTAGATTTTCTGTTGCTTGCTTCCCGGTAAGGTGAAACTTTCTTGAACGATGCCTGGTCCATACCATTATCTTCTCCTTTCCCCCCGGCAAACTTGTGGGCGAGGGAACCTTCCTTTCCTTGAGAAAACAGAAAGAAGAGAAAATAAAGATATGGAGCCTTACGGCTCGTTATTACTTACCGGGGAGTAGGTGCTGCACAAAGTGTCAGATCACATATGCAAAAAATAGAAAGCATGAACTTGACAAGATGTGCGGAGCACATGAGCTTTACTTATGCACGGGGTCTGCACCCGGCTTTGTACAAAGGATTACATGCAACAGCGGCAAGACTTGTACAAAAGGTGGTTGCCGGAACAGGTTCCGGCAACTGCGCCTTATGGGTAAAACTTACGAAGATGCTCAATGTTCCAGGAGTTGCCCACCAGAATGGCATCTTCGGTCTCAAGGCGGACAGCGCCAGGCCTAGTGACTCGTTTCACCCGGTAAGGGCCTTCCCACTTTGGTGTCAACTTGTTGGAATTCTTGGCGGACTGAACACGCCGAAGAACAAGGTCACCTTCCTCGAGACTTATGGCATTAACTTTGCGGCTATGGTAGCGGCGCAAAGCTTGCTGGTAGCGAGCAACTCGTACAGCAGCCTGAAGACGGTCTTCCTCAAGGAGCAGCGCGTCATCTTGTCGCAGCTGCTCTTGCTCAAGCTCATCATAGGCGAGCACTCGAGGTGACCCGTATACGAGTTTCGTGGGGAGAACTGCCTCTGCTCCATAGACTAGAGCGAAAGGTGTCTGGCCAGTGGCTCGATTTGGCGTCGTCCTGATCGACCAAAGAACCACCGGCAGCTCCTCGATCCAGTTTCTTCCGCACTTGTGCAGCCTGTCGAAAGTCCTGGTCTTGAGCCCGCGCAGCACTTCAGCATTTTCCCTCTCCGCTTGACCGTTGCTTCTCGGGTGAGCAACAGAAGCGAAGCAGACCTTGGCGCCAAGATCTTGGTCGTACTGCATGAAGGTGCGGCTCGTGAATTGCGTACCGTTGTCGGTTATTATCCTGTTAGGGATCCCGAAGCGGCAAACAATCGACCTGAAGAACTTGACTGCTGACTGTGCTGTCACCTTTCTCACTGGTTCCACTTCCGGCCACTTTGTGAACTTGTCGATTGCAACGTACAAGTACTCAAAGCCCCTGACTGCTCGGGGAAAAGGGCTGAGGATGTCGAGCCCCCAGACCGAAAATGGCCAGGATAAAGGGATCGTCTGGAGAGCTTAAGCTGGTTGGTGTATCTGCTTGGAATGGAACTGGCACGCTTCACACTTGGTTACTTGTGCAGTTGCATCCTGGAGGGCTGTCGACCAAAAGAAACCTTGCCAGAATGCTTTGCCGGCAAGTGCTCTTGCGCCAATGTGGTGACCACATATGCCTCCATGTATCTCTGCCAACAGCTTTTGTCCGTCTTCCCGGTGAATACACTTCAATTTCACACCGTTGAGTCTTCTTCTGTACAGTGTCTTGTCGACAAACTGGTACATACTTGACTGCCAGGCTACTCTTTCCGCTTCTTCTTGCTCTTCGTGAAGTTCTCCTGTCTGAAGGAAACGGACAATCCGTTGTGCCCATGCTGGAGCTTGTGGCTCGACAACAAGGACTAAAGGCAAATCTGCGGCTGCGGGAACATCCGCTTCTACGGCGAGAATCTGTGGCTCTGCCGGAGCTTGACGTTCCCTGGCAAGCTTGTCGGAGCAAAACTTGTCGGGAGCTTCTGCTTCAACGGAACAACCCCTGGGGCTTGCCGGAGCAGATTGCTCCTCAGCGCAAGGCAAATCTGTTGCTGCGGGAACATCCGCTTCTACAGCGAGAACCTGCGGCTCTGCCGGAGCTTGACGTTCCCCGGCAAGCTTGCCGGAGCAAAACTTGTCGGGAGCTTCTGCTTCAACGGAACAAACCCTGGGGCTTGCCGGAGCAGACTGCTCCTCAGCGTTCTTGGCGTTGATCTTGGGGACCTTCTTGGCGGCGGCTTCGGGAAGCTCTGCCGGCAAATAGTCACCAGAAATCAACTTCCTCTTCTTGCTCTGTCCAGTTGATGGTGTTACGGACGGTTGAGTCAGCTTGAGCACAAAGATCCCTGGTTCCACAGGTAACTTAAGTGCGGCGCACTTTGATAGGCCATCGGTAATGGCGTTCTGAGCTCTTGGAACATGCTCCATCTGTAGGCCGTCAAAGTGCTCTTCTAGCTTTCTCACTTCGTCGACGTAGGCTTCCATCAACGGACTCTGATAGCTCTTGTTCACTTGGCGGACGACAAGCTGCGAGTCACCCCTGACAATGAGCTTCTTGATCCCAAGGTCTGCCGCTATCCCGAGACCGGCAAGCAAGCCTTCATACTCTGCAGTATTGTTTGTTGCTTGCTCCTTGGGAAAGTGCATCTGGACTACGTACTTGAGGTGCTCTCCGGTGGGTGCGACAAGCAGCACGCCAGCGCCGGCGCCTTGCAGCGAAAAGGCACCATCAAAGTACATCAGCCACTCTTTGCTTGCTTCTTTGACGGGGATGCTCGTTTCTGGAATTTCTTCGTCTGGTGTTGGTGTCCATTCTGCTATGAATTCTGCCAATGCTCTGCTTTGGATAGTTGAAGTACTCTCAAACTTGAGGCCAAAGCTTGACAGTTCTAGTGCCCACTCAACAGTCCTGCCTATCGCTTTTGGATTCTGTAGTACCTTCTTCAGCGGTAAGCGAGTGACAACTGTGATTTCATGTGCTTGGAAGTAATGGCGCAGCTTTCTCGAGGCCATGAGAAGGCCGAAAAGCAATTTCTGCACACCAGAGTACCTTGACCTAGCCCCATGCAGAAGGGAACTGACAAAGTAAACTGGGCGCTGCACCATTCTCTTCTGTATCTCCTCGCGCGTCAGCGCAGATCCATCCTTGTCGGGACCAGAGCTTGCCGGGGAAGCCCCCTGCTTGTTGCTGGATGCGTCTGCCGTGGTTGCTGGCTCGTCATCTGCCTCCCTCTCCGCTACTAACGCAGTACTAACCACTTGATTGGTTGCCGCTATATACAGCAGCAACTTCTCTTGTGGCTTAGGTGCGACAAGTATTGGAGTGGAGGACAGGTATCTCTTCAAGTCCTGCAGCGCAGCCTCCGCTTCCGGAGTCCATTTCATTGGACCTGCCTTTTTCAATATTTTGAAAAATGGCAAGGCGCGCTCAGCAGACCTAGAGATAAACCTGCTGAGAGCAGCCACGCAACCGGCAAGTCTTCGTACATCCTTGACGCGCTTGGGTGCTTCAATTTGCTCAATGGCCTTGATCTTGTCGGGATTGGCTTCGATTCCCCGCTGAGACACGAAGAATCCGAGAAGCTTGTCGGAGGGGACTCCAAACACACACTTCTTGGGGTTGAGCTTGAGGCTGATCTTGCACAGATTTGCAAAGGTCTCGTCTAAATCTTGAATCAGAGTTGCCTTGTCCTTGCTCTTGACCACTATGTCATCCATGTAGGCTTCCACATTTCTGTGTATTTGTGGCTCAAGGGCGACATGGACTACTCTTGCAAATGTTGAACCAGCATTTTTCAAACCGAAAGGCATCCTTATGAAACAGTACGTGCCACATGGAGTGATGAATGCGGTCTTCTCCTCATCCTCTTCTGCCATGAAGATCTGATGGTATCCTGAGTATGCGTCAAGAAATGAAAGCAAATCACATCCGGCCGTGGAGTCAACAATCTGGTCAATGCGCGGCAAAGGAAATGGATCTTTGGGACAAGCTTTGTTAACATCGGTAAAGTCGATACAAAGTCTCCATTTCCCGTTCGCTTTGCGCACGAATACAGGATTGGCCAACCACGTAGGATGGAGCACTCCTCTGACAAGGCCTGCTGCTTCCAACTTCTTGATTTCTTCTGCTACGAATTCTTGGCGCTCCACTGCTTGCTTCCTGACCTTCTGCTTGACGGGCCGCGCATGAGGACAAACGGCAAGATGGTGCTCAATCACTTTCCTGGGAACACCGGGGATGTCAGACGGTTGCCACGCAAACACGTCGACATTCGCCCGCAGGAAAGCAATGAGCGCGCTTTCCTATTTAGGGTCGAGAGTGGCGCTGATGGTGAAGGTACCACCAGTGCCGTCCTCCTTGGCGGACACCTTCTTGGTTTCTGGCGGAGCTGCCATTGTCTTCTTACACTTGCCGGTGGAGCTTGATGGTGCGTCCTCGACTGCAGCGCAGCACTCCGAAGAGGTGCGCTTGCCGGAGTGGGCATCAGAGCTCTTGCCGGACTTGGTCTTCTTCTTCCCCCCCGGAGCTTCAACGGCAAGTGATCTGCGATCTGTTGCGGCCGCCGCTTCCCGGTAGATCTTGTCGGCGCAGATAAGAGCATCTTTCTTGTCGCCAGGGACAGAGATGACGCTTATCGGGCCTGGCATCTTCAGCATATTGTATGCGTAGTGAGAGGTTGCCATGAACTTGGCGAGTGCTGGATGGCCGAGTATCCCATTGTAAGGCAATGGAAAATAGGCAACGTCAAAAGTGACCCTCTCAGTCCTAAAGTTCAACTCGCTGCCAAATGTCACTGGCAACGTGACCTTCCCCTTCGGCTTGCTCCTTCCCGGGTTGATTCCTTGGAATGTGCCAGTCTCTTCAAGCTCGCTGTCAGGGATCTGGAGTTTCTGGAGTACAGCGGAGGAGATCAGGTTCAAGCCGGCCCCGCCATCAACTAGCATCTTAGTGACCTTGAGGTTGCGGATAGTTGGTGAAACCAACATCGGCAAGCACCCGACTGCAGTTGTGCGATCAGGGTGGTCCTCAATATCAAAGATGATAGGCGTGCTGGACCATTTCAGAAGCTTGCGCGACTCGACAGGTGGTTCCGCCGCATTGACTTCCCGCACCCACTGCTTGAGTTGGCAGTGTGAAGTATGCAGAGAAGCACCGCCGTCAATGCACAAGACCTTTGTGGCTTTCTGGAACTCCTGCTCACTGGTCTCGACATCATCCATGTCTTCGTCGTCGTCGTCATCTTCATCCTTGTCGCGGCCGCGGGGAGGTCTGTCTCCTTGCCGCTGCTTGGCATTGCCGCGGCGTCCTCCCCGGCCAGCACGCTTCTTGCCGGATTCTCCAGCGCCTCCTTGGGCCCTCTCCTTGTCGCGTCGCTCGTATTCAGCTTTTTGCTGCTGGACAAGCTGCTCGACCTTCTTGCAGCTCTGGAGGTCATGGCCCTTGGTGCGGTGGATCTTGCAGTACTGCTTGTCGGTGCTGTCCTGCTTGTTGGCGACCGCCACAGACTGGCAGTTGGTGCATGCGGCAATCTCCTTGCCGGAGCTACCAGCTTTGGCTTTCTTGGCGCCACCTTCGTTGCCGGACTGCTCAACGACTAGCACATCTTTGCCTTTCTTCTCCCTGTTGTTCCGCCGTCGGTTTTTCTTTGCCGGGGCAGCATCCTCGCTGTCAGATCCTTCTGCTCCTGTATTCTCTCCGGGGAGTTTCCTCCCTTCCTCAGCACGTGCACACTTGTCAGCCAGGGCATACAGCTCACTGACGTCTCTGATCTTGCACATCGCCATCTCCTCCCGCATCCTGCGGTTACGCACGTTCTGATGGAACACGCTGATGACCGCGGCAGGGTGGACATCTGGGATGTTGTGCTGTACACGGCTGAATCTCTGAATGTACTTGCGCAGGGGCTCTCCTTCCTTCTGGGCGAGCAGATGAAGGTCACTCTCTTGGCCATGAGGTTTGTGGCCACCTGTAAAGGCGCTGACAAACTGATGGCATAAGTCTGCCCAGGAGGATATGGAGTTGTCCGGCAAGTGCATGAGCCAGGACCTGACGTTGGGCTTGAGCACCAGCGGGAAGTAGTTGGCAAGGATCTTGTCGTCCCGCCCCCGGCAGCCTGCACCGCGATGGTGTAGATGCTGAGGAACTCCGACGGATGCGACTTGCCGTCGTACTTCTCTGGTACGTCTGGCTTGAAATTCTTCATGCTGGGCCACTGGACTTGCCGCAGCTCACGAGTAAACGCAGGGCAACCTACCGCGTACGGCAAGCCACCTGGTTCCCCTGGCGCATGCATGTCGACAGAGGGCCCAGCGCGCTGGTCCGATTGACGTCGCGCTTCTCTTCGGCGCTCGATGCGAGTACGAGCGTCTTCTTGCTGTCGTTCGTGAAGAACTTGGCGCTGATCGCGACGAGCTCGTGGATCTGATGACGCGGTGGAGTCGCTGTCGAGGTGGATCCGGCGAGTCGGCGATCTTGGCCTTCGGGGCGGAGAGTGCACAGTGATTGCACCCCCACCAGTCTTGTCGCCACCGGCTCGTGCCTGGCTGACTTGCCGCGGCTGCGACGTGCTCGGCTGCCGTTGAGTGTCGCCGTTGGCGAAGCCGATGAGACTCTGAATGGTGGCCCTCCAGTCGTCGATCTTGTCTGCCGTAGGAGGGTAGTCTAGGAGCAGTTGAGCTCGCACCAAAGCTTCTGCTGGAGTGGCGGGTGGCGGTGGCAAACGGTGCGAGGAGCGGGATATGCTCGGACTTCTAACTATGTTAGAAGGAGCAGTGTCCCGTCCAGGCGACCGTGCCTCGCTCATGCTAGCATGTTGGCATGCATGCTGGTCTTGAGCGCTCCGAGACCCACCAGCTCGATCTTGGTCCAGCAAACGCATGGTACTGAGAGCACCATGACGCTGCCAGTCCCGTGCCTCCTGAGATGGGCGCGGTGCATGCACGGACGCCGAGGTCTTGGAGTGCGCTCGGTCGTTGTGGGAGCCGGCTACGCCGCTGATGGGCAGCGCAGCCTTGTCCTTGGACCTGGCAGCACCATGAGCTCCCTCGTCGACGCCCGTTCTTCCGCCGGCGTCTGCCCCATCAGCCGTTTGCTCCGGCGGTGGTGGGTTCGGCACGGACAGAGTAGCCGCCTCCGAAGCCTTCTTCTTCGGCGGCATGTCGATGAAGATGATGAAGATCTAGCGCGCGTGAACGCCGGATCTGGTTCACACAACCTCGACGCCCCCTACCTGGCGCGCCAAAGATGCCGTGGATCAGAACCCCGGCAAATTGCCTAGTAAAGTTAAGGCCATCTTCAATTCAATAGACTTGTACCAACACTTTCACCTACCTTTGTCTGCTCAAGCTTTTGATGAGCTAAACTTGATAAGAAATATGTTGGTCTCCCATACAAGAGATGACACTTGTAAGGATTTATGGTTCTGGCAGGGCTCTTCAAAGGTTTACAAACCTAAGCTGTTCTATGGTCATGTTTTTCAGAATGAAATATTCAACCACTTGTTGTGCTGGATCTGGAAATCCTCTTGTACTATCAAGATCAAGGTTTTTGCATGGATGCTCATCATGGATAGACTCAACACTAAGGATATGGTTGATAGAAGGCACTGGCACATGGATGATGGTGTTACTTGTAGGCTATGCCCCCTTCAAGTGAGAGAAACCAGAGACCATCTCTTCTTCAACTGCCATTTCAGTGTCAGAGTTTGGAATTATTTGCAGATCGATTGGTCGGCTGGAACTTCAATGTCTGACCTAGTCATCCAGGCAAGGAGAAGTTTTGATAAGCCCTTTTTCAATGAAGTAGTATTTATTGCCTGCTGGAATATCTGGATCATCAGAAATGCCAAAGTGTTCAGAGGTGAGAGGGCAAGTTTCAACAAATGGAGAGGAGCTTTCAGGCATGATATTACTCTGATGCAGCATCGAATCAAATCGGGATACAAGGATGAGTTACTCAAGTGGATCTCTTTCTTGCCACCTTAAGTTTTAGCCTTTTCTTTTTTTATTTTGTTTTTCTCCTCTCCTTTCGGTTACCTCTTGTAATCATGTTGTTGTAACTGTTGTCTGGCTTTAATAATAAAGTTTTGATATGCTGTGGGGGTTTTCCCCACAGTTCACAGTCAAAAAAAATTGCCTAGTAAAGATGAAATTATTGGTCTTGCTTCTATTGCCGTACCTCCTAGTGATCCTTTAGAACAATATTTGATAGACCATGAAAATGATATGTATATGAATGAAAGAAGGGAAATAGATGAAGTGTTGTTTAAACAGGGACCTATTATGAAACACAACTTGCCTGTTGAAATCTTAGGGGATCCTCCTCCACCCAAGGGTGATCCCGTGTTTGAGCTTAAACCATTGCCTGATACTCTTAAATATGCTTATCTTGATGAAAAGAAGATATATCCTGTTATTATTAGTGCTAACCTTTCAGAGAAGGAGGAAGAAAAATTATTGAAAACTCTGAAGAAGCACCGTGCTGCTATTGGATATACTCTTGATGATCTTAAGGGCATTAGTCCCACTCTATGTCAACACAAAATAAATTTGGAAAAAGATGCCAAACCAGTTATTGATCACCAACGACGACTGAATCCTAAGATGAAAGAAGTGGTAAGAAAAGAAATATTAAAGCTCCTTGAGGCAGGTATAATTTATCCCGTTGCTGATAGTCAGTGGGTAAGTCATGTCCATTGTGTTCCTAAGAAGGGAGGTATTACTGTCGTTCCTAATGACAAAGATGAATTGATTCTGCAAAGAATTATTACAGGTTATAGGATGTTAATTGTTTTCCGCAAATTAAATAAGGCTACTAAAAAAGATCATTACCCCTTACCTTTTATTGATCAAATGCTAGAAAGATTATCCAAACATACACATTTTTGCTTTCTAGATGGCTATTCTGGTTTCTCCCAAATACCTGTGTCAGCTGATGATCAATTTAAGACCACTTTTACTTGCCCTTTCCGTACTTTTGCTTATAGACGGATGCCTTTTGGTTTATGTAATGCACCTGCTACCTTTCAAAGATGCATGATGGCTATATTTTCTGATTTTTGTGAAAAGATATGTGAGGTATTCATGGATGATTTCTCCATTTATGGATCCTCTTTTGATGATTGCTTAAGCAACCTTGATCGAGTTTTGCAGAGATGTGAAGAAACTAACCTCGTCTTGAATTGGGAGAAATGCCACTTTATGGTTATTGAAGGTATTGTCTTGGGGCACAAAATTTCTGAAAGAGGCATTGAAGTTGATAAAGCTAAAGTTGATGCTATTGAAAAGATGTCGTGTCCCAAGGACATTAGAGGTATAAGAAGTTTCCTTGGTCATGCCGGTTTTTATAGGAGGTTCATTAAGGACTTCTCAAAAATTTCTCGACCTCTGACTAATTTATTACAAAAGGATATACCATTCGTCTTTGATGATGATTGTGTAGAAGCCTTTGAAATACTTAAGAAAGCATTAATCTCTACACCTATTATTCAACCACCTGATTGGAATTTACCTTTTGAAATTACGTGTGATGCTGGTGATTATGCTATAGGTGATGTTCTAGGGTAAAGAGTTGATAAGAAATTAAATGTTATTCAGTATGCTAGTAAAACTCTAGACAATGCTCAGAGAAATTATGCCACTACTCAAAAAGAATTTTTAGCAGTTGTATTTGCTTGTGATAAGTTCAGACCTTATATTGTTGATTCTAAAGTAACTATTCATATTGATCATGCTGCTATTAAATATCTTATGGAAAAGAAAGATGCTAAACCTAGACTTATTAGATGGGTTCTCTTGCTACAAGAATTTTGATTTGCATATTATTGATAGAAAGGGAGCTGAGAACCCCGTTGCAGACAACTTGTCTAGGTTAGAAAATGTTCTTCATGACCCACTACCTATTGATGATAGCTTTCCTTACGAACAATTAAATGTCATAAATGCTTCTCACACTGCTCCATGGTATGCTGATTATGCTAACTACATTGTTGCTAAGTTTATACCACCTAGTTTCACATACCAGCAAAAGAAAAAGGTTTTCTATGATTTAAGACATTACTTTTGGGATGACCCACATCTTTATAAACAAGGAGTAGATGGTGTTATTAGACGTTGTGTACCTGAGCATGAACAGGAACATATCCTACACAAGTGTCACTCCGAAGCTTATGGAGGGCACCACGCTGGAGATAGAACTGCACATAAGGTATTGCAATCCAGTTTTTATTGGCCTACTCTCTTCAAGGATGCCCGTAAGTTTGTCTTGTCTTGTGATGAATGTCAAAGAATTGGTAATATTAGTAGACATCAAGAAATTCCTATGAATTATTCACTTGTTATTGAACCATTTGGTGTTTGGGGCTTTGATTATATGGGACCTTTTTCGGCCTCTAATAGATATACACATATTTTAGTTATTGTTGATTACGTTACTAAGTGGGTAGAAGCTATTCCAACTAGTAGTGCTGATCATAACACCTCTATTAAGATGCTTAAAGAAGTTATTTTTCCGAGGTTTGGAGTCCCTAGATATTTAATGACTGATGGTGGTTCACATTTTATTCATGGTGCTTTCCGTAAAATGCTTGCTAAGTATGATGTTAATCATAGAATTGCATCTCCTTATCACCCACAGTCTAGTGGTCAAGTAGAATTGAGTAATAGAGAACTCAAATTAATTTCAAAAACTGTTAATAGATCTAGAAAGAATTGGTCCAAGAAACTTGATGATGCATTATGGGCCTATAGAACTGCATATAAAAATCCTATGGGTATCTCTCCGTATAAAATGGTTTATGGAAAAGCATGTCACCTACCTCTCGAACTAGAACATAAGGCTTATTGGGCTATTAAAGAGCTCAATTATGATTTCAAACTTGCCGGCGAGAAAAGGTTATTTGACATTAGCTCACTCGATGAATGGAGAACCCAAGCCTATGAGAATGCCAAATTGTTTAAAGAAAAGGTTAAAAGATGGCATGATAAAAGGATACAAAAGCATGAGTTTAATGTAGGTGATTATGTATTGCTATACAACTCTCGTTTAAGATTTTTTGCAGGAAAGCTTCTCTCTAAATGGGAAGGTCCTTACGTTATCGAGGAGGTCTATTGTTCGGGTGCCATAAAAATCAACAACTTCGAAGGCACAAATCCGAAGGTGGTGAACGGTCAAAGAATCAAACATTATATCTCAGGTAATCCTATAAATGTTGAAACCAATGTTATTGAAACCGTAACCCCGGAGGAATACATAAGGGACACTTTCCGGAATGTTTCAGACTCCGAAAAAGAATAGGTATGTGGTACGGTAAGTAAACCGACTCCAAAACAGTTCTAATGGCAATTTTTCTCTGTTTTGGAATATTTAGAAAAATAGAAAAATAAGAAGCAGTCCGGGAAGGACATGAGGGCTCCACTAGGGTGGAGGGCGTGCCCCCCTGCCTCGTGGGCACCTCGTGCGCTCTCCGGACTCCGTTTCTTGCACGATACGTATTTTGGTCGGTAAAAATTCATTATATAATCTCCCGAAAGTTTTGACCACAGTATCACGCAAAAATCTCCTGTTCTTGTTTCAAGCTGTTTCTGCTGCAGATTAGAGCAATATGTCGTCCCAGGATTCAGAAGGAGAAAGCTATGTGGCTGATTGTCTTATAAATCCTAAGGTCTATGGGGACGTGGAGCATTGTGGTTGGACTACGGAAGAAGAAGAGGACTATGAACCCAGGGGAAAGGAGGAGACGAGTTCAGATTAAGATGAAGTCCCATTACCTCAACCTGGGGACATGCATGTGGAGTTCAAAAAGTCAAGCCTCCCTGATAGAGCAAAGAAACCTAAGATCGAGTTTATCCCTTTTCGCCTCTTGCAGGAAAACAAACAGGAATTATGCAAGAAGATATTAAGCCTTGAGCAGGAGATCGATGACCTAAGGGATCAAAATTCTGTCCTCAAGCGCAAATTAAGGAAGAAGCCTATGTCATCAACAACTCCACCCTCTCCACCAACAAAGAAGAATTGAGTATCTGGTATGGGCACTCCCCTTGGCAACTGCCAAGCTTGGGGAGTGCCCCGGTATCGTATCACCATCACTTCTATCTTTACCGTTTTTCTTAGTTTGATCCTTTTGGTAATATCTTGATCTAGTAGCATAAAAGTTTTAGTATGATCTAGTTGTGAGTTTTGCTTTATGATCCTTCTATGTAATCGAGTCCGTGAGCTATATATATAATAAAGATTAATGTTGAGTTAAGGGCTTGATTATTTTGCCATGATCTTGAGCGAATAAAAGAAAAGAGAAAGAATAAAAAGAAAATAAAAGAGATCATATGGGTCTTATGAAGAGTAATGAGCTCACATAGAAAGAGTATGATGAATAAAAGTTGTTGAGAGTTGACAAACATAGTTTTGGTCATCGTTGCAATTAATAGGAAGTAATAAAGAAAGAGAGGTCTTCACATATAAATACACTATCTTGGACATCTTTTATGATTGTGAGCACTCATTAAAATATGACATGCTATAGAGTTGACGTTGGACAAGGAAGACAACGTAATGGGTTATGTTTTCTTACATCTGAGATAAATTATATTGTCATGGATCATCCAACATGATTGAGCTTGCCTTTCCCCCTCGTGCTAGCCAAATTCTTTGCACCAAGTAGAGATACTACTTGTGCTTCCAAACACCCTTAAACCGGTTTTGCCATGAGAGTCCACCATACCTACCTATGGATTGAGTAAGATCCCTCAAGTAAGATGTCATCGGTGCAAGCAATAAAAATTGCCCTCTAAATATGTATGACTTATTAGTGTGGGAGAAAATAAGCTTTATACGATCGTGTGATATGAAAGAAATAAAAGTGACAGACTGCATAATAAAGGTCCATATCACAAGTGGCAATATAAAGTGACGTTCTTTCGCATTAAGATTTTGTGCATCCAACCATAAAAGCGCATGACAACCTGTGCTTCCCTCTGTGAAGGGCCTATCTTTTACTTTTATCTTCTACCTTGCATAAGAGTCATGGTGATCTTCACCCTTCCTTTTTACATTTTATCTTTTGGCAAGCACAACATGTTGGAAAGATCCTGGTATATATGGCTATTGGATGTGAGTTTTCATGAACTATTATTGTTGACATTACCCTTGAGGTAAAACATTGGGAGGCAAAACTATAAGCCCCTGTCTTTCTCTGTGTCCGATTAAAACTCCATACCCATAAGTATTACGTGAGTGTTAGCAATTGTGAAAGACTATATGATAGTTGAGTATGTGGACTTGCTGAAAAGCTGTTATATTGACTCTTTCCTATGTTATGATAAATTGCAATTGCTCCAATGACTAAGATTATAGTTTGTTAGTTTTCAATGAAGTTTATGATTCATACTTGAAATTGTGATTGAATTGTTACTCTAGCATAAGAGATCATATGACAAGAATTATATAAGTTGCTGTTCTAAGAATGATCATGATGCCCTCATGTCCGTCTTTTATTTTTATCGACACCTCTATCTCTAAACATGTGGACATATTTTTCAATTTCCGCTTTCGCTTGAGGGCAAGCGAGGTCTAAGCTTGGGGGAGTTGATACGTCAATTTTGCATCATGCTTTTATATCGATATTTATTGCATTATGGGCTGTAATTACACATTATGTCACAATACTTATGCCTATTTTCTCTTATTTTACAAGGTTTACATAAAGAGGGAGAATGCCGACAGCTAGGATACTGGGCTGGAAGAGGAGCAAATATTAGAGACCTATTCTGCACAGCTCCAAAAGTCCTGAAACTTCACGGAAGTCATTTTCAGAATATATAAAAAATACTGAGCGCAAGAAGTTCCAGAGGGAGGCCACACCCTAGCCACGAGGGTGGGGGGCGCGCCCTACCCCCTGGGCGCGGCCCCTGCCTCGTGGGCCCCCTGGTGGCCCTCCGATGCCCATCTTTTGCTATATGGAGTCTTTCGATGAGAAAAAACACAAGCAAGTTTTCGGGACAAGACTCCGCCGCCACGAGGCGGAACCAATCTAGGGTTCTGGCGGAGCTGTTCTGCCGGGGAAACTTCCCTCCGAGAGGGGGAAATCATCGCCATAGTCATCACCAACGATCCTCTCATCGGGAGGGGGTCAATCTCCATCAACATCTTCACCAGCACCATCTCCTCTCAAACCCTAGTTCATCTCTTGTATCCAATTCTTGTCTCCAAGTCTGGGATTGGTACATGTGGGTTGCTAGTAGTGTGTTGATTACTCCCTGTAGTTGATGCTAGTTGGTTTATTTGGTGGAAGATCATATGTTCAGATCCTATATGCATATTAATACCCCTCTGATTATGAACATGAATATGCTTTGTGAGTAGTTACGTTTGTTCTTGAGGACATGGGAGAAGTCTTGCTATTAGTAGTCATGTGAATTTGGTATTCGTTCGATATTTTGATGAGATGTATGTTGTCTCTCCTCTAGTGGTGTTATGTGAACGTCGACTACATGACACTTCACCATTATTTGGGCCTAGAGGAAGGCATTGGGAAGTAATAAGTAGATGATGGGTTGCTAGAGTGACAGAAGCTTAAACCCTAGTTTATGCGTTGCTTCGTAAGGGGCTGATTTGGATCCATATGTTTCATGCTATGGTTAGGTTTACCTTAATACTTTTGTTGTAGTTGCGGATGCTTGCAATAGAGGTTAATCATAAGTGGGATGCTTGTCCAAGTAAGGACATCACCCAAGCACCGGTCCACCCACATATCAGATTATCAAAGTACCGAACGCGAATCATATGATCGTGATGAAACCTAGCTTGACGATAATTCCCATGTGTCCTCGGGAGCGCTTTTCTCTATATAAGAATTTTTCCAGGCTTGTCCTTTGCTACAAAAAGGGTTGGGCCACCTTGCTGCACTTTATTTACTTTTGTTACTTGTTGCTCGTTACAAATTATCTTATCACAAAACTATCTGTTACCTATAATTTCAGTGCTTGCAGAGAATACCTTGCTGAAAACCGCTTATCATTTCCTTCTGCTCCTCGTTGGGTTCGACACTCTTACTTATCGAAAGTACTACGATAGATCCCCTATACTTGTGGGTCATCACATAGCTCCATACAAAATGTTATGCTCGTTGAATCTCTTGGCTATAATCTACTTTCCGTATCTAGACTTGCTGACTTTGGTTACAATGTCCTATTTACTGAAGTAGATTGCCAAGTTTTTCGTAGAGATAATCATAAAATGGTCTTTACCGGTTTACGTAGAGGTGATCTTTACATTGTTGATTTCACTAAAAAGGCTCAACCTAGAACTTGCTTAATTGCTAAATCCTCTAAAAGCTGGTTGTGGCATAAAAGGTTAGGTCATGTGGGCATGCGAAATCTTGATAAGCTTACTAAAGGTGATCATATCCTTGGAGTGAAAGATGTTATATTTGACAAGGATAGTGTCGGTGTCAAAACCGGCGGATCTCGGGTAGGGGGTCCCGAACTGTGCGTCTAGGATCGATGGTAACAGGAGACATGGGACACAATGTTTACCCAGGTTCGGGCCCTCTCTATGGAGGTAATGCCCTACGTCCTGCTTGATTGATATTGATGAATATGAGTGTTACAAGAGTTGATCTACCACAAGATCGTAATGGCTAAACCCTAGAAGCCTAGCCTGTATGACTATGGTAATGAGTATATGCTTTCCGGACTAACCCCTCCGATTTATATAGACACCGGGGGGATCTAGGGTTTACATAGAGTCGGTTACATGAGAAGGAATCTTCATAGTCGGTCGCCAAGCTTGCCTTCCATGCCAAGGAGAGTCCAATCCGGACACAGGTACAGTCTTCGGTCTTCATGTCTTCACAGCCCATCAGTCCGCCCCATGGATAACAGGCCGGACGCCCGAGGACCCCTTAGTCCAGGACTCCCTCAGTAGCCCCTGAACCTGGCTTCAATGACGAGGAGTCCGGCGCGCAGATTGTCTTCGTCATTGCAAGGCGGGTTACCCTTTCGAACTCCTAGTTGATCTTCAGATGTAATGATTGTATCCGGACTTGTATGCACAACCGTAGAAGATATAATATTTCATGGGTTCAACCCACCGACCACTTTTTTGTAATATGACACCACGCCTGCCCAGCCTTTGCTTGCGAACCGTTTTAGCCGGCCCACTGCCCCACGTCCTAGGATGTGGCCTTATTGGCGCATCTTTTCCAAATGGAGATCATGCCTCCCTTTTTTAAGGGATTCCTATCGACCCAAACGTGGGTAACCCAACCGTCGCTTGGGTACAACTCCTTGGAAACAAGCAAGTTTTTGAGGCCCGAGAGGAGACGTTTGATATTTGCAGCCTTTATATAGGGGTACATACCCGTCTTTTTCTTCCACACTTGCCTCTCCCTCAACCCCTGCTACCCCGAGTTCCAACACCCGGGTTTCGGTCGCCACCAGCCCCAATCATGTCCGGATCTAGCCGTCAAGGCTGGTGGGTAGCTTCTTCTGTTACGGAGGAAGATATCGCAAAGCTTCGTGCGGTGAGGTACCTGACCGCTGAAATCCATCATCAGCCTCCTGCCGAGGGGTAGGTTATTCCCACCCCCAAATCCAGCGAGAGGGTCGTGTTCGTGTCCCACTTCCTCCGTGGGTTGGAGTTTGCACTTAACCCCTTCGTCTGAAGGCTCATGTTCTATTACGGGCTAGACTTCCATGATTTGGCCCCAGACTCTGTTCTTCTTATCTCGATGTTTATCGTTATGTGTGAAGCCCTCCGAACTCCTCCACACTTCGGCTTGTGGCTCAAGACCTTTAATGTGAAGCCGCGAGTGGTAGAGGGGGAGCAGGCCGAGTGCGGCGGCGCTACAGTGAGCAAGCTTGCTAGCACCGTTTGGCTGAGAGGATCCTTCGCCAAATCTTCCAATCTGTGGCAGCAGGGGTGGTTCTATATCACCGAGCCCCGCAGCTCCAAGTGGGCGACCGCGCCCGTATTTCGACCCAGCCCTCCAACTCAACTTGCATCATGGATTAATAAGGGGCTAGATTGGGCATCAACGAATGATGTGCGAACTCTGCAAAGTCGCATCCGAAGCCTCATTGAGAGGGACATCGACATAGCCAGCGTCATCCATATAATGCTAGTTCGTTGGACCCTGCCGTGCCAGCGACGACCTCTCCACCTATGGGAGTTCAATCCATAAGGGTTGCGGACTCTTCAGAACTTCTTTGGCACAACACACGAAGGAATGTGGAGATTAGTATTCAGGAAACAAAGGCAATGGCTGGACACCACCGAAGCTGTCGTCCTTGACTGTAACCATCCGGACACCCCAGTAAGTACTCGTTTACTGAATACTTCATAACCAGATACCCAGTGGCAAGATACCAACGGTATCATCCTTTTTCAGGGCTGGATAAAGAAGGTGGAACTGATTAGGTGTCCGACTCCCCTTTCTGAGGGCTCAGCTACTCCTGTGTTGACAAGGATGTTGGCCTCGGTGCCATACCAGGCACCAGCAGGGGAGGGCGAAAAGATCCAAGATGACCTTGGTTCCGGAGGTAAGTCAGACACTGAATCTGGAGAAATCGACCTTTCCTCGCCCGAACACGGGGGCGGAAAAGGACCCAGTATCCCTTCTCCAAACAGGAGGAAAAGGGCCGCCTCCGAAGATGGGAAGGGGCGGTCTCCCAAGAAGGGCAAGATGCCACCGTCGACCGGCTTGGGTTTGGAAAGTGATGCCGTTGAGCAGCTCCAACAAGGGGACAAGCCCTCGGCCGAACCATAAGAGAATCCGGAGTACTTTGATAGCGTCCCGCTCCGTTATTGTTACTGAAGATACACGTAATGCCTTTATGCATTTTTACAGGTCGGCACAGAATTTTTTGGGGCGATCCTCTTCTTCGGGGAGTCTCCTCCCAGAGATGATTGCTACGTCTTGAGCTTGCATTGGTTTTCCCTAAAGAGGAAGGGATGATGCAGTAGAGTAGCATAAGTATTTCCCTCAGTTTTTGAGAACCATGGTATCAATCCAGTAGGAGCCCACGCTCAAGTCCCTCGTACCTGCACAAAACGATAGCTACTCGCAACCAACGCGATTAGGGGTTGTCAAGCCCTTCACGGCCACTTATGAGAGTGAGATCTGATAGATAGAATATTTTTGGTATTTTTGATATAAAAACAAAAAGTAAAAAGTAAAGGCAAAGTAAAAAGCAAAACAATATAAAAGTAATGGAGATTGATATGATGAGAATAGACCCGGGGGCCATAGGTTTCACTAGTGGCTTCTCTTAAGAGCATAAGTATTCTACGGTGGGTGAACAAATTACTGTTGAGCAATTGATAGAATTGAGCATAATTATGAGAATATCTAGGCATGATCATGTATATAGGCATCACGTCCGTGACAAGTAGACCGAAACGATTCTGCATCTACTACTATTACTCCACTCATTGACCGCTATCCAGCATCCATCTAGAGTATTAAGTTAAAAACAGAGTAACGCCTTAAGCAGGATGACATGATGTAGAGAGATAAATTCATGCAATATGAAATAAACCCCATCTTGTTATCCTGGATGGCAACAATACAATACGTGCCTTGCTGCCCCTTCTGTCACTGGGTAAGGACACCGCAAGATCGAACCCAAAGCTAAGCACTTCTCCCATGGCAAGAACTACCAATCTAGTTGGCCAAACCAAACGGATAATTCGAAGAGACTTGCAAAGATAATCAATCATACATAAAAGAATTCAGAGAAGATTCAAATATTATTCATAGATAGACTTGATCATAAACCCACAATTCATCGATCTCAACAAACACACCGCAAAAAAAGATTACATCGAATAGATCTCCACAAGAGAGGGGGAGAACTTTGTATTGAGATTCAAAGAGAGAGAAGAAGCCATCTAGCTACTAACTATGGACCCGAAGGTCTGAGGTAAACTACTCACACTTTATCCAAGGGGCTAGGATGATGCAGAAGCCCTTCGTGATGATGGCCCTCTTCCGGCGGAGCTCCGGAACAGGCCCCAAGATGGGATCTCATGGATACAGAAAGTTGCGGCAGTGGAATTAAGTTTTTGGCTCCCGCTCTGGTCGTTTGGGGGTACGTGTGTATATATAGGAGGAAGGAGTACGTCGGTGGAGCACCGAGGGGCCCAGGAGGCAAGGGGCACGCCCTAGGGGGGCGCCCCCACCCTCGTAACCACCTCTTTGATCCCTTGCAGTAGGGTCCAAGTCTCCTGGATCACGTTCGGTGAGAAAATCACGTTTCCGAAGATTTTATTCCGTTTGGACTCCGTTTGATATTCTGTTTATCCAAAACATTGAATAGGCAAAAAACAGCAATTCTGGGCTGGGCCTCCAGTTAATAGGTTAGTCCCAAAATAATATAAAAGTGGAAAATAAAGCCCAATATAGTCCAAAATAGTAGATAATATAGCATGGAGCAATCAAAAATTATAGATACGTTGGGGACGTATCAGGCATCCCCAAGCTTAATTCCTCCTCGTCCTCGAGTAGGTAAATGATAAAAAGAGAATTTTTGATGCGGAGTGCTACTTGGCATAATTTCAATGCAAATCTTCTTAATTGTGGTATGAATATTCAGATTAGAAAGATTCAAGACAAAGGTTTATATTGACATAGGAAATAATAATACTTCAAGCATACTAACAAAGCAATTATGTCTTCTCAAAATAACATGGCCAAAGAAAGTTATCCCTACAAAATCATATAGTCTGGCTATGCTCCATCTTGCCCACACAAAGTATTTAAATCATGCACAACTGTCGGGTGGTAGGTGCGACATATGCCAACGGGTGGCTTATCATTGTGGGAGCCAATAAGACATCGCCGGTGCCTGGAAACGGGATAAGGCCAAGACATGCACGCCGGCGGATCTTACCCAGCTTCGGGGCTCTCTATGGAGATAACACCCCTACTGCTGCTTTGCGGGGTCTCTGCATGATCACTAGGTGAGCAAGTGACTACACAATGCTCCTTGAGCGGTTTGGTGGGAGGAGGTAGAAGGGCACGGCTAGCCTGCTTCCTCTCCTTCTGTGGTGTCTAAGACTAGCAGGGGGTCGAACCCTTTGCATGGGTGCCCCGGGGGGTTTATATAGGCCTACCCCTGGGGGTACAACGGTAATCCGACTGGGCGCGGGGCCCAGCCATCTGTGACTGCACTCGCCGGCTTCTGCGCCGGCTGCTAGGGCCCGCCGACTGGTGGGTCCCGCCGGCTGCCGGCCCCTTGGTCGACAGGCAGGTCCCACTGTCCAGGGCCTGGTCGGCGGCTGGTTACTGTGGCTTCATCTTGGTGACGTAGGCTTCATCGTGGTAGGCGTGGCTACAGTGCCGCCACTCGTCTGCCGATCGCTGTAGCCTCACCGCATCTTGCCTCCTTAATAGGGCGTCTCCTTCGAGGGAGGCGGCTAGCCGACTGCGGGGAGCCGGCTCCGTCTCGAGCCGACTGGTTGGAGGCGTGGCCGCCTTCGGGCGTCTCTCTGCCTGAAGGGGCCCACCGTCCGTGGGCCACGCTGGCGGCCCGTCGTGGGTGACGCCAAGGTCAACATGGCAACAGTGCCGCACGGGACGGGTCATGCCTACCCCGTACGGCGCACTGTGCCAGGCGTGCTCCGGGATTCGGGGGTGGAAGGCTTCACTGTAGCCACGCCCCGTCGCACCGCCGTTAGGTGGGTGCAAACTTTGTGGGTATGGTCTTGACCACTTTATGGGAGCCGGCTTCTTGGAGTCGGCCTTCTCATGGCCGGCTTCTCGAAGTCGGCCCTCCCATGGCTTTCTTCATGAGGGCTAGAGTCGGACCGCCTTCCGGAAGCCGGCCTGGGTGGCAGCCAGCAAGGGAAAGGCGGCTCCATGTCTTGGATTCTTGAGAGCCGGACGGGCTCGTAATTTTTTCAGAAGGGCCAGGGGAAGCCGGCTAGGCTATCCATGGCTATTTACTCCGACAGTAGTCCCCGAAGCTGATCGAGCTTCGAGGCGGACAAAGGGACGAGAAGCTTGGTCAGCTTCCTATCCGGAAGAGTCGGCTTAGCGGGTGTATGCCGACTTCAGAGAGCCTCGCGTCTTGCAGGCGGGAAGAGGGGGGGGACCTGCGTGCTGACCGCGGGCCCTCCCGCGGCCACGTGGCAGCAAGATCCTGCGAGCGCACGCGTGCGATGGGACGCCGCAGCAGGCCCGGGCCCGCCACTCGCGAGCCTTGGTCCGGGCGTGGATCTTCCGTGGCCCACAGGGGCCACTCGCCTTCCCGAGGCAGTTTTGTTTCGCCGTTAAGGCTCAATAATCGCGGGACGTGGGGAGTGGGCACGATCGATCCCCACGCTTCCTCATGCCGCGCCTCCTCGGCTCCGCCACGCGAGCCTATAAGTAGGGGGAGGAGGGAGAGCGACAGAGGTTCGCACGCTCTCTCCCGCTCCGCCCCTCCTAATCCTCGTTTCTTCCTCTCGCTGCCGTCGCAGCTTCCCATCACAGCACCCCCACATCGTCCTGCTCCCATGGCGTTGTCAAGCTCGTGGGACGGCTCCAACGTCCATGAAGACCATGTGGAGTTCCTCCGCCAGACTCGGCGCCTGCCCGGCGCCGACCTTGTGCAGGTCCGCCTGGCGCAGGGGACAGAGATCTCGCCGGCGCCGGAGGAGGGCGAGCGGGTCATCTTCCGCTTGCACTGCCTGCGCGGCTTCGGCCTTCCGGCGAGCGGATTTCTGCGCTCCTTCCTCGAGTTCTACAACCTCCAGCCGCATCACCTCACGCCCAATGCGGTGATGCTGCTGTCAGCCTTCGTCTCCCTCTGCGAAGGCTTCTTGGGGCTGCTCCCCACGCTGGAGCTCTGGGGAGAGTTATTCCAGAGCAAACTCGGCACCGTCGTCGCCGGCGTGCCCGCCCCTTGCGGGGCCTTCATCGCCATGAGGAGGGCGAGCGAGAACAACCCATTCCCGCCCATCCCCCTGATCCAGTCGGTGAAGGTCTGGCAGAAATCATATTTCTACGTGAAGAACGTCGCCGAGCAAGGAGACTACATCAACCTGCCGGCTTACGTAGCCGGCCTGCCGGCTGGGAGGCAACCCTCGTGGAGTTTCCGGTCCCAGTCACTGTCTCCGGCCGGGAACGCCCCCGTCTCCTGGCTTCGGGTGATGATCCAGTCGGAAGGCCTGCGCGGGGCCGACTTGGTGGCCGCCTTCGTGGAGCGCCGGATTCTTCCTCTCCAAAGCCGGCCCCATATGATGTGTCAGATGAGCGGCCGCTTCGACCCAAGCCGGCTGAGCACATGGGAAATGCCCCATGCGGAGGTGGCGCTCATGGTTAATTACATCGCCAACTGCAAGCTCGCCGGGGACTGGCAATACGGCAAGGCGCCGTATTCTCGCGCCAATCCTCCGCCTGTGGTAAGCTTCTCTCTCTATCTTCTTTTTGTCGTCAGCCGGCTTCATGACGTCCGGCCTCTGACCAGTCGGTTCTTTTGAGCAGAACCCTCTTCTTCCGCCGCCGGCTGGGGCGGCAGGGATTGAACGCCAGTATGCCCCCGACCGCACGGTGGACGATGTTGATGACCCGGACTTGGGGGCGGCCGCCATGGAAGACGCCGTCGTGGGGGACAACGCCGAGCCCGGAGGCTCAAGGTTCACCGCGAGCTTCGAGGACTGGCCGGATGATGCTGAAGCCGAAGTCGCCCCGCGTCGCCAGCCGGCGGCCGACTATCAGGGCGCGGGCTCGTCCATCGCGCCGGGCCGCTTCAGGCCTCTTCGGCAGTCGGCCGAAGAAGTCCAAGCCCTCCACCGCGGCGACAAAACGAGACGAGGCGGCCGCGAAGGCGGCCCGCTTCCGCAAGGCGGTGAAGCAGCCTCAGGCGGTTTCAGCGTAAGTCGCCGGTTGCCTGGTCGCATGCCCTTCATCATTTTCTTTCTCTTCGAATATTCTTCTTAACTTTTTCTCGCTTGCTGGACAGGGCGCCGCTTTCCCTTGAGCGGGGACCGGGCGGCTCCGTAGTGGGGCCGGCTGGAGGGTCTTCGAGCTCCCGCCGCGTGGACCCCCGCGCCGACCTCAGGGAGGCCACAGAGCGGAACGCCCGCGAAGCGCGGGAGGAGCGCGAGGCGGCGGAGAAGGTGGCCGCCCAGGCGGCGAAGGAGCAGGCCGACGCGGCAGCCAAGGCCCAGATGGAGGCGGCGACCATGGAGACGGAGGCGGAAAGCTCACGCAACCAGCCTCCGCTGCTCGCCATTCCCCTCTGAGCCGTAGCCCCCGACACCCCATTGCCCTTGGCGGAGGAGATCATCCAAGACCCGCCGCTGATGGAGAGGGGGGAAGACCCTGCGGCCTTCGCGAGGAGAGCGCCGCCAGCAGCGCTAACCGGAGAGGGCCAAGGCGGCCAATCGTCAGTGGCGCCAGAGGGGCCGACCGGAGGTGAGCCGGAGAACAGAGCCGGCCTCGAGGTGTAGCCGGCGACGAGCCGGCGCGCAGGGGGAGGTGCCGCTCCGCCAGAGTTGCACCGAGTCGCAGGCGCAGGCCAGTCGGCGGAAGATCTGGAGGCGGCCAACACTGCCACGTCCGAGTGGACTCCCAGCGGGGGGACTGGGGAGCTAAATGTGGTGGCTCAAGGGGTCCGGAGCCGGCTGCAAGCTCAGGCCGCCCTGCTGCAACAGTTCACCCAGCAGTTCTTGTCGACGCGAGCCACCATCCGGGTGAGTCCTTCATTCTTGGCCACTTTTGACTTCTTGATTTCTTCTGTGGGGGCGCGTCAGCGCACCCACTGGGTGTAGTCCCCGAGATTCGGGCCGACTGCTGCGCAGTCAGGTCGGATCTTTCTTGACGACTATCTTACTTTGCTTTGGGTCTGAACTTTCAGAAATATCACAACCTCCATGCTGCCGCCTTTAACTCCCATGCTCGGGAGTTGAGCCGGAGGACCGACGACCTGGCCGACAGCCGAAGTAAGTACTCGATCTTGTCTATCTCCTGTGGGGGCGCGTCAGCGCACCCACTGGGTGTACTCCCCGAGATTCGGGCTGACTGCTGCGCAGTCGGGTCGGATCTTTCTTGACGACTCTTTCCTTATTGGTTTTTCTTTTTCTTTGTCTTCAGGGGCCAACGCCGACTTGAGGAAGGAGCTCGGCGAAGCGAAGGCCGCCCTTCATACCAAGGAGGCCGAGTACGCCGCCTTGGTCCAGGAACGGGATCGCCTAGCCAAGAAGCTGGCCGACCAAGAGGAGAGCCACAAGGCGGCCCTACAGGCGGCGCAGGATAGCGAAGCCGCCTTGAAGGCGGAGTATGAGACCGAGGCAGCGAGCTGGTCTGAGACCCGGTGAGCCCTGGATGAAGGCTTCGGCCGGATCGAGGATTTGATCGATGGTAAGCCGCCTTCCTCGGCCCTCCCCTGCCCCTTGCCGCCTGGGTTTTTGGCTTATCTTGAGCTACTACTTGTTTTTTGGTGCAGACTACTTCCTCGGCTACTCCGCCTTCGCCGCCCAAAGCATTGAGGCCCATCACGAGGCGCGTCGTGAGGCGGGGGCCAACATCGCACCGGATGCGAACCGGACACTTGAGGAGCAGCTCCTGGCTGTCCAGGCGCGGTTGCAGCCGGCTCATCGGATGCTTCGCCGGCTCCAACGTGCCGGGGCGCAAGTGTTGGCCGCCCTCTGGCCCGGCGAGACGATCCCCCGCACCCCAAGCCGAACTGCCGACTGGCTGGAGGTCGCAGTTGGTCGCTTTGAGGCTTGGAAGGCGTCGGCGGCCCGCCTCGGAGCCGGGCGGGCGTTGGAGTTCGTTCGGGCTTGGTACCCGGGACTGAGCCTGGACCAGCTGCGCACTTGTCAGATGGAGGCCGACGCGGAGCTGGAGGAGGTGAGGCCGGCTATCGCCCAGCGGGCTTCGACGATCGCCGAGTGCACCGACATCAGCGTTTTCGCACCCGAAATCGATGATGATGGTGTTGCTCAGCCGGAGGAATGGTTCGGGCTAAACCCAGCGGTGGGCGAGGACTCGGCGGAGGAGATTGCCTCCAGCGACGAGGGCGAGGATGATGAAGAGGAGGACGGCGAAGATGTCGAGCCGGCTGGTGGAACAACCGGTCGACCTCAGGCCGACCGTGCTTCCAGCAACGAGGCGTGTGGCAGCGCGCCCTCTGCGAGAGGCGGTGACCAAGCCGAAGTTCTGCGCCGGCTGCTGGGGCCCGCCGACTGGTGGGTCTCGCCGGCTGCCGGCCCCTTGGTCGACAGGCAGGTCCCACTGTCCAGGGCCTGGTCGGCGGCTGGTTACTGTGGCTTCATCTTGGTGACGTAGGCTTCATCGTGGTAGGCGTGGCTACAGTGCCGCCGTTCGTCTGGCGATCGCTGTAGCCTCACCGCGTCTTGTCTTCTTAATAGGGCGTCTCCTTCGAGGGAGGCGGCTAGCCGACTGCAGGGAGCCGGCTCCGTCTCGAGCCGACTGGTTGGAGGCGTGGCCGCCTTCGGGCGTCTCTCTGCCCGAAGGGGCCCACCGTCCGTGGGCCACGCTGGCGGCCCGTCATGGGTGACGCCAAGGTTAACATGGAAACAGTGCCGCGCCGGACGGGTCATGCCTACCCCGTACGGCGCACTGTGCCAGGCGTGCTCCGGGATTCGGGGGTGGCAGGCTTCACTGTAGCCACGCCCCGTTGCACCGCCGTTAGGTGGGTGCAAACTTTGTGGGTACGGTCTTGACCACTTTATGGGAGCCGGCTTCTTAGAGTCGGCCTTCTCATGGCCGACTTCTCGAAGTCGGCCCTCCCATGGCTTTCTTCATGAGGGCTAGAGTCGGACTGCCTTCCGGAAGCCGGCCTGGGTGGCAGCCAGCAAGGGGAAGGCGGCTCCATGTCTTGGATTCTTGAGAGCCGGACGGGCTCGTAATTTTTTCAGAAGGGCCAGGGGAAGCCGGCTAGGCTATCCATGGCTATTTACTCCGACAACAACCCCGATGACAAGCCAAGCAATTGTTTCATTCTCTAACTTTTTCAAAACTTTTTCAATCTTCACGCAATACATGAGCGTGAGCCATGGATATAGCACTATAAGTGGAATAGAATGGTGGTTGTGGAGAAGACAAAAAGGAGAAGATAGTCTCACATCAACTAGGCGTATCAACGGGCTATGGAGATGCCCATCAATAGATATCAATGTGAGTGAGTAGGGATTGCCATGCAACGGATGCACTAGAGCTATAAATGTATGAAAGCTCAACAAAAGAAACTAGTGGGTGTGCATCCAACTTGCTTGCTCACGAAGACCTAGGGCAATTTGAGGAAGCCCATCATTGGAATATACAAGCCAAGTTCTATAACGTAAAATTCCCACTAGTATATGAAAATGACAACATATGAGACTCTCTATATGAAGAACATGGTGCTACTTTGAAGCACAATATATGAGACTCGCTATATCATGGTGCTACTTTGAAGCACAAGTGTGGAAAAAAATTATAGTAGCATTGTCCCTTTTTTATTTATATTTTTTTGGGCCTTCTTTTTTTCTTTGGCCTTTCTCTTTTTTTGGGACAATGCTCTATTGAATGATGATCATCACACTTCTATTTATTTACAACTCAATGATTACAACTCGATACTAAAACAAAGTATGACTCTATATGAATGCCTCCGGCGGTGTACCGGGATATGCAATGAATCAAGAGTGACAAGTATGAAATAATTATGAATGGTGGCTTTGCCACAAATACTATGTCAACTACATGATCATGCTAAGCAATATGACAATGATGGATGTGTCATGATGAACTAGATGGTGGAAACTTGCATGGCAATATATCTCGGAATGGCTATGGAAATGCCATAATAGGTTGGTATGGTGGCTGTTTTGAGGAAGGTATATGGTAGGTGTATGATACCGGTGAAAGTTACGCGGTATAAGAGAGGCTAGCAAAGGTGGAAGGGTGAGAGTGCGTATAATCCATGGACTCAACATTAGTCATAAAGAACTCATATACTTATTGCAAAAATTTAGAAGTTATCAAAGCAAAGTATTACGCGCATGCTCCTAGGGGGATAGATTGGTAGGAAAAGACCATCGCTCGTTCCCGACCGCCACTCATAAGGAAGACAATCAATAAATAAATCATGCTCCGACTTCATCACATAACGGTTCACCATACGTGCATGCTACGGGAATCACAAACTTCAACACAAGTATTCTTTAAATTCACGACTACTCAACTAGCATGACTTTAATATTATCACCTCCATATCTCAAAACAATTATCATGCTTCAATCTTTTCTTAGTATTCAACACACTCAAAAGAAAGTTTCACAATTCTTGAATACCAAGCATATTATTATTAGGCAAATTACCATGCTATTAAGAGACTCTCAAAATAATTTAAGTGAAGCATGAGAGATCAATGGTTTCTTTAAAACGAATCCACCACCGTGCTCTAAAAGATCTAAGTGAAGCACATAGAGCAAAATTATCTAGCTCAAAAGATATAAGTGAAGCATGTAGAGCAAAATTATCTAGCTCAAAAGATATAAGTGAAGCACATAGAGTATTCTATCAAATTTTAATTCATGTATGGCTCTCTCAAAAGGTGTGTACAACAAGGATGATTGTGGCATACTAACAAACAAAGACACAAATAACACAAGACGCTCCAAGCAAAACACATATCATGTTGGTGAATAAAAATATAGCTCCAAGTAAATTACCGATGGAAGTGGACAAAAAGAGGGGATGCCTTCTGGGGCATCCCCAAGCTTTGATTTTTTGGTGTCCTTGGATTATCTTGGGGGTGCCATGGGCATCCCCAAGCTTAGGCTCTTGCCACTCCTTGTTCCATGATCCATCAAAAGAATTCACCCAAAACTTGAAAACTTCACAACACAAAACTCAAAATAGAAAACTCGTGAGCTCCGTTAGCGAAAGAAAACAAAAGACCACTTCAAGGTACTATAATGAACTCATTCTTTATTTATATTGGTGTTAAACCTACTGTATTCCAACTTCTCTATGGATTATAAACTATTTTACTAGCCATAGATTCATCAAAATAAGCAAACAACACACGAAAAACAGAATCTGTCAAAAACTGAACAGTCTGTAGTAATATGTAGCTAGCGCAAGATATGGAACCCCAATAATTTTAAAATAAATTGCTGGAAGTGAGGGATTTATCTATTAATCATCTGCAAAAATAATTAACTAAATATCACTCTTCAAATAAAAATGACAGCAGTTCTCGTGAGCGCTAAAGTTTCTGTTTTTTACAGCAAGTTCAACAAGACTTTCCCCAAGTCTTCCCAATGGTTCTACTTGGCACAAACACTAATTAAACACAAAAAACACAACCAAAACAGAGGCAAAATAATTTATGTATCACTAAACGGGAGCAAAAAGCAAGGAATAAAAATAAAATTGGGTTGCCTCCCAACAAGCGCTATCGTTTAACGCCCCTAGCTAGGCATAACGAGCAAGAATAGATCTAGGTATTGCCATAGTAATAAGATAGATTGGTGAAACTCATTTCATACTCTCTATGTTCGGCAGCAAGTTTTCTTTGAGGCAAGCAAAAGTAATCAAAAGGATTAAATTTAACGGGACAAAAGTCCACAAGATCAACCTTGGGAGGTATAGGTTCCTCCTTTGGTCCTTCATAATGCACCACCAATTCATCATTATAAGCATTCTTTTGACAGAACTTTGTGAGCCTATATTCAAGAGAATATCCTAGTTCATTATTTCAAATAGCCAAATCATCATTAAGATCAGAAATTCTATCAACTAAAACATTGGTAGGAACCTTTCTTCTAAGATTTTCATTGAAAGCAACATAATCTAGAGATTGAAAACGCATTATTTCTTCTTGATCAAAGAGGATAGCCTCTATGGGAGGACGGCTAGCATCCACCCTATAATGCGCAAAGATTTCTTTGGCTTCTCTTATTATGAATCTAAACTCATGAGCCAAAAATATAGTAGCGGCACGCTTAACAGAAGAATGCTCAATATTAGAAAATTCCAGAAAAATCCTTTGTATAGAAGGATGCATGTGCATGAATTGTCTTTCAAGTTCAACTACAAGCATGGCAATAGCGTCTGCAAGACTACTAGTTCTATGAAGGATAGAACTACCCATAGAAGGTAAAGCACCGACACAAGTAAAGCAATATTGAATAACTCCTTTTCCAATAATATTACCACTACCAACACGGAATTTTTTTGTACGAAAGATGGTAGGTTCTTTAGCAGGAGTATCGGAATTTTCCATGATATTGTTATCACCCAAATTGGCGATAACTTCCCCAGTTTCAGACATAACGACAAGCAGGCAAACAAACTAACACACAAGAAAATAAAGAGGCAAACAGAGAGGGAGGATAGAGAGAGAGTGGGCGAATAAAACGACAAGGGTGAATTGGGGGAGAGGAAAACGAGAGGCAACTGACAAATAATGTAATGCGAGAGATAGGGATTGTGATGAGTACTTGGTATGTTGACTTTTTGCGTAGACTCCCCGGCAACGGCGCCAGAAATCCTTCTTGCTACGTCTTGAGCTTGCGTTGGTTTTCCCCGAAGAGGAAGGGATGATGCAACAGAGTAGAGCAAGTGTTTCCCTCAGTTTTTGAGAACCAAGGTATCAATCCAGTAGGAGCCCACGCTCAAGTCCCTCGTACCTGCACAAAGCGATAGCTACTCGCAACCAACGCGATTAGGGGTTGTAAAGCCCTTCACAGTCACTTACGAGAGTGAGATCTGATAAATACAATATTTTTGGTATTTTTGATATAAAGATGCAAAGTAAAAAGTAAAGGCAAAGTAAAAAGCAAAACAATATAAAACTAATGGAGATTGATATGATGAGAATAGACCCGGGGGCCATAGGTTTCACTAGTGGCTTCTCTCAAGAGCATAAGTATTCTATGGTGGGTGAACAAATTACTGTTGAGCAATTGATAGAATTGAGCATAATTATGAGAATATCTAGGCATGATCATGTATATAGGCATCACGTCCGTGACAAGTAGACCGAAACGATTCTGCATCTACTACTATTACTCCACTCATCGACCGCTAGCCAGCATGCATCTAGAGTATTAAGTAAAAAATAGAGTAACGCCTTAAGCAAGATGACACGATGTAGAGAGATAAATTCATGCAATATGAAATAAACCCCATCTTGTTATCCTCGATGGCAACGATACAATACGTGCCTTGCTGCCCCTTCTGTCACTGGGTAAGGACACCGCAAGATTGAACCCAAAGCTAAGCACTTATCCCATGGAAAGAACTACCAATCTAGTTGGCCAAACCAAACGGATAATTTGAAGAGACTTGCAAAGATAACCAATCATACATAAAAGAATTCAGAGAAGATTCAAATATTATTCATAGATAGACTTGATCATAAACCCACAATTCATCGGTCTCAACAAACACACCGCAAAAAGAAGATTACATCGAATAGATCTGCACAAGAGAGGGGGGGACTTTGTATTGAGATTCAAAGAGAGAGAAGAAGCCATCTAGCTACTAACTATGGACCCGAAGGTCTGAGGTAAACTACTCACACTTCATCCGAGGGGCTAGGATGATGTAGAAGCCCTCCGTGATGACGGCCCTCTTCCGGCGGAGCTCCAGAACAGGCCCCAAGATGGGATATCGTGGATACAGAAAGTTGCGGCGGTGGAATTAGGTTTTTGGCTCCCGTTCTGATTGTTTGGGGGTACGTGCGTATATATAGGAGGAAGGAGTACGTCGGTGGAGCACCAAGGGGCCCACGAGGCAGGGGGCGCGCCCTAAGGGGGGCACCCCCCACTCTCGTGACCACCTCTTTGATCCCTTGCAGTAGGGCCCAAGTCTCCTGGATCACGTTCGGTGAGAAAATCACGTTTCCGAAGATTTTATTCTGTTTGGACTCTGTTTGATATTCTGTTTATCCGAAACACTGAAATAGGCAAAAAAACAGCAATTCTGGGCTGGGCCTCCAGTTAATAGGTTAGTCCCAAAAATAATATAAAAGTGGAAAATAAAGCCCAATATAGTCCAAAACAGTAGATAATATAGCATGGAGCAATAAAAAATTATAGATACGTTGCAGACGTATCAATGATGGAGAGCGAGACGCCTCCTTCGACCTCCTCGCCTAATAAGGTGGATGACTCTAAAGTGCCATCGCGGAGGACCCCTTTAGACTGGGGGACAGAAGAGGCAGTACCCAAAGGTGGATCTCTGACCATCCGGGATTCCGGAGCTAATGATAACCGAGGCCCCGGACTGTCTGGTTCACAGCCGACAGCGATTTGAAGACGGGTGAGCCGATTCCTTCAAAAGATGATTGTGCTATTGGGGCAGCCTCGGGGAACCCGGAGACTCCAGTTATATTGCGGGACATGTTGCGGAAAGCATCTATCTCGGGGGAAAAACGTACCTTGATGGGTACAGTGATTGAGAAGATTTCGTCCGCGAAGAGCGGATTAAATGAAGTCTTCACGAGCCTACTAAAGGGCTTCGAGGTTTGTAACCTAATGTTTTCAGCTATGTTTCATTTGCAAAGATGCACCTGTGTATAGGTAGTAGCCCCTGATACTCGAGTTGGCTTCTGCTGGGAAGCAAAATGGAGGATCGAAAAGGACCGTTTGAGGACTAACCTGATCAACTTTTAACACAAGCTTCTTCTCCCTTGGCCGCTTCCCGAACTATGGAAATTGCCAATTTGCAGCGGAAGCTTGATGTGGCAGGGGATGATCTTGCTTTAATCAATATGCGCCTTGACGAGTAGCAAGGTATATATTTGGGGCAATCCTCATACATTTTTGTGGTATAAGCATGATGCTGAAATTTGGCTGTAGATGGTGCTGCCGCCATTGAAGTTCTTCGAGCGGAGCTGACCCGGGCCAAGGAGCAGGCCTGACATAGCAATGCTGCTGCCGAAAAGGCATCGGCTGAATTAAAAGCCGAACGAGCTGCACGGCGCCAAGATGAGGAGAAGATATCCACGATGACGCTCGATCTGGAGAATGCTACCGGCCGCTGTGAATTTCTAGAGAAGGAGAGTGAACCTTAATGACTGATCTAGAGAAGGCCTTACAAGAGGTGAGAGGAGCGCGGTCGAAAAGCAGAGCGGCCCGTGAGGAGGTTCGACAAGCGAGGGAGATTGTGGCTGGAAAGCCCTTTCTACTGCAAACTAAGTTCGGTGACCCAAACTATGTCCAGCTCAACCAAGTATGGAGTTCTCCAGACGAGTTCTTGGACTTGCCGAAGAGTTCTGCCGATGCCGTGCAGTATTACCAAGTGCGGGATGGATATGCAATGGAGAAGCTTTTTTGGTTGCAGTTTGGCGCGTCAAAGCGCCCTTTTTTGATTAATGAACAGATGTCCCGATGGGCCGAAGTTCATAGGATATCCGGCGCTGCCATGAAGGACGTTGTAGTCCGGTTGTGGCCAACCGAGCCTGTTCCGAATAGCTATTTCAGTTTAGTGCAAAGGCTTGTTGACGCGGTGCCGCGTATCGACGCTGTGAAGCGGTCAACGTGCATTGAGGGTGCATGGATGGCTTTTGCCCGAGTCAAGACGTTCTAGGGGAAGATGAAGGCCATCGATGTTGCTACGAAGGGTCCACCCAAAGGCAAGGATCGTCCGAAACCGGAGCATTATTTTGAAGACGTCCTAGAGGCCGCCCGCTTTGTAGAGGGTCAGTGCTCAAAAGACATAATGTTCGAGTGAGGTGTATGAAAATTGTAAAAAACAATTTTATAGTTAATCTATTTATGTTTTGCTTGAAAGCTTGAATTCCTCCCGTGCGGCCGTTTTAATATAATCTGAAAGTTTTCCAGTCGTCGGCTTTAGCCCCCTCATAGGAAGTATGGGGGTGTTCGGAAAAGCATTTAATCACTCTTTATCCAATGTCTTGGTCCATGAAGGAGGTGATAATGCGGTGAACCAGGCAATCGGACTATAAGGCGTTAACACTTTCACTTAGCCATAGGATTTTTATGGTGGAGCTATGACATAGCCCCTAGTATATATGCGGCGTATGGTGCCTTACATATTTGATGTGAAAAAGATCCCTCGTGTGACACGGAGAATCGCTAAAGATTCCAATAAGTCGTCAAGTGATTGACCAGCTCACGCCGCATCATGACAGTCAGTTTTCGGCTTTCTTTACTGACGTGCTCATCCGGTTTAGACCAGGGCACAATCGCAGTAGTTCTTCCTTTACTACCCTAGTCGATAGAGCGGAACGTAGGGTAGCAAGCACAGGAGCCGGGTAACCCAACTATTGACCCAAGACAATGATTCGGAGCTGATGCATACAAGGCCAAACTTGCGACGCCGAAGTATGCTATAGAGCTGTTTGGACTTTTACTGGCAACTCATTTGTTCCCACACCGAGCCACTGGCAGGTTAGGCTAAGGTATTTCTGTGAAATAACCATAGGAGCCATATTTGTCAGGAAAACCATACGGATGATTAGTTCAGATATTGTTTACTAGTAACTGAGCGATATGCCGATGATTACTTATGATATATGTATATAAAAGCCATCCCCCGGCTATTTGACATGCTCGAGGTTGGAGGCAGAGGAACAGGCATAGTACAGGCTCGAAAAATAGAGAGTGCGGTCTACAAAAAGTTATTTTGGACCTCCTGTCGCACGTCTGCGCCGCCAGTCCTCGGTGGGGGGAATCCTTGATGGACATAGCCCCTTAGGTGAGTGTACGGATCCGGACTCCGATAGAGCCGGTTTCCGATTTTTATCATGTTCGTCACCTATTTTTTAAAGGATATCGAAAGAAGAAATTAAAAGAAAATAAATAATTATATATAGAAAATTTTTACTGGAGTGCTCGTAGGCTTGTCCGTATTGTGCTTCCGCCGATGCCCATGGTATCTTGAGTGCGTAATGATGTACGCGCGGTACAAACTTTGTAGGTGTACGGAGTGGGCGGTGGAAGCCGGGTTGCTATTTCCGATCTAGGGGTAGTTGATCCTCGGGTGGAGACTGCTTCAGACCCCCAGTTTTTCGTTGGTGAACCTTTCCGTCATCCTTGTCGCTTGGTGGCTTCCTTCCCATGTGTTCGGCGTTGAGCTTGCCGGCCTGTTTAAAGACCCAGCAGTTTCTGTTGGTATGATTAGCTGGTTTATCGGGGTGGCCATGAATCTGGCAGGGTCGGTCCAGTATCATGTCCAGGTTGGATGGTTCATCTCGATTCGCCTTGGATGGCTTCTTCCATTGACCGGGCTTGGGGTTGCTGAATCCGGCCTTGACCGCTGTGTTGCCTAATCTTTCATTGTCATTGTGACTGTTGTTTTTGCTTCCTCGTGGCTTGCCGTTGGCGTCTCGGATTTAGGAGGTGCCCTGGTTGCTGGCGCTATTGCTTCTACGAGCGAGCCAGCTGTCTTCTCCCGCGCAAAAATGAGTAATCAAAGCAATGAGATCTGTCATGGATTTAGGCCCCTCTTGGCCGAGGTGGCGTGCAAGCCATTTGTCCCGGACGCTATGCCTGAAAGCCGGGAGGGCTTTCGCGTCCGGACAGTCGACGATTTGGTTCTTTTTGACTAAGAACCGGGTCCAAAGCTCCCTGGCTGATTCGCCGGGCTGTTGGACAATGTGACTTAGGTCATCGGCATCCGGTGGCTGGACATGTGTTCCTCGGAAGTTATCGAGGAAGGCCTCTTCTAAGTCCTTTCAGCTGCCTATGGAATTTTCAGCCAGGCTGTTTAACCAGTACCGAGCTGGTCCTTTTAGCTTTAGTGGGAGGTATTTAATGGTATGGAGGTCGTCTCCACGGGCCATATGGATGTGGAGGATGAAATCTTCTATCCATACCGCGGGATCGGTTGTCCCGTCGTATGATTCAATATTGATAGGTTTGAATCCTTTCGGGAATTCATGATCCATTACTTCATCAGTGAAGCAAAGCGGGTGTGCGGCACCTCTATGTTGGGCCACACTGCAACGTAACTTCGAAGGAGTCCCATTGCTGTTTTCGGCCTGGTCGCGGCGAGGTGTGACACGTCCGAATAGGTATCCATCGTCGCGTGTCGAAGCATGTTTTCGTGATCCATAGATCGGTCTTGCGCTTCCTGCTCTATTGTCCCAGTCCCTCTGTAGGTTGTCTGGGTAATCGTGGCCTGCGTTGTTCTTGTCTTTACGGCGAGGTGGGGCGGTTTGGTGTTTGGCTTGAGTTGCCTCTTTATCCGGACAGAGTTGCCGGCACCCTGCCGCGTTGTGTGATGATGGTATGGGCTCCAACGCCCCATCATTGGACTGGTAGAGCATTCCACATCAAAAATTCTGTTTTTATCATTTACCTACTCAAGGACGAGTAGGAATTAAGCTTGGGGATGCTGATACGTCTCCAACGTATCTATAATTTTTGATTGTTCCATGCTATTATATTATCAACCTTGGATGTTTTATATGCTATTTTATATGATTTTTGGGACTAACCTATTAACCTAGAGCCCAATGCCAGTTTCTGTTTTTCCTTGTTTTAGAGTATCACAGAAAAGGAAAATCAAACGGAGTCCAATTGACCTGAAACTTCACGGAACTTATTTTTGGAATGGAAGCAATCCAGAAGACTTGGGGTGTACGTAAGAGAAGCAACGAGGAAGGCACGAGGCAGGGGGGCGCCCACCCCTTGGGCGCGCCCTCCACCCTCATGGGCCCCTCGTGGCTCCCCTGACGCACTTCTTCCTCCCATATATACTCATATGCCCTAAAAACTTCGGGGAGCAGAATAGATCGGGAGTTCCGCCGCCAGAAGCCTCCGTAACCACCAAAAACCAATCTAGACCCGTTCCGGCACCCTGCCGGAGGGGGAATCCCTCTCCGGTGGCCATCTTCATCATCCCGGTGCTCTCCATGATGAGGACGGAGTAGTTCTCCCTCGGGGTTGAGGGTATGTACCAGTAGTTATGTGTTTGATCTCTCTCTCTCTCTCTCTCTCTCTCTCTCTCTCTCTCTTGTGTTCTTGAGGTGGTACGATCTTGATGTATCGCGAGCTTTGCTATTATAGTTGGATCTTATGATGTTTCTCCCCCTCTACTCTCTTGTAATGGATTGAGTTTTCCCTTTGAAGTTATCTTATCAGATTGAGTCTTTAACGATTTGAGAACACATGATGTATGTCTTGCGTGGGATACCCATGGTGACAATGGGGTATTCTATTGATCCACTTGATGTATGTTTTGGTGATCAACTTGCGGGTTTCGCCCATGAACCTATGCATAGGGGTTGGCACACGTTTTCGTCTTGACTCTCCGGTAGAATCTTTGGGGCACTCTTTGAAGTTCTTTGTGTTGGTTGAATAGATGAATCTGAGATTGTGTGATGCATATCGTATAATCATACCCACGGATACTTGAGGTGACATTGGAGTATCTAGGTGACATTAGGGTTTTGGTTGATTTGTGTCTTAAGGTGTTATTCTAGTACGAACTCTAGGATAGATTGCATGGAAAGAATAGCTTCATGTTGATGGGGAACGTAGTAATTTCAAAAAAATTCCTACGCACACGCAAGATTATGGTGATGCATAGCAACGAGAGGGGAGAGTGTTGTCCACGTACCCTTATAGACCGAAAGCGGAAGCGTTAGCACAACGCGGTTGATGTAGTCATACGTCTTCACGATCCGACCGATCAACTACCGAATGTACGGCACCTCCGAGTTCAGCACACGTTCAGCTTGATGACGCCCCTCGAACTCCGATCCAGCCGAGTGTTGAGGGAGAGTTTTGAAAGTGCAACTACCCCTAGGTGGTTTTGGTAATTCCTAACAACATATAGCTCATTCAGCTAATGCTATTCCAAGATTAATATTTCAGGAAAAGCTCAATGAATGGCACGACATGGATGAGGAATGTGGACCCCTCAAAATATTAAGGACAAAAAGATTGGCTCAAGCTCAAAGCTCAAGACTCTACATTTTATATTTTAGTGATCCAAGATCACATTGAGTCTATAGAAAAAGCCAATACTATCAAGGAGGGATGAGGTGTTGTTTAATGAGGTTCTTGCTTCATAGTTCTTAGTGATATGCTCCAAAACCCTCAACTACCTTCCCACATCCACATATGACTTAAACCAAAAGTCAAACTCGGCCCTACCGACTCTTTCTATCCGGCGCCACCGAGTTTCAAATGTCATAGTCACTGCCACAAACCCTAGGCAAATCGGTCTCACCGATAGGGATTTTGGTCACACCGAGATGGGGTTGTAATCTCTCCGTTTCCCTTCATAACGTTTCGGTCCTACCGAGATGAGCGATCGGCCCCACCGAGATTGCAATGTAAACTCTCTGTTTCTCTTTCGTAACATTTCGGTCCCACCGAAATGAGCGATCGGTCCCACCGAGTTTACCTGACCAACTCCCTGGTTAGCTTATTACCAAAATCGGTCCCACCGAGTTTGTGTAATCGGTCACACCGAGATTACGTTATGCCCTAACCCTAACCATATCGGTCCTACCGAGTTGCATCTCAGTCCCACCGAAAATCCTAACGGTCACTAGGTTTGCTAAATCGGTCCGACTGAGTTTTTCACTTCGGTCTCACCAAGATTGGTAAATTGTGTGTAACGGTTAGTTTTTGTGTGGAGGCTATATATACCCCTCCACCCACTCTTCATTCGTGGAGAGAGCCATCAGAACATACCTACACTTCCAATACACATTTTCTGAGAGAGAACCACCTACTCATGTGTTGAGGCCAATATATTCCATTCCTACCATATGAATCTTGATCTCTAGCCTTCCCCAAGTTGCTTTCCACTCAAACCTTCTTTCCACAAAATCCATATCCTGTGAGAGAGAGTTGAGTGTTGGGGAGACTATCATTTGAAGCACAAAAACAAGGAGTTCATCATCAACACACCATCTGTTACTTCTTGGAGAGTGGTGTCTCCTAGATTAGCTAGGTGTCACTTGGGAGCCTCCGACAAAGATTGTGGAGTTGAACCAAAGGAGTTTGTAAGGGCAAGGAGATCGCCTACTTCGTGAAGATCTACCGCTAGTGAGGCAAGTCCTTCGTGGGCGATGGCCATGATGGGATAGACAAGGTTGCTTCTTCGTGGACCCTTCGTGGGTGGAGCCCTCTGTGGACTCGCACAACTGTTACCCTCCGTGGGTTGAAGTCTCCATCAACATGGATGTACGATAGCACCACCTATCGGAACCACGACAAAAACATCCGTGTCTCCAATTGCGTTTGAATTCTCCAAACCATTCCCTTTACATTCTTGCAAGTTGCATGCTTTACTTTCCGTTGCTCATAGACTCTTTGCATGATTGCTTGAATTGTGTTAAGATTGCTTGACTTGTGCTAAGATAGCTAAATCTGCCAAAGACTAAAATTGGGAAAAGGATAGATTTTTATTTCGTCAAGTAGTCTAATCACGCCCCCTCTAGACATACTTTCGATCCTACAAGTGGTATTAGAGCTTTGGTCTCCATTTGCTTTGATTTCCATAGCTTTTGGTGGTCATAGCCTTGGTTTCACAACCTAGGAGAGTATGGCGTCTAGCGAGGGAAATTATCACCGTAGAGGTCCTTACTTTGATGGTACAAATTTTGCTAGTTGGAAGCATACGATGAAAATGCATATTCTTGGACATAACCCTACCGTTTGGGCTATTGTGTGTGTGTTGTCTTGCAAGGTGAATTCTTGATGGGAGAGAACCGAATCGTGAAGCTACCGTGGATGAGTTGAAGATGCTACAATACAATGCTCAAGCTTGTGATATCCTCTTCAACGGATTGTGCCCCGAAGAATTCAACAAAATCAGTCGTCTTGAGAATGCAAAGGAAATTTGGGATACTTTGATTGATATGCATGAAGGTACCGACTCCGTCAAGGAATCCAAGTTGGATGTGCTTCAAAGTCAACTTGACAAGTTCAAAATGAAGGATGGTGAAGGTGTCGCTGAAATGTACTTTAGGCTTGCTCTTATCACAAATGAGATTGCCGGCTTAGGAAGTGAAGAGATGACCGACAAATTCATCATCAAGAAGGTCCTAAGAGCCTTGGATGGAAAATACGATACCGTATGCACATTGATCCAAATGATGCCAAATTACAAAGATCTCAAGCCAACGGAAGTCATTGGAAGAATTGTTGCTCATGAGATGTCACTCAAGGATAAGGAGGAGCTCCATAACAAGTCAAGTGGTGCTTACAAAGCCTCATGTGAAGCTCCCACATCATCAAGTGAGAAACAAACCTTCAATGAAGAATTGAGCCTAATGGTGAAGAACTTCAACAAGTTCTACAAGAGTAGAAGCAAGGAAAGAAGTTCCAAGTCAAGGTCCTACAATGACAAAAGATCTTCTAGTCGAGAGCGAAACTGCTACAATTGTGGAAGACCCGGACACTACTCCAATGAGTGTACGGCTCCCCACAAGAGAAGAGAAGATTCTCCCAAAAGAAGAAGTAGAAGAGAAGAATCACCATCAAGGGAGAGAAGGAGTAGGGATGATCGATATGAACGAAGACACCCTCGGAGAAGCAAGGATTCGGAAAGGAAGGACAAGTCATCAAGGAGCTACACAAAACGAAGACATCAAGCTCATGTTGGTGAATGGGTATCCGGCTCCGACTCCGACAATGACTCCGAGAGAAGCTATCACTCCGACTCCGAATATACTCAAGATGAAGGTGTTGCCGGACTAGCACTTGTGTCAACCAACTCCTACGACATATTTGATTCACCAAATGAAGGAATTGGAAGATGCTTCATGGCCAAAGGTCCAAAGGTATCACACCCCGAGTATGTTGATTTCAATAGTGATGAAGATGACTTGTTAGGTGATGATGAGTTACTTGTTGACAACTATAGTGATGAATACTATGATGAAACGAATGACAATGATAAGGAGAAGATTGAGTCTCTAACTAAAGAACTAAACACTCTTAAGTTAGCTCATGAAACTATCTTAGGAGATCATCGAGAACTTTTAAGGACTCATGAGAAATTACGTTTTGAAAAGCTCAACCTTGAGCAAGAGCATGAGTTCTTAAAGGCAATCAATGATGATCTTCGCAAGAAAAGTTCTTCTTACATTGCCAAGCGTTTACTCTTATCCACTTACATGCCTCAAGTCAAGTCTAGTAACAAGAACAAGAAGGATTCTTCTTCTAGTAGTAACGATAATCATGCTAAATCCAATGTTGTTGCTTCTAGTAGTTCTCTTGATTCCACTAATGATTCTCTTAGCCAAGTTACACTTGAGCAAGAAAATAGCTTATTGAAGGGAATTATAGAGAAAGGTGTTTACAAGAGCCTTGCCGGGAGTAAGCAATTCGAGGAAATTGTACGCAAGCAAGGAAGGCACCGGAAGAATCAAGGTATTGGTTTTGAACGAAAGTTCAATGCCAATGGAGTTGAGTGGGAAGAAGATCAATACCCCAAGACGAAGTTTGTTCCTCAACAAGAGAAGTATGATCCTACTTCATCCAAAGGGACACAAGCTCAAGATGATCTTCCACCACAAGACCACAAGCAAAAAGGCAAGGACAAGCTTCAAGAGGAAATTGATGCATTTGAAGAAGCTCCTAAGGCCTTGGTCAAGTGGGTTCCCAAGACTACATCAAGTTCCACTTCATCAAGTACAACTACAACTCCGAGGATTCCCATCAAGATGGTGTGGATCCCGAAGAAGAAGAACTAGAAGAGTTCTTGAGGGTGACTCCGCCAATATACTTCACTCTTATCATTTTGGCAAGAACAAGTGCAATCAACTTCCACATCTTGCACTAGTTCAAGGAGTCACAAACCCTCTTGTTGGTAAGACAAGGGACAAGGTAACCTAAAGCTTTCATAGACATCATCTTGTGTGTGCATCACTCTATGTCTATGGATACCCTTGTTTGTTCCTTGTGGGACTAACCCGTGTAGGTATTGAAAGTGCAACTCACTCCAAAGGATAGCTCCAAATGATCTACATCAACATAGAGCATCCACATCTTCAACACCTACATGAAGTCATCATCGACAAAACCCAAGGTTAGTTCATCCCTCTTAGGGGGGATCTCACATCTAGGGGGAGCTTTACTCTAACAATTGAGTTAAAGCAACTCTAATGGTGTGAACACAACAACGCTTTATGTAAAAGTGGTAACCCCACTTGTGCTTAAACGATGAGTATGACCTATGATCAAATGTTCTCATTTGACTCCTAAGTCAATATACTCATATATAGATGACCTAGTCATCGCCAATTGCTTGATAGATGCTAGAATTGTTTGTGCATGCTTTGCCACATATTTCATTTGCCATTTTATTGTGTGAGCATGTTGGTTGCATAATTTACTCATTCGAGGACATCCACTTGTTGTTTTGATTGATTGGTTTCCTTTTCTGTTGGCCAAGTGGATGGACAAGAATGCCTAAGAACCTTCTCTAGCTATCTATGCTTTTCTCGTCTCAAACTCTATTCATGCTGCATCACAAAATTTGATCAAGTCAGATACGAACCACTCTGTGTGAGGAGCACTCGGAGTCCCCGATTTGTCATAGACTTAAACTTCCAAAACTTCTTTGTGCATTTCGGTCTGACCGATTCACCCATTTTGGTCATACCGAGATCACTAAGTCGATCTAGGTTTTCTACCTCGGTGCAATTGATTCGAACCTTTCAGTCACACCGAGTTTCAGTAACTGCTTGCAGTTATGAATCTTGGTGCCACTGAGTTGTTCCACTCGGTCACACCGACAGGGTCAGGCTATATATACCCATGGGTCAAATTTTGGAAAACTTTCCGAACCTCCTCGACCCGCGCTGAGCCCGCTCTGCCTCCAGGGTCTCCGGATCGTCTTCCTCGTCGCCAGCCGCCTCCTGCCGCTGGTCTCCGCCGCCGTCAACGGGAATCATCCCCGCCGTTTCTGCCGTAGCGAGTTCTCCGCCGAACTAGGGCATGAACTCGATCACTGTGCTATCCCTATCTGATTCCTAGCACATTGTGTTCGCCATGTATCTTGCCACGATTGAGATCATTCTTATCCAGTCAAAACACTCCATAGTTTAGTAGTGAATTGAAAATTTAGGGTTAGGTTTCCGCCAAAACCATCTCGGACCCACCGAGTTGTGGAACTCGGTACCACCGATTCGGATCAGGCCATTGCACATGTAATTTTCGGTCTGACCGAGAATTGCAAATCGGTGTGACCGAGTTCAGGACTTTGTGAAACCCTAGCAGTCTCGGTGCCACCGAACTGTGACTCGGTCTGACCGAGTTCACTAGTTTAGGTTCCAACAGCTGCTTCGGTATCACCGAGTTTACAAATCGGTTGATCCGAAATGCTTTCTGTGGAAAACTAAAACTAAGTTTTTGACTCATTCTTTTGCAAAAACCTCTGCATTTTGTGATGCTCATCCACTCTATCTCATCTATATCTATTCACAGGGTCTGCTGTCAGTGTTTGCAATATGTCTGATCAGAGTGACAGCCAGAACAGGTCAGAGGAGCAGGTTCACCTGAGTGAGGGCACTAGTCCCTCTAGCAGTTCAGATGATGGTAGCAGGAGCACCCCAAGCAACTTACCCAAAGCTGCCACCAGGGCCAGAAAGAAGAAGACCTCTGAATCTGAGGATGAAGACTATGTGGCAGTTGAGGATGAGGCCACTTCCAAGAAGAAAGTGGTTAAGAAGGAATATAGCACTGCTGCTGCCACCAAGCCAGGCATGAAGCAAAAGGTTCCTGCAAAGAGAATTCCAATGTCTAAGGCCAGAGCATCTACTCAAGTCCCTTTGGAATCTGAACCCAAAGAGGCTGCTGCAGAAGGGAAGAAGAGGAAGGAGAGGGTCAAAAAGACCACTGCTAGAGTGCTTGGGAGATCCTCAATCATGAGAGATTCTGAAGAGGAAGAGGAAGAAGATGCTGCACCAGCACCCAAAGCTCAGAAGCTTATGGGTGATGCCATCAGGGCAGGGGCTGTTCCATCTAAGCCTAAGACTGCTCCAAAGGCTGCTGCTCCAGCTCCAAAGCCAAAACCGAAGAGGAGCACCAGGAACATCCCTGCTGAGGAAAAGAACAAGGCCCCAGTGCCTGAAGCTGAAATGGAAGAAGAAGATGATGAGTCACATGTCTTGAGGAAGCTGAAGCCAAAAATCCCAGATCACAATGATGCTCATCCAGTTGCTGAGAACATGAAGATAAGGAAGGACTCAGGTCTGAGGCTATGGAGAGAGTCTGATCCATATGCCACCAGGAGGAGGACTGCTGTGGATTACAGGTTCCATACAAAGGAACAACAGGACTTCTATGAGACAGTGTTGCTTGACAAGAAGCCCATAGTGTGTGACATGAGATGGGTCGACTGGGACTACATCAAGGAGAATGAGGATCACTATCCAGGTGTACATGACAGTTTCAAGGCTTGTGGAGTCGATGAGTTTGTGGCTCAGAAGCTCACAAAATGGAATGATGAGCTCATCATGCAGTTCTACTCCACAGCTCATTTCTACCCAGATGGAAGGATTGTCTGGATGTCTGAAGGTACGAGGTACCAGTCCACGGTTGCTGAATGGGCGAAGTTGATCAATGCCCCAAAAGAGAGTGAAGATGACTTGGATGTCTATGCCAACAGGAAGAAGGATCACAACACAATGGCACACATGTACAAGGAGATCCCAGATGCTGCTCTTGAGACACATAAGTTTGGATCTGTACATTACCTTCTGTCAGGCTTGCCAACCATCAACTGGATCCTCAGGCACACTCTCTTGCCAAAGTCAGGTGATCACAAGATGATCAGAGGCCATGCAATTAACTTGCTTCACATCTTTGATGTCCCACAGAAGTTCAAAGTCATGAGCCTAATAGTTGAAACTATCAAGAGGACAGCTGCAGATCAGAAGAGGAGTTGTGGGTATGCCCCACAGATCCAGGAGCTGATCAACTCCAAGATGGGCACTGGTACATATCTGCTGGACAAGGAGCACATGCCTATCTATCCAGACTTCGAGGACAACACTGTGGTTATGAATGAGGATGAACCATCTTCTGTGCACGCACAAGCCAAGAAGGAGAAGGCAAAAGCTGAAAAGGCTGCAAGGATGCCAACTACTGAAGAAGCATCTCAGTATCTCCTGAAGAGCAAGCAAGATCAGCTTGGCTACCTGATTGCATCCACTCTGAGGATTGAGAAGGGACTGGCCACCCTGACTCAAAACCAGGAGAGCTTGGAAAGAATCGTGGAGCAAAAATTCTATGACTTGGATGTGAAGGTAACTGAGATTCAGTCTGTTGTGGAGCAACTTCAAGATGATATGCAGGAGAGGAAGGGCAAGACAACCACTGATGCATTTGCCAGAGTGCCTAGAGCTCAGAGGTCTGCTGCAGTGCCTGTTCCAGACACCAGAGCCACGTCATCTGCACCAGCTACAGCTTCAGTGCCACCAGCTCCAGCACCTACTCCATCAGCTCCATCTACTTCGACTGAAGCCTTCGTTCTTGGAGTTATCCGGACACCACCACCTGAAGACCAAGCCTGAGAGACGATTTAGTGCTATGCATTTTCTAGGAACTTTTTGGTAACTTGTTGCCAAAGGGGGAGAAAAATGTATAGATCATAGGCTTCGAGAGAGAGCGTTGCTTTTTATTCTCTCTTGCTTTGGTGGTTGAACTTTATTTGCTTTGCTTGTTTGAGATACCTTTTGTCTATGTGATACTTGGATGATCATGTGTTTGATCATATGCTACATTAATGCTTGTTGGATGACATTATCTTTTTATCCCTATATAATCATTCACTTTGCTTGGTGATGAGTGCATGCATTTAATTATTATCATTTTGAGCGCTCCACCAAGATGTATGTGACATGGAAGAGTAACCCATGAGCCTAACTCTTTGTGCATTTGCAGTCCAAAGCAAACCATAAACTATGCACAAATTTAGGGGGAGCTCTTGCCTTTCACATACTTCTCAAAGCGACAATGTTTTTCACTCTTATTATCATTTGTCGAAGCTTTGATCTATATGTTGTCATCAATTACCAAAAAGGGGGAGATTGAAAGTGCAACTATCCCTAGGTGGTTTTGGTAATTCCTAACAACATATAGCTCATTGAGCTAATGCTATTCCAAGATTAATATTTCAGGAAAAGCTCAATGAATGGCATGGCATGGATGAGGAATGTGGACCCCTCAAAATATTAAGGACAAAAAGATTGGCTCAAGCTCAAAGCTCAAGACTCTACATTTTATATTTTAGTGATCCAAGATCACATTGAGTCTATAGGAAAAGCCAATACTATCAAGGAGGGATGAGGTGTTGTTTAATGAGGTTCTTGCTTCATAGTGCTTAGTGATATGCTCCAAAACCCTCAACTACCTTCCCACATCCACATATGACCTAAACCAAAAGTCAAACTCGGCCCTACCGATTCTTTCTATCCGGCGCCACCGAGTTTCAAATGTCATAGCCACTGCCACAAACCCTAGGCAAATCGGTCTCACCGATAGGGATTTCGGTCACACCGAGATGGGGTTGTAATCTCTCTGTTTCCCTTCGTAACGTTTCGGTCCTACCGAGATGAGCGATCGGTCCCACCGAGATTGCAATGTAAACTCTCTGTTTCTCTTTCGTAACATTTCGGTCCCACCGAAATGAGCGATCGGTCCCACCGAGTTTACCTGACCAACTCTCTGGTTAGCTTATTACCAAAATCGGTCCCACCGAGTTTGTGTAATCGGTCACACCGAGATTACGTTATGCCCTAACCCTAACCATATCGGTCCTACCGAGTTGCATCTCAGTCCCACCGAAAATCCTAACGGTCACTAGGTTTGCTAAATCGGTCCGACCGAGTTTTTCACTTCGGTCTCACCGAGATTGGTAAATTGTGTGTAACGGTTAGTTTTTGTGTGGAGGCTATATATACCCCTCCACCCACTCTTCATTCGTGGAGAGAGCCATCAGAACATACCTACACTTCCAATACACATTTTCTGAGAGAGAACCACCTACTCATGTGTTGAGGCCAAGATATTCCATTCCTACCATATGAATCTTGATCTCTAGCCTTCCCCAAGTTTCTTTCCACTCAAACCTTCTTTCCACCAAATCCATATCCTGTGAGAGAGAGTTGAGTGTTGGGGAGACTATCATTTGAAGCACAAGAGCAAGGAGTTCATCATCAACACACCATCTGTTACTTCTTGGAGAGTGGTGTCTCCTAGATTGGCTAGGTGTCACTTGGGAGCCTCCGACAAAGATTGTGGAGTTGAACCAAGGAGTTTGTAAGGGCAAGGAGATCGCCTACTTCGTGAAGATCTACCGCTAGTGAGGCAAGTCCTTCGTGGGCGATGACCATGATGGGATAGACAAGGTTGCTTCTTCGTGGACCCTTCGTGGGTGGAGCCCTCCGTGGACTCGCGCAACCGTTACCCTTCGTGGGTTGAAGTCTCTATCAACGTGGATGTACGATAGCACCACCTATCGGAACCACGACAAAAACATCCGTGTCTCCAATTGCATTTGAATTCTCCAAACCCTTCCCTTTACATTCTTGCAAGTTGCATGCTTTACTTTCCGCTGCTTATAGACTCTTTGCATGCTTGCTTGAATTGTGTTAAGATTGCTTGACTTGTGCTAAGATAGCTAAAATTTGCCAAAGACTAAAATTGGGAAAAGGATAGATTTTTATTTGGTCAAGTAGTCTAATCACCCCCCCTCTAGACATACTTTCGATCCTACAAGTTTCGTCAGCACGATGGCGTGGTGACGATCTTGATGTTCTACCGACGCAGGGCTTCACCTAAGCACCGCTACAGTATTATCGAGGTGGACTATGGTGGAGGGGGGCATAGCACACGGCTAAGAGATCAATGATCAATTGTTGTGTCTATGGGGTGCCCCCTGCCCCCGTATATAAAGGAGCAAGGGGGGGGGTGCGGCCGGCCATAGGAGGAGGCACGTCGGAGGAGTCCTACCCCCACCGGGAGTAGGACTCCCCTCCTTTTTCCTAGTTGGATTAGGACTTGGGGGGGGGAGGAGGAGAGAGGGGATAGGAAAGGGGGGGGGGCGCCCCTCCACCTTGTCCAATTCGTACTTGGGGGGGGGGAAGGGGCGCGCGGCTGCCCCTTAGCCGCCTCTCCTCTTCCTCCACTTGGGCCCATAAGGCCCAATAGCCTCCGGGGGTTCCGGTAACCCCTCCGGTACTCCAGTAAAATCACTATTTCACACGGAACACTTCCGATATCCAAACATAGGCTTCCAATATATCAATCTTCATGTATCGACCATTTCGACACTCCTCGTCATGTCCATGATCACATCCGGGACTCCGAACAACCTTCGGTACATCAAAACACATAAACTCATAATAAAACTGTCATCGTAACGTTAAGCGTGCGGACCCTACGGGTTCAAGAACTATGTAGACATGACCGAGACACGTCTCCGGTCAATAATCAATAGCGGAACCTGGATGCTCATATTGGCTCCTACATATTCTACGAAGATCTTTATCGGTCAGACCGCATAACAACATACATTGTTCCCTTTGTCATCGGTATGTTACTTTCTCGAGATACGATCGTCGGTATCTCAATACCTAGTTCAATCTCGTTACCGGCAAGTCTCTTTACTTGTTCCGTAATACATCATCCCGCAACTAACTCATTAGTTGCAATGCTTGCAAGGCTTAAGTGATGTGCATTACCGAGAGGGCCCAGAGATACCTCTCCGACAATCGGAGTGAAAAATCCTAATCTCGAAATACGCCAACCCAACAAGTACCTTCGGAGACACCTGTAGAGCACCTTTATGATCACCCATTTACGTTGTGACGTTTGGTAGCACACAAAGTGTTCCTCCGGTAAACGGGAGTTGCATAATCTCATAGTCATAGGAACATGCATAAGTCATGAAGAAAGCAATAGCAACATACTAAATGATCGTGTGCTAAGCTAACGGAATGGGTCATGTCAATCACATCATTCTCCTAATGATGTGATCCCGTTAATCAAATGACAACTCATGTCTATGGTTAGGAAACTTAACCATCTTTGATCAACGAGCTAGTCAAGTAGAGGCATACTAGTGACGCTCTTGTTTGTTTATGTATTCACACATGTATTATGTTTCCGGTTAATACAATTCTAGCATGAATAATAAACATTTATCATGATATAAGGAAATAAATAATAACTTTATTATTGCCTCTAGGGCATATTTCCTTCAGTCTCCCACTTGCACTAGAGTCAATAATCTAGATTACATAGTAATGATTCTAACACCCATGGAGCCTTGGTGCTAATCATGTTTTGCTCGTGGAAGAGGCTTAGCCAGCGGGTCTGCAACATTCAGATCCGTATGTATCTTGCAAATTTCTATGTCTCCCACCTAGACTAGATCCCGGATGGAATTGAAGCATCTCTTGATGTGCTTGGTTCTCTTGTGAAATCTGGATTCCTTCGCCAAGGCAATTGCACCAGTATTGTCACAAAAGATTTTCATTGGACCCGATGCACTAGGTATGACACCTAGATCGGATATGAACTCCTTCATCCAGACTCCTTCATTTGTTGCTTCCGAAGCAGCTATGTACTCCGCTTCACATGTAGATCCTGCCACGATGCTTTGTTTAGAGCTGCACCAACTGACAGCTCCATCGTTCAATGTAAACACGTATCCGGTTTGCGATTTAGAATCGTCCGGATTAGTGTCAAAGCTAGCATCAACGTAACCATTTACGATGAGTTCTTTGTCACCTCCATAAATGAGAAACATATCCTTAGTCCTTTTCAGGTACTTTAGGATGTTCTTGACCGCTGTCCAGTGATCCACTCCTGGATTACTTTGGTACCTCCCTGCTAGACTTATAGCAAGGCACACATCAGGTCTGGTACACAACATTGCATACATGATAGAGCCTATGGCTGAAGCACAGGGAACATCTTTCATTTTCTCTCTATCTTCCGCAGTGGTCGGGCATTGAGTCTTACTCAACTTCACACCTTGTAACACAGGCAAGAACCCTTTCTTTGCTTGATCCATTTTGAACTTATTCAAAACTTTGTCAAGGTATGTGCTTTGTGAAAGTCCAATTAAGCGTCTTGATCTATCTCTATAGATCTTAATGCCCAATATATAAGCAGCTTCACCGATGTCTTTCATTGAAAAACTCTTATTCAAGTATCCCTTTATGCTATCCATAAATTCTATATCATTTCCAATCAGCAATATGTCATCCACATATAATATCAAAAATGCTACAGAGCTCCCACTCACTTTCTTGTAAATACAAGCTTCTCCAAAAGTCTGTATAAAACCAAATGCTTTGATCACACTATCAAAACGTTTATTCCAACTCCGAGAGGCTTGCACCAGTCCATAAATGGATCGCTGGAGCTTGCACACTTTCTTAGCTCCCTTTGGATCGACAAAACCTTCCGGTTGCATCATATACAACTCTTCTTCCAGAAATCCATTCAAGAATGCAGTTTTGACATCCATCTGCCATATTTCATAATCATAAAACGCGGCAATTGCTAACATGATTCGGATAGACTTAAGCATCGCTACGGGTGAGAAGGTCTCATCGCAGTCAATCCCTTGAACTTGTCGAAAACCTTTCGCAATAAGTCGAGCTTTGTAGACAGTAATATTACCGTCAACGTCGGTCTTCTTCTTGAAGATCCATTTATTCTCAATTGCTTGATGATCAACGGGCAAGTCAACCAAAGTCCTCACTTTGTTTTCATACATGGATCCCATCTCAGATTTCATGGCTTCAAGCCATTTTGCGGAATCTGGGCTCACCATCGCTTCTTCATAGTTCGTAGGTTCATCATGATCTAGTAGCATGACTTCCAGAACATGATTACCGTACCACTCTAGTGTGGATCTTACTCTGGTTGATCTACGAGGATCAGTAGCAACTTGATCTAAAGTTCCATGATCATCATCATTAACTTCCTCACCAGTTGGTGTAGGTGTCACAGTTTCTGTGATGTACTACTTTCCAATAAGGGAGCAGGTACAGTTACCTCATCAATTTCTACTTTCCTCCCACTCACTTCTTTCGAGAGAAACTCCTTCTCTAGAAAGGATCCATTCTTGGCAATGAATGTCTTGCCTTCGGATCTGTGATAGAAGGTGTACCCAACAGTCTCTTTTGGGTATCCTATGAAGACACATTTCTCCGATTTGGGTTCGAGCTTATCAGGTTGAAGCTTTTTCACATAAGCATCGCAGCCCCAAACTTTAAGAAACAACAACTTTGGTTTCTTGCCAAACCACAGTTCATAAGGCGTCGTCTCAACGGATTTTGATGGTGCCCTATTTAACGTGAATGCGGCCGTCTCTAAAGCATAACCCCAAAACGATAGCGGTAAATCTGTAAGAGACATCATAGATCACACCATATCAAGTAAAGTGCGATTACGACATTCGGACACACCATTACGTTGTGGTGTTCCGGGTGGTGTGAGTTGCGAAACTATTCCGCATTGTTTCAAATATAGACCAAACTCGTAACTCAAATATTCTCCTCCATGATCAGATCATAGAAACTTTATTTTTTTGTCACGATGATTTTCAACTTCACTCTGAAATTCTTTGAACTTTTCAAATGTTTCAGACTTATGCTTCATTAAGTAGATATACCCATATATGCTTAAATCATCTGTGAAGGTGAGCAAATAACGATATCCACCACGAGCCTCAACATTCATCGGACCACATACATCTGTATGTATGATTTCCAACAAATCTGTTGCTCTCTCCATAGTACCAGAGAACGGCGTTTTAGTCATCTTGCCCATGAGGCACGGTTCACAAGTACCAAGTGATTCATAATCAAGTGGTTCCAAAAGTCCATCAGTATGGAGTTTCTTCACGCGCTTTATACCGATATGACCTAAACGGCAGTGCCACAAATAAGTTGCACTATCATTATCAACTCTGCAATTTTTGGCTTCAACATTATGAATATGTGTATCACTACTATCGAGATTCATAAAAAATAGACCACTCTTCAAGGGTGCATGACCATAAAAGATATTACTCATATAAATAGAACAACCATTATTCTTTGATTTAAATGAATAACCTTCTCGCATCAAACAAGATCCAGATATAATGTCCATGCTCAACGCTAGCACCAAATAACAATTATTTAGGTCTAATACTAATCCCGAAGGTAGATGTAGAGGTAGCGTGCCGACCGCGATCACATCGACTTTGGAACCATTTCCCACGCGCATCGCCACCTCTTCCTTTGCCAGTGTTCGCTTAATCCGTAGTCCCTGTTTCGAGTTGCAAATATTAGCAACAGAACAAGTATCAAATACCCAGGTGCTACTGCGAGCTCTAGTAAGGTACACATCAATAACATGTATATCACATATACCTTTGTTCACCTTGCCATCCTTCTTATCCGCCAAATACTTGGGGTAGTTCCGCTTCCAGTGACCAGTCTGCTTGCAGTAGAAGCACTCAGTTTCAGGCTTAGCTCCAGACTTGGGTTTCTTCTCCTGAGCAGCAACTTGCTTGCTGTTCTTCTTGAAGTTCCCTTTCTTCTTCCCTTTGACCTTTTTCTTGAAACTGGTGGTCTTGTTGACCATCAACACTTGATGCTCCTTCTTGATTTCTACCTCCGCAGCTTTTAGCATTGCGAGAGCTCGGGAATTGTCTTATTCACCCCTTGCATATTATAGTTCATCACAAAGCTCTTGTAGCTTGGTGGCAGTGATTGAAGAACTCTGTCAATGACACTATCAATCGGAAGATTAACTCCCACCTGAGTCAAGTGATTATGGTACCCAGACATTCTGAGTATATGTTCACTGACAGAACTATTCTCCTCCATCTTGCAGCTGTAGAACTAATTGGAGACTTCATATCTCTCAATCCGGGAATTTGCTTGAAATATTAACTTCAACTCCTGGAACATCTCATATGCTCCATGACATTCAAAACATCGTTGAAGTCCCGGTTCTAAGCCGTAAAGCATGGCACACTGAACTATCGAGTAGTCATCAGCTTTGCTCTGCCAGACGTTCTTAACGTCCTCAGTTGCATCAGCAGCAGGCCTGGCACTCAGCAGTGCTTCCAGGATGTAATTCTTCTGTGTAGCAATGAGGATAATCCTCAAGTTACGGACCCAGTCCGTGTAATTGCTACCATCATCTTTCAACTTTGCTTTCTCAAGGAACGCATTAAAATTCAATGAAGCAACAACACATGCCATCTATCTACAATCAAACATAGACAAGCAAGATACTATCAGGTACTAAGTTCATGATAAATTTAAGTTTAATTAATCATATTGCTTAAGAACTCCCACTTAGAAAAACATCCCTCTAATCCTCTAAGTGATCACGTGATCCAAATCAACTAAACCATAACCGATCATCACGTGAAATGGAGTAGCTTTCAGTGGTCAACATCACTATGTTGATCATATCTACTATATGCTTCACGCTCGACCTTTTGGTCTCAGTGTTTCGAGGCCATATCTGCATATGCTAGGCTCGTCAAGTTTAACCTGAGTATTCCGCGTGTGCAAAAATTGGCTTGCACCCGTTGTAGATGGACGTAGAGCTTATCACACCCGATCATCACGTGGTGTCTGGGCACGACGAACTTTGGCAACGGTGCATACTCAGGGAGAACACTTTTATCTTGAATTTTAGTGAGAGATCACCTTATAATGCTACCGTCAATCAAAGCAAGATAAGATGCATAAAAGATAAACATCACATGCAATCAATATAATGATATGATATGGCCATCATCATCTTGTGCTTGTGATCTCCATCTCCGAAGCACCGTCATGATCACCATCGTCACCGGCGCGACACCTTGATCTCCATTGTAGCATCGTTGTCGTCTCGCCAATCTTATGCTTCCACGATTATTGCTACCGCTTAGTGATAAAGTAAAGCATTACAGGGCGATTGCATTGCATACAATAAAGCGACAACCATATGGCTCCTGCCAGTTGCCGATAACTCAGTTACAAAACATGATCATCTCATACAATAAAATTTAGCATCATGTCTTGACCATATCACATCACAACATGCCCTGCAAAAACAAGTTAGACGTCCTCTACTTTGTTGTTGCAAGTTTTACGTGGCTGCTACGGGCTTAGCAAGAACCGTTCTTACCTATGCATCAAAACCACAATGATAGTTTGTCAAGTTGGTGCTGTTTTAACCTTCGCAAGGACCGGGCGTAGCCACACTTGGTTCAACTAAAGTTGGAGAAACTGACACCTGCCAGCCACCTGTGTGCAAAGCACGTCGGTAGAACCAGTCTCGTGTAAGCGTACGCGTAATGTCGGTCCGGGCTGCTTCATCCAACAATACCGCCGAACCAAAGTATGACATGCTGGTAAGTAGTATGACTTATATCGCCCACAACTCACTTCTGTTCTACTCGTGCATATAACATCAACGCATAAAACCTGGCTCGGATGCCACTGTTGGGGAACGTAGTAATTTCAAAAAAAAATCCTACGCACACGCAAGATCATGGTGATGCATAGCAACGAGAGGGGAGAGTGTTGTCCACGTACCCTCGTAGACCAAAAGCGGAAGCGTTAGCACAACGCGGTTGATGTAGTCGTACGTCTTCATGATCCGACCGATCAAGTGCCGAACGTATGACACCTCTGAGTTCAGCACACGTTCAGCTCGATGACGTCCCTCGAACTCCGATCCAGCCGAGTGTTGAGGGAGAGTTTCGTCAGCACGACAGCGTGGTGACGATGTTGAAGCACCGCTACAGTATTATCGAGGTGGACTATGGTGGAGGGGGGCACTGCACACGGCTAAGAGATCAAAGATCAATTGTTGTGTCTATGGGGTGCCCCTGCCCCCGTATATAAAGGAGCAAGGGGGGGGGGGTGCGTCCAGCCATAGGAGGAGGCGCGCCGAAGGAGTCCTACTCCCACCGGGAGTAGGACTCCCCTCCTTTTTCCTAGTTGGATTAGGACTCGGGGGGAAGGACGAGAGAGGGGAAAGGAAAGGGGGGGCGCCGCCCCCCTCCTTGTCCAATTCGGACTTGGGGGGGAAGGGGCGCGTGGCTGCCCCTTGGCCGCCTCTCCTCTTCCTCCACTTGAGCCCATAAGGCCCAATAGCCTCCGGGGGGTTCCGGTAACCCCTCCGGTACTCCGGTAAAATCACTATTTCACCTGGAACACTTCCGATATCCAAACATAGGCTTCCAATATATCAATCTTCATGTCTCGATCATTTCGAGACTCCTCGTCATGTCCGTGATCACATCCGGGACTCCGAACAACCTTCGGTACATCAAAACACATAAACTCATAATAAAACTATCATCGTAACGTTAAGCGTGTGAACCCTACGGGTTCGAGAACTATGTAGACATGACCGAGACACGTCTCCGGTCAATAAGCAATAGCAGAACCTGGATGCTCATATTGGCTCCTACATATTCTACGAAGATCTTTATCGGTCAGACCGCATAACAACATACGTTGTTCCCTTTGTCATCGGTATGTTACTTACCCGAGATTCGATCGTCGGTATCTCAATACCTAGTTCAATCTCATTACCGGCAAGTCTCTTTACTCATTCCGTAATACATCATCCCACAACTAACTCATTAATTGCAATGCTTGCAAGGCTTAAGTGATGTGCATTACCGAGAGGGCCCAGAGATACCTCTCCGACAATCGGAGTGACAAATCCTAATCTCGAAATACGCCAACCCAACAAGTACCTTCGGAGACACCTGTAGAGCACCTTTATAATCACCCATTTACGTTGTGACATTTGGTAGCCTACACTGTGCACTACCAGTCTACCAGTTAACTACTTTGCCATATGTCACTAACAAATGGAACATAGACATCACTGAATGAAGAGTTATTAAACCAGACTACATTAGCCTAGCTAAATACACTACATTAGCCTGCAGCAACAAACTAGCTAATGACAGTACCTACTATCAGCAGTAAGCAACAATTACTTATTAGGAGTAACACATCAGCTAATGGAGGGGCTAATGTGAGTACTAAGCAACACTGCATACAAGTATAAATAAATAGCATGTGCACACAACAGAGCATGCTTGAGCCTATATTTAGCAAAAATGCACTCCACTGAACTTAATATTCAGCATTCCTACAATGGGCACTACAGTAGGGCATATATGACTAACAAAATTACCATAGACATAACTGAATCACACTTGGCAAACAAGACTCTATCACTTTCAATGAACACATCCTGTGCATAATCAATAAGGCAAGAAAAGTACCCGCTATGCACATGCTAAGAACCTTCTCCTAGTTATTGTTCCTTCACATGCAACAAGCCTCTCTGATGGATTCCCATGCTTCTCGCACAACACTATCAGATCTAGCTCAAGACCCTTGTAATCCGGGTCCTCAAGAGAGAAAGGCACCTGCCCAAGCAAAATCCAAGTTACCATCATGTGCAGAGGACGAGGACAAGGCAAATCAAACGAAATCCTCACAACAAAGACCACCTACACAGAAAAATCCCCAAAATTTCTAAACCTAACCCTAACCCTAGCTCCAATGGAGTAACTGACCTGGTTGAGCCCATCGGTGGAGGTTTCGGAGTGCATGTATGGGAGGCTTGAGTTGTGATCGCTGCTCCCGTCCTCCAAAACCATGGCTGCGGCGGTGTCGTGTGGCGGCCGGCAGGGGTGGGCGCAGGCGGCAGCGAGGCAGAGAGAAGGAAGAAGAAGGCAGAGCAAAGCGGGGGGGGGGGGGGGATGAGCGGGGTCTGGCTCGGGCTGCACCAGCCGTGCCTAAACGGTTCGACCCAGGCTCGTCCGAGTCAGCACGCGGGCACACGCTCACTGGCCAACGTGGCGCCTGACGGGTGGGCCCAACCAGTCAGAATACCTGTCAATACGTATAAAACGCACTTTTAGCCTTTTTTGCAACGTCTCGCCCCAAACTTGGTACTGACACGTAAAAATTACCAATCTTGGTACCAATCTGCTTCCAATGCCCCAATCGTGGTACTTTTGTGCAATTTACTCTCGGATGCGAGTGTTATTCCTGTGCGAGCTGATGGACCACGCTGTGCGAGCCTCAAGTGGTGGGTTGCTCAGTCGTTCCCGCAGGAGGTGTGGAGGCGCAGCGAATGCCACCTCCGGCTGGAGTCCGGCCATTTGGCCCTCACGCGCACGCTAGGAATGGATGCATTGGACACGTGGTATTGCGGGCTCATGCTTCAGGCGACCGCGCAGATGAGCTAACAGCCGCCACCCTGCGTGTGAGCTAGAGGTTGCCAATGATGTCCTCAACAAGCTCGACGGCGAGCTCATCGACAACGATATTAGTGAAGATGGGGACAAACTTCCTCTTAGGCAGAGTACCATATCGGTGCTTAAAACAAAGATCACTTCGGATCATGAAGTGACCGCGGCAAAAAAGTGATATAATTCATGGAAGGGTTTTCGGCCAGTGGGCACCGAAGCCACCTGGAGGGATGCCCACGGGCCCTAGGTGCCCCTTAAGCTGAGAGCCTAGACCAGGCGCCTAGGCTCTATGGGAATCCACCTCGGGTTGGGCCTTGGCCCCTTGGTCTTCTTTCGGCACAAAAACACCTCTTCTATTTTCTCTGCGATGATTTTTTTATTCTAAAAACAGCAAAAAAATAGAAACCAACACTAGGCACCGAATTAATTGATTAGCCCCTCAAAAAGATTTAAAAACATTGTTAACTTGAAAGATAAAAAATAAAGAGTAAAATACACTAGCGGTCCTTAAAGTATTCCAAGTGTGTCAACTAGGTCTTAAAAGTTTGAAAACACACATGTATGTACTTTATGTTTGTAAGTCGTTCACCGTGTCTGACCATGCCATTTGGCCTGCTGACTCACGCCAAATAGGCAACATTTTTTCAAAAACCTCGCTTCTCTTTCCCACTTGTGGTCCCTCCTATTTTCTTCTTCTCACTTGTGTTGCCTCCTGATCCTTGACCAGCGACCGCTACAGGAGTGAGTAGAGAGAGGGATACAAGAGTGAGTAGAGAGAGGACACCGAGAAGCGGGTCAGTTGAGTGGGGTCGCCCCCTCTCGTGTCGATGACTTAGCCTCCATACCAACACTGACATGCACCTATGGTGGCCCACCAGGCACTTCAGCTCCAGGGAGCTAGAGATCTTGTAGATGGTCACCGCGGCCGGCCGCTACGCACCAACAAAGCTATATTGGAGCACGTGCACCAGCCACATGAGCATGTTGAGCGACATGGGATTGTCCGATGAGACAATGGACACGAGGTTGTAGAGTGTGCCAGCGGTAACGAGCCATCAACGTAGGAGCAGGGTGGGCAGAGCGCCCTTAGACACCACGGCGCGTGGCGGGCTGTTATTCTTCAACATGGAATTTCGCAAGCACTTCGTTGTGTAGCAATTACTCCATGGAACCCAGCATGATGCCGTGGTCTTGGCAAACATGTACGCCGCATGCATGGCGACGAGCCTCAGTACACATGACGAGGAGAAAATAAGACTAGCCACAGGTGAGAAGGAGAAGGGGGTCTTGGCAAAATATTGCCTATGTATGTGGACTGGTCAGCCACGGATAGGACCCGTTGTGAATGACTTACACACATATAGGATCTAGATGTTTGCTTTCAAACTTTTAGGACCTATTTGACACAACTCGAATACTTTTAGGACCGTTGATACGTCTCCAACATATCTATAATTTTTGATTGTTCCATGCTATTATATGTTTTGGATGTTTATGGACTTTATTATACACTTTTATATTATTTTTGGGACTAACCTATTAACCCAGAGCCCAGTGCCAGTTTCTATTTTTTCCTTATTTTAGAGTATCGCAGAAAAGGAAAATCAAACAGAGTCCAATTGACCTGAAACTTCACGAAACTTATTGTTGGACCAGAAGAAGCCCACGGAGTATCAGAGATGGACCAGGAGAGTCCCGGGCTGCCCATGAGGGTGGGGGCGCGCCCACCCCCGTGGGCGCGCCCCCTGCCTCGTGGACAACCCGGAGATCCACCGATGTACTTCTTCATCTCATATATACCCATATACCCTAAGAACTTCGTGGAGCACAATAGATCGGGAGTTCCACCGCCAGAAGCCTCCGTAGCCACCGAAAACCAGTCTAGACCAGTTCCGGCACCCTGTCGGAGGGGGAACCCCTCACCGGTGGCCATCTTCATCATCCCGGTGCTCTCCATGACGAGGAGGGAGTAGTTCTCCCTCGGGGCTGAGGGTATGTACCAGTAGCTATGTGTTTGATCTCTCTCTCTCTCTCTCGTGTTCTTGAGGTGGTACGATCTTGATGTATCGCGAGCTTTGCTATTATAGTTGGATTTTATGTTGTTTCTCCCCCTCTACTCTCTTGTAATGGATTGAGTTTTCCCTTTGAAGTTATCTTATCGGATTGAGTCTTTAAGGATTTGAGAACACTTGATGTATGTCTTGCGTGGGATTCCTGTGGTGACAATGGGGTATTCTATTGATCCACTTGATGTATGTTTTGGTGATCAACTTGTGGGTTCCGCCTATGAACCTATGCATAGGGGTTGGCACACGTTTTCGTCTTGACTCTCTGGTAGAAACTTTGGGGCACTCTTTGAAGTACTTTGTGTTGGTTTAAATAGATGAATCTGAGATTGTGTGATGCATATCGTATAATCATACCCACGGATACTTGAGGTGACATTGGAGTATCTAGGTGACATTAGGGTTTTGGTTGATTTGTGTCTTAAGGTGTTATTCTAGTACGAACTCTATGATAGATTGAATGGAAAGAATAGCTTCATGTTATTTTACTACGGATTCTTGAATAGATCGATCAGAAAGGATAACTTTGAGGTGGTTTCGTACCCTACCATAATCTCTTCGTTTGTTCTCCGCTATTAGTGACTTTGGAGTGACTCTTTGTTGCATGTTGAGGGATAGTTATATGATCCAATTATGTTATTATTGTTGAGAGAACTTGCACTAGTGAAAGTATGAACCCTAGGCCTTGTTTCCTAGCATTGCAATACCGTTTGTGCTCACTTTTATCATTAGTTACCTTGCTGTTTTTATATTTTCAGATTACAAAAACATATATCTACCATCCATATTGCACTTGTATCACCATCTCTTCGCCGAACTAGTGCACCTATACAATTTACCATTGTATTGGGTGTGTTGGGGACACAAGAGACTCTCTGTTTGATAAACCTTAGGTCATCCACTTGAGGGAAATTTGCTATTGTCCTACAAACCTCTTCACTTGGAGGCCCAACAACGTCTACAAGAAGAAGGTTGTGTAGTAGACATCAAGCTCTTTTCTGGCGCCGTTGCTGGGGAGGTTAACGCTTGAAGGTATATCTTTATATCTTGCAATTGAATCTTTTTGTTTATTGTTTTAGCACTAGTTTAGTTTATAAAAGAAAACTACAACAAAATGGAATTGAGTTTGCCTCATACGCTTCATCTTTTTAATATCTTTCGTGAGTATGATGGAAAGGAAAATTGTGCCAAAGTGTTAGAAGAAGAATGCATTAAAATGTTTGGCACTAAATATTTGAATGATGAGCATGTTTGCAACGTTTTTAGTATGAATTCCTTGAATATCCATGATGCTAATGATATGCAAAGCCACAAGCTTGAGGAAGCTATGTTGGATGAAGATGATATTTTTTGTCCCCCAAGTTTTGATGAGAAAATTTATGATGATGAAAGCATGCCTCCTATTTATTATGATTATATTGATGAAAGTGGATTTGAAGAGGTCATGACTTTATTTTGTGATGAATCCACTATTCCGGAAGAGGTTCCAATTGATTATGAGAACAAAGTTGCTATCTGTGATGATTATTGTGATGACTTGTATGCTATAAAGAATAATGATATCCATGAAAATTTTCATCATGATTTTAGTTTTCAATTGGATTATGCCTCACATGATAATTATTTTGTTGAGTTTGCTCCCACTATTATTCATGAGAAGAATTTTGCTTGTGTGGAGAGTAATGAAATTTCTATGCTTGTAGATCATGAAAAGAATGCTTTAGGTGATGGTTATATTGTTGAATTCATTCAGGATGCTACTGAAAATTATTATGAGGGAGGAATATATGCTTGTAGGAATTGCAATAATATCAAGTTTCCTCTCTATGTGCTTAAAATTTTGAAGTTATGCTTGTTTTACCTTCCTATGCAAGTTGATTCTTGTCCCACAAGTTGTTTGCTCACAAAATCCCTATGCATAGGAAGTGGGTTAGACTTAAATTTGCTAGTCATATTCTTCATGATGCTCTCTTTATATTTCAATTATTATATTTTATGTAAGCATCATTGAAATCATCATGTCTAGCTAGGGGCGTCAAACGATAGCGCTTGTTGGGAGGCAACCCAACTTTATTTTTGTTCCTTGCCTTTTGCTCCTGTTTAGAAATAAATAATTTATCTAGCCTCTGTTATGATTGAGTTTTTATGTTTTAATTTGTGTTTGTGCCAAGTAGAAACGTTGGGAAGACTTGGGGAAAGTCTTTACGATCTTGCTGTAAAAAACAGAAACTTTAGCGCTCACGAGAATTGCTTCCATTTTTAATTGGAAAGTGATATTTAGTTAATTCTTTTTGCAGATAATTAATAGATAAATTACTCACGTCCAGAAATTTATTTTAGAATTTTCGGGGTTCCAGAAGTTTGCGTTAGTCACAGATTACTACAGACTGTTCTGTTTTTGACAGATTCTGTTTTTCGTGTGTTGTTTGCTTGTTTTGATGAATCTATGGCTAGCAAAAGAGTTTATAAACCATAGAGAAGTTTGAATACAGTAGGTTTAACACCAATATAAATAAATAATGAGTTCATTACAGTACCTTGAAGTGTTGTTTTGTTTTCTTTCGCTAACGGAGCTTACGAGTTTTCTGGTAAGTTTTGTGTTGTGAAGTTTTCAAGTTTTGGGTAAAGATTCGATGGACTATGGAATAAGGAGTGGCAAGAGCCTAAGCTTGGTGATTCCCAAGGCACCCCAAGGTAATATTCAAGGACAACCAAGAGCCTAAGCTTGGGGATGCTCCGGAAGGCATCCCCTCTTTCGTCTTCGTTCATCGGTAACTTTACTTGGAGCTATATTTTTATTTACCACATGATATGTGTTTTGCTTGGAGCGTCAATTTATTTTATTAGGATTTGCTTTCTGCTTGAATAAAATACCAATATCTGAAATTATTTAATGTTAGAGAGTCTTCATATAGTTGCATAATTATTCGACTACTCATTGATCTTCACTTATATCTTTCGGAGTAGTTTGTCATTTGCTCTAGTGCATCACTTATATCTTTTTAGAGCACGGTGGTGGTTTTATTTTGAAGAAATAGATGAACCCTCGTGCTTCACTTATATTATTTTGAGAGTCTTTAGAACAGCATGGTAGTTTGCTTTGGTTATGAAACTAGTCCTAATATGATGGGCATCCAAGAGGGATATAATAAAAACTTTCATATGAAGTGCATTGAATACTATGAGAAGTTTGATACTTGATAATTATTTTGAGATATGGAGATGGTGATATTAGAGTCATGCTAGTTGAGTAGTTGTGAATTTGAGAAATACTTGTGTTGAAGTTTGTGATTCCCGTAGCATGCACGTATGGTGAACCGTTATGTGAAGAAGTCGGAGCATGATTTATTTATTGATTGTCTTCCTTATGAGTGGCGGTCGGGGATGAGTGATGGTCTTTTCCTACCAATCTACCCCCCTAGGAGAATGCGCATAGTACTTTGTTTCGATAACTAATAGATTTTTGCAATAAGTATGAGTTCTTTATGACTAATGTTGATTCCATGGATTATACGCACTCTCACCCTTCCACCATTGCTAGCCTCTCTAGTACCGCGCAACTTTCGCCGGTACCATAAACCCACCATATACCTTCCTCAAAACAGCCACCATACCTACCTATTATGGCATTTTCATAGCCATTCTGAGATATATTGACATGCAACTTTCCACCGTTCCGTTATTATGACACGCTTCATCATTGTCATATTGCTTTGCATGATCATGTAGTTGACATCGTATTTGTGGCAAAGCCACAGTTCATAATTCTTCCATACATGTCACTCTTGAGTCATTGCACATCCCAATACACCGCCGGAGGCATTCATATAGAGTCATATTTTGTTCTAAGTATCGAGTTGTAATTCTTGAGTTGTAAGTAAATAAAAGTGTGATGATCATCATTATTAGAGCATTGTCCCAGTGAGGAAAGGATGATGGAGACTATGATTCCCCCATAAGTCGGGATGAGACTCCGGACAAAAAATAAAATAAAAATAAAAAAGAGGCCATAAAAAAGAGAAAAGGCCCAAATAAAAAAAATAAAAAAGTAAAAAATGAGAGAAAAAGAGAGAAGGGGCAATGCTACTATCCTTTTACCACACTTGTGCTTCAAAGTAGCACCATCATCTTCATGATAGAGAGTCTCCTATGTTGTCACTTTCATATACTAGTGGGAATCTTTCATTATAGAACTTGGCTTGTATATTCCAATGATGGGCTTCCTAAAAATGCCCTAGGTCTTCGTGAGCAAGCGAGTTGGATGCACACCCACTTAGTTTCTTTTTGAGCTTTCATACACTTATAGCTCTAGTGCATCCATTACATGGCAATCCCTACTCACTCACATTGATATAAATTGATGGGCATCTCCATAGCCCATTGATACGCCTAGTTGGTGTGAGACTATCTTCTCCCTTTTTGTCTTCTCCACAACCACCATTCTATTCCACCTATAGTGCTATATCCATGGCTCACACTCATGTATTGCGTGAAGATTGAAAAAGTTTGAGAACATCAAAAGTATGAAACAATTATTTGGCTTGTCATCGGGGTTGTGCATGATTTAAATATTTTTTGTGGTGAAGATAGAGCATAGCCAGACTATATGATTTTGTAGGGATAGCTTTCTTTGGCCATGTTATTTTGAGAAGACATAATTGCTTGGTCAGTATGATTGAAGTATTATTATTTTTATGTCAATATTAAACTTTTGTCTTGAATCTTATGGATCTGAACATTCATGCCACAATAAAGAATTACATAGAGAAATATGTTAGGTTGCATTCCACATCAAAAATTCTGTTTTTATCATTTAACTACTCGAGGACGAGCAGGAATTAAGCTTGGGGATGCTGATACGTCTACAACGTATCTATAATTTTTGATTGTTCCATGCTATTATATTATCAACCTTGGATGTTTTATATGCTATTTTATATGATTTTTTGGACTAACCTATTAACCTAGAGCCCAGTGCCAGTTTCCGTTTTTCCTTGTTTTAGAGTATCGCATAAAAGGAAAATCAAACGGAGTCCAATTGACCTGAAACTTCACGGAACTTATTTTTGGATCAGAAGAAGCCTAGAAGACTTGGAGTGCACGTCGGGGAAGTAACAAGGAAGGCACGAGGCAAGGGGCGCACCCACCCCCGTGGACGGGCCCTCCACCCTCGTGGGCCCCTCGTGGCTCCCCTGACGTCTTTCTTCCTCCCATATATACCCATATACCCTAAAAACTTCGGGGAGCAGAATAGATCGGGAGTTCCGCCGCTAGAAGCCTCTGTAGCCACCAAAAACCAATCTAGAGCCATTCCGGCACCCTTCCGGAGGGGGAATCCCTCTCCGGTGGCCATCTTCATCATCCCGGTGCTCTCCATGATGAGGAGGGAGTAGTTCTCCCTCGGGGCTGAGGGTATGTACCAGTAGCTATGTGTTTGATCTCTTTCTCTCTCTCATGTTCTTAAGGTGGTACGATCTTGATGTATCGCGAGCTTTGCTATTATAGTTGGATCTTATGATGTTTCTCCCCCTCTACTCTCTTGTAATGGATTTAGTTTTCCCTTTGAAGTTATCTTATCAGATTGAGTCTTTAAGGATTTGAGAACACTTGATGTATGTCTTGCGTGGGATACCCGTGGTGACAATGGGGTATTCTATTGATCCACTTGATGTATGTTTTGGTGATCAACTTGCGGGTTCCGCCCATGAACCTATGCATAGGGGTTGGCACACGTTTTCGTCTTGACTCTCCGATAGAATCTTTGGGGCACTCTTTGAAGTTCTTTGTGTTGGTTGAATAGATGAATCTGAGATTGTGTGATGCATATCGTATAACCATACCCACGAATACTTGAGGTGACATTGGAGTATCTAGGTGACATTAGGGTTTTGGTTGATTTGTGTCTTAAGGTGTTCTTCTAGTACGGACTCTAGGATATATTGAACGGAAAGAATAGCTTCATGTTATTTTACTATGGACTCTTGAATAGATCGATCAGAAAGGATAACTTTGAGGTGGTTTCGTACCCTACCATAATCTTTTCATTTGTTCTCCACTATTAGTGACTTTGGAGTGACTCTTTGTTGCATGTTGAGGGATAGTTATATGATCCAATTATGTTATTATTGTTGAGAGAACTTGCACTAGTGAAAGTATGAACCCTAGGCCTTGTTTCCTAGCATTGCAATACCGTTTGTGCTCACTTTATCATTAGTTACCTTGCTGTTTTTATATTTTCAGATTACAATAACATATATCTACCATCCATATTGCACTTGTATCACCATCTCTTCGCCGAACTAGTGCACCTATACAATTTACCATTGTATTGGGTGTGTTGGGGACACAAGAGACTCTCTGTTATTTGGTTGCAGGGTTGTTTGAGAGAGACCATCTTCATCCTACGCCTCCCACGGATTGATAAACCTTAGGTCATCCGCTTGAGGGAAATTTGCTACTGTCCTACAAACCTCTGGACTTGGAGGCCCAACAACGTCTACAAGAAGAAGGTTGTGTAGTAGACATCATTCAATTGCGAGTCTCCCGTGAATGACAGGTTCTTTAAAGAGTTTAGCACATCGCCCAAAGGTGAGTGCTGAAAAACGTCTGCGGCACTGAATTCGAAGATCGATAACCGATCTAGCTCGGTGTCCGCAAGTGTATATGGTCCGGAATTTATAGCCGGAGACGAATCCAGAGTTCCACTGAAGCGAATATCGCGAGGTGCCAAGTCTGCGTGCGTCTCCAACGCCGCGGACTCTGTGGCTTCGGATGACATGATCTGCTCCGGTTCTAAGGCCGTTGCAGCAATAGGGACCATCTCCTGGATGTGATCCTATGATAGATTTAAGTCATGTTCCTCGGAGTGAGGGGGAGCGATCGCTGCGGTCTCAAATCCATTGAAGATCAAGTCTCCACGGATATCCGCGACGTAGTTCAAGCTTCCAAATCTGACCTGGTGGCCAGGGGCGTAGCTATTGATCTGCTCTAGATGGCCGAGCGAGTTGGCCCGCAGTACGAAGCCGTCGAACATGAAAATCTGTCTGGGGAGGAAGGTTTCTCCTTGGACAGCGTCACTATAGACGATTGAAGGGGCCATCGAGCCTTTTTTCAACGGCACAGTGGAACTCTCAATGAAAGCACCAATGTTGGTGTCAAAACCGGCGGATCTCGGGTAGGGGGTCCCGAACTGTGCGTCTAGGATCGATGGTAACAGGAGACAGGGGACACAATGTTTACCCAGGTTCGGGCCCTCTCTATGGAGGTAATACCCTACGCCCTGCTTGATTGGTATTGATGAATATGAGTGTTACAAGAGTTGATCTACCACGAGATCGTAATGGCTAAACCCTAGAAGCCTAGCCTGTATAACTATGATAATGAGTATATGCTTTCCGGACTAACCCCTCTGGTTTATATAGACACCGGGGGGATCTAGGGTTTACATACAGTCGGTTACATGAGAAGGAATCTTCATAGTCGGTCGCCAAGATTTCCTTCCACGCCAAGGAGAGTCCAATCCGGACACAGGTACAGTCTTCGGTCTTCATGTCTTCACAGCCCATCAGTCCGGCCGATGGATAACAGGCCGGACGCCCGAGGACCCCTTAGTCCAGGACTCCCTCAGATAGATTGTGCAGTGCTTGTCAAGCAGGAAAACAAGTTGGAGGAAGTCACCCCGTGAAGAACATCAAGACCACGAGAAGATCGCTCGAGCTACTTCATATGGATCTCTTTGGTCCCAACGCCTATAAAAGTCTCGGTGGAAACTCATTTGGTGTAACACCCACAATGCGGCTATATCTCCCACGTGTCGGGGCACGACTTAGAGGCATAGCCACATGGTAGTTTTGTCGCAAGAGGGGTAATCTTCACACAATCCCATGTACTGAATAAGAAAGGGATAAAGAGTTGGATTACAATCACCACTTCACACAACACATAAATAATTCATACATCATCCAAATACACTCAAAGACCGACTACGGCCAAATCCGAATAAAAAGGAAGATACACCCCAAATGTTAGATCCCCGATCATCCCAACTGGGCTCCACTACTGATCATCAGGGAACGAAACGTAGTAATGACCCGAATCCTCGTCGAACTCCCACTTGAGTTCGATAGCATCACCTGCACTGGTATCCTTGGCACCTGCAACTGTTTGGAAGTATCTGTGAGTCACGAGGACTCAGTAATCTCACACCCGCGAGATCAAGACTATATAAGCTTATGGGTAGGAGAAGGTAGTGAGGTGGAGCTGCAGCAAGCACTAAGCATATATGGTGGCTAACATACGCAAATAAGAGCGAGAAGAGAAGCAACGCAATGGTCGAGAAGCTAGAAGTGATCCTGAAACTACTTACGTTCAAGCATAACACAAGACCGCGTTCACTTCCCGGACTCCACCGAAAAGAGACCATCACGGCTACACACGCGGTTGATTCATTTTAATTAAGTGTAAATTTCTCTACAACCGGATCTTAACAAATTCCCATCTGCCACATAACCGCGGGCACGGCTCTTGAAAGTTTATACCCTGCAGGGGTGTCCCAACTTAGCCCATCACAAGCTCTCACGGTCAACGAAGGATATTCCTTCTCCCGGGAAGACCCGATCAGTCTCGGAATCCCGGTTACAAGACATTTCGACAATGGTAAAATGCTACCTCTTGAGCACTTGCGTTGGTATTCCCTTGAAGAGGAAAGGGTGGTGCAGCAAAGTAGCGTAAGTATCTCCCTCAGTTTAAGGTATCAATCCAGTAGGAGGCTACGCGCGAGTCCCTCGCACCTACACAAAACAAATAAATCCTCGCAACCAACGCGATAAGGGGTTGTCAATCCCTACACGGTCACTTACGAGAGTGAGATCTGATAGATATGATAAGATAATATTTTTGGTATTTTTATGATAAAGATGCAAAGTAAAATAAAAGCAATGAAAATAACTAAGTATTGAAAGATTTAATATGATGAAGATAGACCCGGGGGCCATAGGTTTCACTAGTGGCTTCTCTCAAGAGCATAAGTATTTTACGGCAGGTGAACAAATTACTGTTGAGCAATTGACAGAATTGAGCATAGTCATGAGAATATCTAGGTATGATCATGTATATAGGCATCACGTCCGAGACAAGTAGACCGACTCCTGCCTGCATCTACTACTATTACTCCACACATCGACCGCTATCCAGCATGCATCTAGAGTATTAAGTTCATAAGAACAGAGTAACGCCTTAAGCAATATGACATGATGTAGAGGGACCACTATCCTCGATGGCAACAATACAATACGTGCCTTGCTGCCCCTACTGTCACTGGGAAAGAACACCGCAAGATTGAACCCAAAGCTAAGCACTTCTCCCATTGCAAGAAAGATCAATCTAGTAGGCCAAACCAAACTGATAATTCGAAGAGACTTGCAAAGATAACCAATCATACATAAAAGAATTCAGAGAAGATTCAAATATTGTTCATAGATAAACTTGATCATAAACCCACAATTCATCGGTCTTAACAAACACACTGCAAAAAGAAGATTACATCGAATAGATCTCCACAAGAGATGGGGAGAACTTGGTATTGAGATCCAAAAAGAGAGAAGAAGCCATCTAGCTAATAACTATGGACCCGAAGGTCTAAGTTAAACTACTCACACTTCATCGGAGAGGCTATGGTGTTGATGTAGAAGCCCTTCATGATCGATGCCCCCTCCGGCGGAGCTCCGGAACAGGCCCCAAGATGGGATCTCGTGGATACAGAAAGTTACGGCAGTGGAATTAGGGTTTTGGCTCCGTATCTGATCGTTTGGTGGTACGTAGGTATATATAGGAGGAAGAAGTACGTCGGTGGAGCAACAGGGGGCCCACGAGGGTGGAGGGCATGCCTGGGGGGTAGGCGCGCCCCCCTACCTCGTGGCCTCCCTGTTGGTTGCTTGACGTAGGGTCCAAGTCTCCTGGATCTTGTTCGTTCCAAAAATCACGTTCCCGAAGGTTTCATTCCGTTTGGACTCCGTTTGATATTCCTTTTCTTCGAAACCCTAAAATAGGCAAAAAAAACAGCAATTCTGGGCCGGGCCTCCGGTTAATAGGTTAGTCCCAAAAATAATATAAAGTGAATAATAAAGCCCAATAATGTCCAAAACAGTAGATAATATAGCATGGAGCAATCAAAAAGTATAGAACGTTGGAGACGTATCAAGCATCCCCAAGCTTAATTCCTGCTCGTCCTCGAGTAGGTAAATGATAAAAACAGAATTTTTGATGTGGAATGCTACTTGGCATAATTTCAATGTAATTCTTCTTAATTGTGGTATGAATATTTAGATCCAAAAGATTCAAAACAAAAGTTTAATATTGACATAAAAATAATAATACTTCAAGCATACTAACTAAGAAATTATGTCTTCTCAAAATAACATGGCCAAAGAAAGTTATCCCTACAAAATCATATAGTCTGGCTATGCTCTATCTTCACCACACAAAGTATTTAAATCATGCACAACCCCGATGACAAGCCAAGCAATTGTTTCATACTTTTGACATTCTCAAAACTTTTTCAATCTTCACGCAATACATGAGAATGAGCCATGGACATAACACTTTAGGTGGAATAGAGTGGTGGTTGTGGAGAAGACAAAAAGGGAGAAGATAGTCTCACATCAACTAGGCGTATCAACGGGATATGGAGATGCCCATCAATAGATATCAATGTGAGTGAGTAGGGATTGCCATGCAACGGATGCACTAGAGCTATAAGTATATGAAAGCTCAAAAAGAAACTAAGTGGGTGTGCATCCAACTTGCTTGCTCACGAAGACCTAGGGCATTTTGAGGAAGCCCATCATTGGGATATGCAAGCCAAGTTCTATAATGAAAAATTCCCACTAGTATATGAAAGTGATAATATAGGAGACTCTCTATCATGAAGATCATGGTGCTACTTTGAAGCACAAGTGTGGTAAAAGGATAGTAGCATTGTCCCTTCTCTCTTTTTCTCTCATATTTTTTTATTTGGGCCTTTTTTATGGCATCTTTATTTATTTTTTATTTATTTTTCGTCCGGAGTCTCATCCCGACTTGTGGGGGAATCATAGTCTCCATCATCCTTTCCTCACTGAGACAATGCTCTAATAATGATGATCATCACACTTTTATTTTCTTACAACTCAAGAATTACAACTCGATACTTAGAACAAGATATGACTCTATATGGATGCCTCCGGCGGTGTACTGGGATATGCAATGACTCATGAGTGACATGTATGAAAGAATTATGAATGGTGGCTTTGCCACAAATACAATGTCAACTACATGATCATGCAAAGCAATATGACAATGATGGAGCGTGTCATAGTAAACGGAACACTGGAAAGTTGCATGGCAATATATCTTGGAATGGCTATGGAAATGCCATGATAGGTAGGTATGGTGGCTGTTTTGAGGAAGGTATATGGTGGGTGTATGATACCGTCGAAAGTTGCGCGGTATTAGAGAGGCTAGCAATGGTGGAAGGGTGAGAGTGCGTATAATCCATGGACTCAACATTAGTCATAAAGAACTCATATACTTATTGCAAAAATCTACAAGTTATCAAAGCAAAGTATTACGCGCATGCTCCTAGGGGGATAGATTGGTAGGAAAAGACCGTCGCTCGTCCCCGACTGCCACTCATAAGGAAGACAATCAATAAATAAATCATGCTCCGACTTCATCACATAACGGTTCACCATACGTGCATGCTACGGGAATCACAAACTTTAACACAAGTATTTCTCAAATTCACAACTACTCAACTAGCAGACTTTAATATCACCATCTCCATATCTCAAAACAATTATCAAGCATCAAACTTCTCTTAGTATTCAACACACTCATAAGAGAATTTTATTATTAATCTTGTATACCTAGCATATTAGGATTATTTAAGAAATTACCATGCTATTTAAGACTCTCAAAATAATCTAAGTGAAGCATGAGAGATCAATAGTTTCTATAAAACAAATCCACCACCGTGCTCTAAAAGATATAAGTGAAGTACTAGAGCAAAACTATATAACTCAAAAGATATAAGTGAAGCACATAGAGTATTCTAATAATTTCCGAATCATGTGTGTCTCTCTCAAAAGGTGTGTACAGCAAAGATGATTGTGGTAAACTAAAAAGCAAAGACTCAAATCATACAAGACGCTCCAAGCAAAACACATATCATGTGGTGAATAAAAATATAGCTCCAAGTAAAGTTACCGATAGAAGTAGACGAAAGAGGGGATGCCTTCCGGGGCATCCCCAAGCTTTGGATTTTAGGTGTCCTTAGATTATCTTGGGGGTGCCATGGGCATCCCCAAGCTTAGGCTCTTGCCACTCCTTGTTCCATAATCCATCAAATCTTACCCAAAACTTGAAAACTTCACAACACAAAACTTAAAGTAGAAAATCTCGCGAGCTCCGTTAGCGAAAGAAAACAAAAGACCACTTCAAGGTACTGTAATGAACTCATTCTTTATTTATATTGGTGTTAAACCTACTGTATTCCAACTTCTCTATGGTTTATAAACTATTTTACTAGCCATAGATTCATCAAAATAAGCAAACAACACACGAAAAACAGAATCTGTCAAAAACAGAACAGTCTGTAGTAATCTGTAGCTAGCGCAAGATCTGGAACCCCAAAAATTCTAAAATAAATTGCTGGACGTGAGGAATTTATCTATTAATCATCTTCAAAAAGAATTAACTAAATATAACTTTCCAAATAAAAATGGCAGCAGTTCTCGTGAGCGCTAAAGTTTCTGTTTTTTACAGCAAGATTAACAAGACTTTCCCCAAGTCTTCCCAACGGTTCTACTTGGCACAAACACTAATTAAACACAAAAAACACAACCAAAACAGAGGCTAGATAAATTATTTATTACTAAACAGGAGCAAAAAGCAAGGAATAAAAATAAAATTGGGTTGCCTCCCAACAAGCGCTATCGTTTAATGCCCCTAGCTAGGCATAAAAAGCAAGGATAGATCTAGGTATTGCCATCTTTGGTGGGTAATTCTTCAATGAGGCATCTACTGTCCTTAGGAATTTCTTTATTTTTATTTATTATCAAACTTTTAGGCACAAATCGAAAAAATCATTAGCAGCAAATGGTTCCTTAATGATAGCAAAAAGATTAGGATGAACACTAAAAGATTTGAGATCCGCAACTTCTTTGCTAGAGGATTCACCTTTATTTTTAGGAACATACATAAGCTTGGCAATTTTAGTTGGAGGACTTGGAGTATTATTTACGGAAGAAAAAGCGGTTCCCAAGTTGGTAATGATACCCTCAAGTTTATCAATTCTAGTGGAATCGTGATTTATTCTTTCATTAACTATAGGTTCCTTCTCTTTAATATTTTTCAAAGTTACTCCTACTTTAGATCCATATTGGGTAATTTGGTTGTGGATCTTTTTATCGAAATTTTCAATTAACTCAACGGTAGCAACTTTATTTTCAATAATTTCAAGTTTTTGCATTACATGCTCCAAAGTTAACATAGTTCCATTAACCAAAAGAGGTGGTGAGCCAAACAAATCTATCATAGCATTATAAGAATCAAAAGTATGGCTACCCAAGAAGTTCCCTCCGGTAATGGTATCAAGGATATATCTATGCCAGGGAGTAGTGCCTACATAAAAACTGTGAAGAAGAACGAAAGTAGATTGCTTCCTGGTAGATCTATTTTGAGCATTGCAAATTCTATACCAAGCGTCTTTTAGATTTTCTCCCTCCCTTTGCTTAAAATTTAGAACTTCATTCTCGGGAGACAACGGAGAAGATATAGGACTCGCCATCACGACAAGCAAATGGGGAACATCAAAAAGAGGCAATAGAGAAAGAGACGGAGGATAGTGAGAGAGAGAGAGGGCGAATAAAACGGCAAGGGTGAAGTGGGGGAGAGGAAAACGAGAGGCAAATGGCAAATAATGTAATGCGGGAGATAAGGGTTTGTGATGGTACTTGGTATGTTGACTTTTGCGTAGACCTCCCCGGCAACGGCGCCAGAAATCCTTCTTCCTACATCTTGAGCACTTGCGTTGGTTTTCCCTTGAAGAGGAAAGGGTGGTGCAGCAAAGTAGCGTAAGTATTTCCCTCAATTTTTGCGAACCAAGGTATCAATCCAGTAGGAGGCTACGCGCGAGTCCCTCGCACCTACACAAAACAAATAAATCCTCACAACCAACGCGATAAGGGGTTGTCAATCCCTACACGGTCACTTACGAGAGTGAGATCTGATAGATATGATAAGATAATATTTTTGGTATTTTTATGATAAAGATGCAAAGTAAAATAAAAGCAATGAAAATAACTAAGTATTGAAAGATTTAATATGATGAAGATAGACCCGGGGGGCATAGGTTTCACTAGTGGCTTCTCTCAAGAGCATAAGCATTTTACGGTGGGTGAACAAATTACTGTTGAGCAATTGACAGAATTGAGCATAGTTATGAGAATATCTAGGTATGATCATGTATATAGGCATCACGTCCGAGACAAGTAGACCGACTCCTGCCTGCATCTACTACTATTACTCCACACATCGACCGCTATCCAGCATGCATCTAGAGTATTAAGTTCATAAGAACAGAGTAACGCCTTAAGCAAGATGACATGATGTAGAGGGATAAACTCATGCAATATGATGAAAACCCCATCTTGTTATCCTCGATGGCAACAATACAATACGTGCCTTGCTGCCCCTACTGTCACTGGGAAAGGACACCGCAAGATTGAACCCAAAGCTAAGCACTTCTCCCATTGCAAGAAAGATCAATCTAGTAGGCCAAACCAAACTGATAATTCGAAGAGACTTGCAAAGATAACCAATCATACATAAAAGAATTCAGAGAAGATTCAAATATTGTTCATAGATAAACTTGATCATAAACCCACAATTCATCGGTCTCAACAAACACACCGCAAAAGAAGATTACATCGAATAGATCTCCACAAGAGAGGGGGAGAACTTTGTATTGAGATCCAAAAAGAGAGAAGAAGCCATCTAGCTAATAACTATGGACCCGAAGGTCTGAGGTAAACTACTCACACTTCATCGGAGAGGCTATGGTGTTGATATAGAAGCCCTCCATGATCAATGCCCCCTCCGGCGGAGCTCCGGAACAGGCCCCAAGATGGGATCTCGTGGATACAAAAAGTTACGGCGGTGGAATTAGGGTTTTGGCTCCGTATTTGATCGTTTGGGGGTACGTAGGTATATATAGGAGGAAGAAGTACGTCGGTGGAGCAACAGGGGGCCCACGAGGGTGGAGGGCGCGCCTGGGGGGGGGGGTAGGCGCGCCCCCTACCTCGTGGCCTCCTTGTTGGTTGCTTGACGTATGGTCCAAGTCTCCTGGATCTTGTTCATTCCAAAAATCATGTTCCCGAAGGTTTCATTCCGTTTGGACTCCGTTTGATATTCCTTTTCTTCGAAACCCTAAAATAGGCAAAAAAAACAGCAATTCTGGGCTGGGCGTCCGGTTAATAGGTTAGTCTCAAAAATAATATAAAAGTGAATAATAAAGCCCAATAATGTCCAAAACAGTAGATAATATAGCGTGGAGCAGTCAAAAATTATAGATACATTGGAGACGTATCATAAAACAAGACCAACAAAGCCGCCCGATGTGCCGACAATCCCGATAGTAGTCACACTTATCTCGTTCTCAGGGCACACCGGATGAGACTAGCTACGAGTAAAACCAGCCCTCAAGTTTCGCCGAGGCGGCCCCGGAGGCAGCTCGGTTCGGACCAACACTTAGAGAAGCACTGGCCCCCGGGGGGGGTCAAAATAAAGATGACCCTTGGGTTTGCATAACCCAAAGGAAGGTTATAGGTTGTTAGGCAAATGGTAAAACCAAGGTTGGGCCTTGCTGGAGGAGTTTTATTCAAAGCAAACTGTAAAGGGGTTCCCATAACACCCAACCGCGTAAGGAACGCAAAATCAAGGAACATAACACCGGTATGATGGAAACTAAGGCGGCAAGAGTGGAACAAAACACCAGGAAAAAGGCCGAGCCTTCCACCCTTTACCAAGTATATATATGCATTAAATAAGTAAGAGATAATAATGATATCCCAACAATATCCATGTTCCAACATGGAACAAACTTCACCTTCACCTGCAACTAGCAACGCTATAAGAGGGGTTGAGCAAAAGCGGTAACATATCCAAACAACGGTTTGCTAGGAAGGTGGTTTAGAGGCTTGACATGGCAATATGGGAGACATTATATAGCAAGTGGTAGGTAGCGCGACATAGCGATAGAACGAACAACTAGCAAGCAAAGATAGAAGTGATTTCGAGGGTATGGTCATCTTGCCTGCAAAGTTCTCAGAGTTGTCGAAAGCTTGATCCTCGTTAGCATACTCAACAGGTTCCTCGTTCACCTACTCATCTCCCGGCTCTACCCAAAGCAAGAACACAAGCAATGGAACAACAATCAATCACGGTGCAATGCACAAGCAACATGATGCACTACATGGCATGATATGCAAGACATGATATGCAATGCATATGCGTGCTCCGGAAGGTAAAGAATGATCAAGGCATCAACTTGGCAAACCAAGTATGCCGCTGGAAAGATGAGATGATTTCGGTTGAAATCGATATAAAGATCACCGGAAACGGATGCACGGTTTGCAAATGGCAAGCATCACAAGAATGACGCAAATATGTGATTAACAGCATGATGCCACTTAGAATGCAACAAGAAACTAATCTACTGCACTCCAACATAACAACAAAGCATATGGCAGTGTTGTACAAGAGATGCTTGACAAAACATGAACACTGAGCTACGGCTAGATCACACTAGAACAGGTTCAAACAAGCATGGCAAAAGTGCAAAAGATACCAGCTTCACAGACTTGGTGGAAATACTAACATGTCAAAAACAATATCAGGAAGCAATGTTTAGAGCAAGCAAACAACATGCTACAGGAACATATCATAGCAAACAAAGGCATCGCATGATTCTACTCAATTCATAGAACAAAAGTCCCTTACTAAACATGAGCCAAAAAGGCACAGAAGATATGATGGCACCCATGTAAACATAGCGAGTTTTATTAACAGTTTCAGACTTAGCATAAAAATAGAGCATGGCATAAACAGATTTGTGATAGCAACTTTGCGAGCTCATGCCACTCACCACAAAGAATTTCATGACAACATAAGGATACCAATAGGAAGATGACATGTTCATGAATCTAAACATGGCAAGATAAAGTCAATAGGATGCATGGATCACTAGCAACAACCATGTCAATTTTGATTAACATGTTAACAAACTACCAGGACCATTCTATAGCAAAAGTAGAGCAAGAAAATGACATGCTAGAGCAATCCATAATTGCAACCAGGGGCATGAATGGATAGAGCATAACCACATGTTCAAAACATCCTTACTGAAGTATCCCAAAATAAGCATGGATCTCAATGTAGCATCAAGTTTACATGGTCTCAAAATAATAGCAGGAAAAAGACTTAGCAAAATCCTAAGTCCCTGAAAACAGCAACATCACGGAGCCTAGTTTGCATGCTTGTGCTAGTCACCACATAGATCACAAAAATACAAGATTTGCACCCCTGTAAATATGGCATGTTGTAGTTCAAAACACATGTAGACCTCATGCTCAAAGGATACACACATCAAATGCAACAAAAAATGACAAATCACCATGATCTGATAAGTACTAGCAGCTAACATTTTATAGAACTCTTGCAACAATCAAAATGGCATCATGAAGTACAGTAACATGCATGGAAATGCTTCTAGCATGAAAAGCTCAATGAGACGAACATTTCGACATATCATATGCATGATTTGGAGCCACGTTCATGGAGATATGGCAGGTCAAAGGAGGCATAAAAATATCAGGAATTTTGGGACTTAGTAGAAAATTACCCTGCGAATCTTAGATCTAGGGTTTTGCACGTCTCTAGATGTTCGCCGGAGGACTTGCCGGAGGTGAGGAGGACGCCGGCCGGAGTTGGACGGAGAAGTGCGCCGGCGAGGTGGGGCGACCGGAGGCGCGGGATTCGGCCGGACCTCTCCAGATCCGGCGCCGGCGGAGACGACGATGAGGCCGGCCGGCGGGCGGCGCGGCGAAGCGGCGGCCGGCGATGCGGTGGGTGGCGGCGAGCTGGGCGGCGGCCGGATGGGCGCAGGAGGCGGCGACGCTGTGAGCAGGGCGACGGAGGAGCGCGCGGGCGGCGTGGGCCCGACGTGGCCCAGTTCGGCCCGGGGCGGGCCGGATCTGGGCCCCGGGCGACAGCGGTGATGTGGGCGTGGGGAGGCGACATGGCGCACCCTGATTCGTCGAGTGGCGGTGGCAGACGTGTCTGGACGTCCGGCGGACGTGTCCGGCCACGGGAGGAGGGAGATGGCTAGGGTTTCATCCGTGAATTTTTGGGGAGGGGCACATATTTATAGGTAGATGGAGGTAGGAGTGTCCAAATGAGGTGCGGTTTTCACCCACACGATCGTGATCCGTCGGGGGAGAACATGGAGATGGTTTAGATGGGTTATTGGGATGTTTTGGAGGGTTGTTGGGTTGCAACACAAAGAGGCTCTTGCGGTTACCCGGTTAACTGTTGGAGCATAAAACAGACTCCAAATGGAACGAAATTTGACAGGCGGTCTACCAGTGGTGTACCAAGGCCACTTGACAAATCTCGACCCATTTTGAGAATGTTTTCATCCCGCTCACGAAAAGAGACAAAAGGGGTGCGCTGGGGGATGTGGGAGTGTCGGATTGCGAAATGGACAACGGGGAAAATGCTCGGATGCATGAGACGAACACGAATGCAAATGCGATGCACATGATGACATGATATGAAATGCATGACACGAACAAAAAGCAAAACGAAGACAAAAACCCAACCACGAAGGGAATCTCATAACTTAAAGCCGAAAATGGCAAGAGTCGGAGTTACAAATATGGCAAGTTACATCCGAGGTGTTACATTTGGTCTAGTCATAGTCGATGATTTTTCAAGATTTACATGGGTGTTCTTTCTGGATGATAAATCACAGGTCCAAAAGATCTTTAAGAACTTCTGTAGGAAGGCCCAAAATCAATTTGAAGTGAAGATCAAGAAGGTTCGTAGAGACAATGGAACAGAGTTAAAGAACGCAAATGTGGATACCTTTCTTGACGAAGAAGGGATTTCACATGAGTTCTCGGCTACGTACACACCTCAACAAAATGGAGTTCTTGAGAGGAAGAACCAGACTCTTATTGAGATGGCGAGAGTGATTCTTGATGAGTACAATATGCCAAAACACTTTTGGGCAGAAGTGGTTGAGATAGCTTGTCATGCAACAAATCGCTTGTATCTTCACAAGCTACTCGGCAAGACGGCATACGAGCTTCTCACCGGTAACAAACCCCAAGTTGGATACTTTCGAGTATTCGGCTCAAAGTGCTATATTCTTGATAAGCATCGTTGCTCTAAATTTGCTCCTAAATCTCATGAGGGTTTCCTACTTGGTTATGGATCAAACTCTCACACTTACCGTGTCTACAACAATTTCACCCGAAAGGTTGAAGAGACGGTAGATGTGAAGTTTGATGAATCTAACGGCTTGATACGTCTCCAACATATCTATAATTTTTGATTGCTCCATGCTATTATATTATCTATCTTGGATGTTAATGGGCTTTATTTTACACTTTTATATCATTTTTGGGACTAACCTATTAACCGGAGGCCCGGCCCAAATTGCTGTTTTTTTGCCTATTTCAGTGTTTCGCTGAAGAGGAATATCAAACAGAGTCCAAACGGAATGAAACCTTCGGGAACATGATTTTCTCAAAGAACATGATCCAGGAGACTTGGAGTGGGCGTCAAGAAATAATCAGGAGGCCACGAGGAAGGGGGCGCGCCTGCCCCCCTAGGCATGCCCTCCACCCTTGTGGGCCCCTCGTTGCTCCACCGACCTACTTCTTCCTCCTATATATATCCACGTACCCCCAAACATCCAGGAGCACCACGAAAACCTAATTCCACTGCCGCAACCTTCTATACCCGAGAGATCCCATCTTGGGGCCTTTTACGGAGCTCCGCCGGAGGGGGCATTGATCATGGAGGGCCTCTACATCAACTCCATGGCCTCTCCGGTGATGTGTGAGTAGTTTACTTCAGACCTTCGGGTCCATAGTTATTAGCTAGATGGCTTCTTCTCTCTCTTTGGATCTCAATACAAAGTTCTCCTCAATCTTCTTGGAGATCTATTCAATGTAATCTTCTTTTGCGGTGTGTTTGTCGAGATCCGATGAATTGTGGGTTTATGATCAAGTTTATCTATGAACAATATTTGAATCTCCTCTGAATTCTCTTATGTATGATTGGTTTATCTTTGCAAGTCTCTTCGAATTATCTGTTTGGTTTGGCCTACTAGATTGATATTTCTTGCAATGGGAGAAGTGCTTAGCTTTTGGTTCAATCTTGCGGTGTCCTTTCCCAGTGACAGCAGGGGTAGCAAGGCACGTATTGTATTGTTGCCATCGAGGATAAAAAGATGGGGTTTATATCATATTGCATGAGTTTATCCCTCTACATCATGTCATCTTACTTAAAGCATTACTCTGTTCTTATGAACTTAATACTCTAGATGCATGCTGGATAGCGGTTGATGTGTGGAGTAATAGTAGTAGATGCAGAATTGTTTCGATCTACTTGTAACGGACGTGATGCCTATATACATGATCATACCTAGATATTCTCATAACTATGCTCAATTCTATCAATTGCTTGACAGTAATTCATTTACCCACCGTAATACTTATGCTCTTGAGAGAAGCCACTAGTGAAACCTATGGCCCCCGGGTCTATCTTCCATCATATTAATCTTCCAACACTTAGCTATTTCTATTTTCGTTTATTTTACTTTGCATCTTTATTTCTCTTTATCATAAAAATACCAAAAAAATTATCTTATCATATCTATCAGATCTCACTCTCGTAAGTGACCGTGAAGGGATTGACAACCCCTTTATCCTGTTGGTTGCGAGGTTCTTATTTGTTTGTGTAGGTGCGTGGGACTCGAGCGTGATCTCCTACTCGATTGATACCTTGGTTCTCAAAAACTGAGGGAAATACTTATGCTACTTTACTACATCACCCTTTTCTCTTCAAGGGAAAACCAACGCAGTGCTCAAGAGGTTGCAAGAAGGATTTCTGGTGCCGTTGCCGGGGAGATTCACGCCAAGTCAGGTCAAGATTTGACTCCCAACAATGAGCCATTCCTGGTGCCGTTGCCGGGGAGTCTACGCACAAGTAAAGACATACCAAGTACCCATCACAAACTCTTATCCCTCGCATTACATTATTTGCCATTTGCCTCTCGTTTTCCTCTCCCCCACTCCACCCTTGTCATTTTATTCGCCCTTCTTCTATTCGTCTTTCCTTTTGCTTTGATGTCTTACTTGGCTCGTTTGCTCGTTTGGTTGGAATAAGTTGTTTATTTATTACTAAACAGAGAACCTAGGATCTATGGATCCTCATCCGCTTGCTAATCTTGTTAAGAGATCCAAAAATGATAAACCTATTGCTAGTGAGTTTTGTGCATTGGATTATCTTTATGAAGTTTTGCTTGCAATTCGTGAATCTGAAAATTGTGATGATGTACTTTATGGAGTGATTCGCGATGGATCTTTGAATAGAAAGCATGATTGCAATGATGATAGTATAAATTCTATTAATGTCAATTGTGCTTATAATATGCAAAACCCTAAGCTTGGGGATGCTAGTTTTGCTATGACTACTATTTGTTGCAATGATCATGATTGGGATGATTCTTCTTTTGATCTTGAAAATTTATTTACTCCCCATGATGAATATGAGATTGATAATAATGTTTGCAATAATACTGAAAGTGGGTTTGGAAGAGTGTCAAATTTAGATCCCACATATTTGGATAATGTTCAATCTTATGAAGTTTTTGATAAAAGTGGGTTTGAAGAGGTCATGACTTTAGTTAATGTTAATCCCACTATTTTGGAAGAGTGTCAACTTTTCATGCATGTGGTTCGTGTTGAAAATACTTTATGTGATAGCTATTTTGTTGAATTTGCTTATGATCCCACATGTAATTATTATGAGAGAGGAAAATGTGGTGGTACAAATTTTCATGTTACTAAATTACCTCTCATTATATTGAGATTGCTATTGTTTCTTTCCGCTTCCTTGCATATGATAGTTTTTGCTTGCCTTGATAATTTGTTTACCTATAAGATGCCTATGCATAGGAAGTATGTTAGACTTAGATGTGTTTGTCACGTGTTTTATGATGCTCTCTTTGTGCTTCACTTCTTGTCTTTCATGTGAGCATCGTTAAAATCTTATGCCTAGCTATAAGAAAAGTGCTTGTTGGGAGACAACCCAATATTTTTCCTTGCTGTTATTAAATAAATAATTTATATAGCCTCTGTTTTGGGTGTGTTTTTTGTGTTTAATTAGTGTTTGTGCCAAGTAGAACCGTTGGGAAGACTTGGGGAAAGTCTTTTTGATCTTGCTGTAAAAAACAGAAACTTTAGCGCTCACGAGAATTGCTGCCATTTTCATTTGGAGAGTGATATTTAGTTAATTCTTTTTGCAGATGATTAATAGATAAATTCCTCACGTCCAGAAATTTATTTTAGATTTTGTGGTGTTCGATAAGTGGTCGAAACGTATAGATTACTACAGACTGTTCTGTTTTTGACAGATTCTGTTTTTCGTGTGTTGTTTGCTTATTTTGATGAATCTATGGCTAGTAAAAGAGTTTATAAACCATAGAGAAGTTGGAATATAGTAGGTTTAACACCAATATAAATAAAGAATAAGTTCATTACAGTACCTTGAAGTGGTGTTTTGTTTTCTTTCGCTAACGGAGCTCACGAGATTTTCTATTTAAGTTTTGTGTTGTGAAGTTTTCAAGTTTTGGGTAAAGATTTGATGGATTATGGAACAAGGAGTGGCAAGAGCCTAAGCTTGGGGATGCCCATGGCACCCCCAAGGTAAAATTCAAGGACACCAAAAAGCCTAAGCTTGGGGATGCCCCGGAAGGCATCCCCTCTTTCGTCTTCGTCTATCGGTAACTTTACTTGGAGCTATATTTTTATTCACCACATGATATGTGTTTTGCTTGGAGCGTCTTGTATGATTTGAGTCTTTGATTTTTATTTTACCACAATCATCCTTGCTGTACACACCTTTTGAGAGAGACTCACATGATTTGAAATTTATTAGAATACTCGATGTGCTTCACTTATATCTTTTGAGCTATATAATTTTTGCTCTAGTGCTTCACTTATATCTTTTAGAGCATGGCGGTGGTTTTATTTTATAGAAATAATTGATCTCTCATGCTTCACTTATATTATTTTGAGAGTCCTTTAGAACAACATGGAAATTTGCTTTTCGGAATAATATAAAAACTTTCATAAAATTGCATTGAATACTATGAGAATTTTGATACTTGATAATTGTTTTGAGATATGGAGATGGTGATATTAGAGTCATGCTAATTGAGTAGCTGTGAATTTGAGAAATACTTGTGTTGAAGTTTCTGATTCCCGTAGCATGCACGTATGGTGAACCGTTATGTGATGAAGCCGGAGCATGATTTATTTATTGATTGTCTTCCTTATGAGTGGAGGTCGGGGATGAGCGATGGTCTTTTCCTACCAATCTATCCCCCTAGGAGCATGCGCATAATACTTTGTTTCGATAACTAATAGATTTTTGCAATACGTTTGTGAGTTCTTGAGTCCATGGGTTATACGCACTCTCACCCTTCCACCATTGCTAGCCTCTCTAGTATCGCGCAACTTTCGCCGGTACCTTAAACCCACCATATACCTTCCTCAAAACAGCCACCATACCTAATTATTATGGCATTTCCATAGCTATTCCGAGATATATTTCCATGCAACTTTCCATTGTTCCGTTATTATGAAACGCTTCATCATTGTCATATTGCTTGCATGATCATGTAGTTGACATCGTATTTGTGGCAAAGCCACCGTTCATAATTCTTCATACATGTCACTCATGCATCATTGCACATACCGGTACACTGCCGGAGGCATTCACATAGAGTCATATTTCGTTCTAAGTATTGAGTTGTAATTCTTGAGTTGTAAGTAAATTAAAGTGTGATGATTGTCGGATTTCGGGTTCCGGCAGACCCTTGAGGTTCGAACACTGGGGTGCGCGCGGAGATTTCGCCTTCTACCTACATGCACCCGTCCGCCTCGCTAAGATCTAAGCTATGGAAAGAACAACACAAGAGACAGAGGGTTTATACTGGTTCGGGCCACCGTTGTGGTGTAATACCCTACTCCAGTGTGTGGTGTGGTGGATTGCCTCTTGGGATGATGATGATGAGCAATACAAGGAAGAACAGCCTCGCGAGGGTCTGTTCTTGGCTAGGGCGATGAACTGCTGGGAGGAGTTCAATCACCCTTCTCTCTCTCTCTCTCTTCTCGATTCTCTCTCTGATTTCGATCTGATCTCTGATCCCTTCTACCCTATGGGTGGCTAGTCCTATTTATAGGCAAAGACCCTAGGCCTCTTCCCAAATATTGAGCGGGAAGGGCGCCAACAATTGGCCATTTTGAAGGGGAACATCTGGTACACTTATCCTGACTAAAGTTGGTCCTCGCCTGCCAAAGGCTCTGGTGGTGACGCTGGCTTGGGCTCCACAATGACTTCCTCCCTGCTGTTGGACTGGTCTTGGTCTCGTTGCACCGAAACGGGTGCCTTTGCTTGATGCTCTCACCCGCGCTTGCTCCCTTTGCACCAAAGAGGAAAGGAGGACACTGCGCGGCTGGCGCCCACCTGGCGCCTTTGGTCGTCATGGCTTGCATCACGGGCACCTCGTGAGGTACCCCGCCTTGATCTCTCCGCCTCCTCGCGAGCCAGCCTGATAAGGCCGTGCCTGAGAAAGCTCCGTGTCGTCCGCCCCGCGAGGCTTGGCCCCTCGCGAGGGTCTTGGGTCTGTGTTGATGAAGATGGGCCACGGTGGGGCCCCTTTTGAGCCACACCGCGGGCCGCAGGCAGGCAAGTCTGGGGACCTCCGTTCCCAGAACACCGACAGTAGCCCCCGAGCCCAAGGCGCGCCCGGACTTGGCCGTGCAGGGAGGCGAAAGGGCAAGAGCGAAGCGCTACGGGCCCTAACAGCCTGCGGCCTTGGGCGCCGCGTAGCAGTTGATTGGACATGGGCGCCTAAGCAACTGCGTGAGTTGATAAGGGAGCGGCATCTGCCTAGGCTTTGCCTTTTGCTTTCTCCAGTTGCTGCTGAGATCCCCTTTCTTGCGCCTCTCCTTCCTTCCTCCAAAATTTCCAGATCTACTTCGACCGCGTGACCTAGGAAGCCATGGCGCCTCGTCAGTCCCCGGCCGGAGCTTGGTACTCGTCTGCCCTGGACTCGCCGAACGTGTCTGAGGCGAGCCTCGCCCGGTTGCGCCGGATGGCGGCGGCGCAGGGCATCGACGGGGCGAAGGTGTTCAAGGCCGGCTCCGCCACCCCTGAGGGCCAAGGGAGCACCTTCTATCCGTTCTTTGTAAGCGCCATTGCTGCTGGCCTGGTGCCTCCCTTCTCGGAGTTCTTCTTTTCTGTCCTCCGCCATTATAAGCTACAGTCTTTGCATATCCACCCCAACTCCATCCTTCTCCAGGCAATCTTCGCCTATTACTGTGAGGCTCATGTTGGGGTGCAGCCCTCAGTGGCCTTGCTGCGCCACTACTTCTACCTCCGGACCTCTCGCGGTCCTGCTTCCGCGTGCGCGAGCTTCATCGCGTACGGTGGCGCCATTGCCATTTCAAACCCCGAGAAAAGGATTGAGGGCTTCAGGAGCAAGTGGGTCTTGGCAGATGCTGGGCGCATCCACCCTCGGCTGATCTTGCCCACGGAGAAACCCACGAGCTCCAGCGATTGGGGTCGAGCGGAGCTCACGGACCCCCGCGCGAAGCTGGTGTTGGAGAAGATGGACGCGGATCTGAGGCCGGCCAACATGGCGGCGGCGAAGCTGATCGGCACGTCGCTGCTGAGGGAATTCCTGGAGCACCAGTTGGCTCCGCTTCGGCGGTACTCACTTCCGATGTGGAGGCCCCATCCGAGCCCCGCGGCCTTGTCCGACGAAAATCTGGCTGCGGTCCTCCAATCTCTGGTCGGGGGCGATGTGGCGAGGTTGGAGGGCGCTCCTACGCCCTTGTTCCTCCGCGACGACTGGGAGCAGGTAGTGGAGTCCATGCCCGTCTTCAACGGGGACGGGCCCTTGCCCATGGAAACTCCCGGGGAATCGGTGGACGTGTCCTCCGACGACTCCAGCGAAGAGGGGGAAGGAGGGGAGCGGGAAAAAGGGCCTGACTCCGAGGCGACTGACGGAGAGTCGAGGGCTCCCCTCCCCCGGCGCAGGTCCCGCGCTCTCCGCCTCTCTCCGAGCGATGACGACGAGGATGATGACGAGCAGGGCGGCGGGAGCTTGCCCCCGAACCCGAAGAAGGACAGGACCAGACTGATCTCCTACGGGTCTGCCCCGGCCCCGAGGCGGACCGCAGACGCGCCTTCCGCTCCCGAGCTTCCCAAGGTTGACCCTTCCAGCCGGCTTTCAGGCTTCAAATTTGGCTGGAGGCTGCCTGAGCTCACTGGCGACGACCCGTAAGCGCTTGATTCTTGTCTTTATTTCTTGTTTTGCTGTTGAGGCTTGACGTCCACATCTTTTGGACATGCTGGCGCCCGCAGCAAAGAAGCCGAAGGGAGCTCCTGAGGTTCCATCCATGGTAGCGCCTCTGCCCGCGAAGGAAGGTGACCGCGACGCACGGGCTTCTCCTGCCCGGTCGTCCTCGCGAGGCCTGGCTGAGCCGGCTGGGGCGAGCTCAGCCCCCATGGCCCAAGTGACTCCCGAGGTGCCTTTGCCTGCTGCCGCCACTACAGCCGTTGGGGCGCAGTAGGCTTCGCCTCAGGATGTTGTGGTCGCGCTGCCGCCTTCTCCTCCTACTCCACCGACTGCTATTTCTCCGACTCCTCCTGCCGTTCTGGATCGTGCTGCTGCTGAGCTGGACCGGCTGCAGCAGGATCTTCTTGGCGCCGACCCTCGCTTGGTAGCCGGGCGCTTGGAGCCGGCTTCAGGATGGATTCGCTCCGACGCTTTGATTCGGGCAGTGCTGGTCTAGGCCTCGACGGCTTGCGATGAGGAGAGGCAGGCCATCCTTGAGGTGAAGGCTGCTCGTGACACAGCCCTGGGGGAGGTGGTCGACGTACATGGCCGCTGCAAGGCGCTGGAGGACGAGCTGCAAGGCCTGCAGGACCAGCTCGCGAAAGAGGCCCGCCTTCGCCAAGAGCAGGAAGAAGGGTGAAGGCTCGCGAGGCGGCCGTCAAGGAGAGGGAGGTCAAGCTTAGGAGGCGCCGTGACCGCCTAGGCGCGCTGGAGCAGGAGTTGGGGGCGAGGAGGGTCGAGCTGGACGACAAGGCCCAGGTTCTTGCCGAGGACCGTGTGGACTTCGCGGAGATGGAGGCGAAGGCTCGCTCCTCGCTGAGGACACTTTACGACAGCGGCCTGGAGAGCCCGCTGGCTGGCACCAAGGACGGCCCCGCCAAGCTGCTTCCCTTCCTGGTTCGCGCTCTTGAAGATGTCGCCCTTGGCCTTGGCCCCACGGCCGAGGCCGAGGCGCGTGTCCTGTCTTCTGCAGCGCTGACGCGGGTCCTCACCCACATCTACCTTCGCGATCCCGGCGTCGACCTCGACAGCCTGCTGGAGCCAGTAAGCGGCGAGCGTGCCGCTGCCGCTGCCGAGGCCGTGAAGGGTCGCGCGGAGGCTCTGCTGGGGAAGTTCCAGGCCTTCAGCACCAAGCCGAAGCAAGGCACTGCCGACCCTACTGCTCCATGAGGCGAACCCACTCCGCGCTGCTCCACCACCGACAAGTGACTCCGTTGTGGCTCCTGTCCTGCCTTTAATTCCTGCACATGTATCATGCCTTGGGGAGGCGTTTAAACTTGCGTTTGGCATTGAGATAACAGTGTGGACTGTAATATTTTCTTTTGAATTCCTTGAAATTTACGCTTTTCCTTCCTACTTGCTTATGTTCTACGCCGGCAGAGCCCGGCCCCGCGCATACCTCAGCCGCCGTTAGCCCTGACCGGAAACCAGGACGGGACCAAGGAGTGAGGGGCTACGTGACAAGTTAGGCTCTTGAGTCGCGATGCTCAGGAGTTCCCCTTGGCGCACGTACAGCAAGTAGGGAGGTGTGATGTGGGTGGATCTACCGTTCTACGTCTGCAGAGCCCGGCCGCGCGCATACCTCAACCGCCGTTAGCCTTTCGGAACTAAGGAGTGAGGGGCTACGTGACCAGTTAGGCTCCTGAGTCGCGATGCTCTGGAGTCCCCCTTGACGCTCAAACGGCCTTCGTACCTTGGCTCCGCTCGAGGAGAGACGCGCGACGAACCAGGCCCGGGGGCCTGGCTGGGTGGCGTGCATCTGGGCGTGACCCAGGCGCAGCCCCCATGCCCAGCCCCCTCGCGCGGCACTCCCGAGGGGAGGCGTTACGATGAGGCTAGACACTGAGCTCTGGGCTCCCTGAGGTTGATGCGGCCCGGGGGCCGCCCTCAGTTGTTTATCACCAGCGCGGAGCATAGCTCTTTCGTATGTGTACGGGCATAGCCGCTCCTCGGCAGTGTCGTCAGCCAGCATGGAGCATGGTGCTTCCACTAGTACGTGGGAGGGGGCTCCCCTCCGGGAGGAGCCCCCAGGGCGTGTACAGCCCCGCCCTGACACGTGGCTGGCACGGTAGGGCCTGGCGAGGTGTATCTGGGCACCCGTGAGCCAGCGCGGGACTCACGGGGCCCTACCTCTAGGCGGGTTGCGCCTGGCACTGGGCCTTATCTTGTGATGTGTCCCTGCAAATTTGGTTAGATGCCGGCACTCTACGTCCTCGGGTCCCGGCCCTCGAGCTGGTCTCAGCCGTCGCTGGTATGCCAGGTCGCGATGCCGTGGACAAGGCCAGAGGGTGAGGGCTGGAGAGCCAGTAAGAGCCCTGAGTCGCGATGCTCAGGTACCCCCCCTTTAACGTGCAAGTGGTCGGCATGGAGAAGAAGAGGTGCCGTGGACAGGCATCAAATAATCAAGCATGGTGGGTCGAACGCATAGCCGGAAATAAACGCAAAAGGGGATACATGCCGCTGGGTCTGGCCCGAGCGACTTGGGGGATGATGCAGCCCGAGGGGCGCCCCCAACAAGGTAAGCTAACAACATAAAATAAAAGGGATACATGCCGCAGGGACGGACCCACGCGGCCTGGGAATAATGCAGCCCTGGGGGCGCTCCCAGCTGGAAATGAAACTTGAAAGATGTCACCTGATGATGTTGAGGACGAAGGAGTGTTGGCGTAGCAGACTCGGTGGGCTGCGGAAGCCGATCCTCACGAGCCCCCAGGCCCAGGGGCCTCGGGAGGCTCCGGAGGCGCTGGTGGCTCCTCGCGAACCATCTCCATCTCCGCCAGGGCTGCGGAACGCCTGGCCTCTTGAGCCTCCATGATGCCCCTCATGAGGCGCTGGTACGTGGCAGCCGCGTTCGGCAAGCCGTAAGGCATGCGAACGTAGCTGTGGGGTGGACCTTCGCAGCGCCCCACTCGCGAGGGCCAGAGGCGCTCCAGAGAGGCGACTCGATTGAGCCCTGGTATGTCGATGCAGACGCGCAGCCCACCATCCTCGCCTGGATGGGGAGCCAGAACTGGTAGGCGGCGACCGCCTCTCATGACTCTTGACTCCTGTAGCTCCTGAATGGCCTTGCTGACGAACTCCTGAGGGTCTGGCCCTCCTTGCCTTACTCCTTCTTGAGGGAAACGTGCTTCGAAACACACCTCCATGTGGTGCCCAAGCGCCTCCCTCGTGACCTTAGCCAGGTCGGTGGCCCTCCAGGGGAGAGCCCCCGAGCCCTACCTAAGGAGGGCGCCGGGTGCGCTTTCCTATGCGATGGAAGGAGGTTCCCCTGGGCAGACGCGGGCCCTGAGGGGCCTGCCTCCTGAGGGGCTGGGCTGGACGATGTCTTCTTCTTCTTAGGGGCGGTCTCGAGAAGCCTCCTGCTTCCGCGATCCGGGTCTTCCAGCGATGTGGCCTAAAAGGCTCGTTCCAGGGAACACACCGCGTTCACAGGGCACCGTGATGACTCTGCCACTTCCTGGCATCTTGAGGACGTTGTAGCCGTGGTGAGTTACGGCCATGAACTTGGCCAGCGCTGGGTACCCAAGGATGGCGTTGTACGGCAGGCGAATGTGAGCGACGTCGAAGTCGATGAGCTCGGTGCGGTAGTTGTCGCGTGCCCCGAAGGTGACAGGGAGGTGGACCTGCCCAATCGGGACCGTGGAGCCGTCGGTGACTCCGGAGAAAGGCTTGGTTGGCTGAAGCTGGTTGTAGGGCACTTGGAGATTGTTGAATGTTTCCACGGACAGGATGTTGAGCCCTGCCCCGCCATCGATTAGGGTCCTGGTGACCACCACGTTGCTGATGATTGGGGAACAAAGCATCGGGAGGACTCCGGCTGTGGCCGCACACTTGAGCTGATCTACTGAGCGGAACATGATGGCGCACGCCGACCACCTGAGAGGGCACGTGGCTTCAAGCTTGGGGAGGACTGCATTCACTTCGCGGGCGAACTGCTTGAAGATGCGTTGAGAGGTTGGGGCTTGAGCCCCGCCCAGGATGCAGGCGATCGCGCGCGGCTCCTGGAAGCCCCCAGCCCCCTCGTCCTGATGGCGGTCCTCGTTTCTCCTTCGCTGCGGCGACAGCGGAGGGAGGCCTGCGTTGCCTGGCGGGCGATCCTCGCGAGGCTGATCCCTCCAGTCTCCCTCGCGAGGCGGGTCTTGCCAGCGATCCTCGCGAGGTCGGTCGCGCCACCCTTGGCGCGGGCAGCAGTCTTCCCATCGTCCTGCGTTCCTTCCTCCTCCTCGACCGTAGCCCCGGTCACCGTGGTCGGGGCGATGACCGATCCTTCCTTCTCGCACGGCTCGGAGCTCTTGACATTCGTTGGTGTTGTGGGTGTGGAGGTCGTAGTACACACAGTACCGACTGCCCTTGGAAGATTCAGGCTGATCTCTGCCCCGCTTGGTGTCTGGTTCTGCCGCGAGCATGGCAGCCCCCTTGCGCTTCACATCCTTGGCCTTGGGCTTCTTCTCTTCTGGGTTCGCGGCAGGCTGCTCGAGGAGGGAGAGACGCCCTTCTTCAGCCCTGGCGCACTTGGTTGCCAAGTTGAACAACTCCAAGGAAGTGCATAGGTCTTCATGCATCGCCAGCTCCTCCTTCATCTTGACGTCGCGCACGTCGTCGGAGATGGCTGAGATGATGGCCTCCTCGGTCACCTTGGAAATCTTGAGGCATGTGTTGTTGAAGCGCTGGATGTACTTCTGCAGGGTCTCTCCGGGTTGTTGCTTGATGCGGCGCATGTCGCTCACGGCGGGTGGACGGTCACGAGTACCTTGGAAGTTGGCGATGAAGCGGGTGCGCATCTCGTCCCAGGAGGAGATCGTGCCTGGAGCCAGGTTCAGGAGCCAGGTGCGAGCCCCGTCCTTGAGCGCCATGGGAAACCAGTTCGCCATGACCTTCTCGTCTCCGTTGGCAGCTTCAATGCCCAGCTCATAGAGTTGGAGGAACTCCGTAGGGTCGGCCGTGCCGTCGTAACGAGGAGGCAGGTCTGGCTTGAACTTGCCGGGCCACGCAATGCTGCGTAGCTCGGTGGTGATGGCATGGCAGCCTGCTGTGGCCATGGGAGGCCTTGGGTGACGGAGAGCTTGGTCTTGCATGTCCCCACGCGCTGCAGCTGGGAGCAGCGCGGGGTCTTGACGTGCGGGAGCAGGAACATGGTCGCGACGTGCTGGAGCAGGGAGCGTTCGGGCAGCTTCTTGCGGGCGAGGGACTTCTTGGCAGCTCTGCTCTTGCCACGCTGGCACCTGACGGAGCGGGTTCCGCCCAGGGGCCACGCGCCTTGGAGCCATGGCGCCTTCTTGAGGAGGAGGCGGCTGGGGCGTCCCCTAAGCTTCGCCGCCCGCGCGGGGCGGGGTGCGGTGCAGCGGAACGGACGGCGCAGGAGAGCCCCCTGCGGCGCGGACGAGCTCGACGACGCGGTCGAGCCATTCTTCGTAGACGTCATCGACGGAACGGTAGCGCAGGAGCTCGTTTGCCGCGATGAGCGCAGCTCGAGCCTCCATGGGTGCGCGGAGCGCGTGGGACGAAGAACCAGCTGGGGTGAGCGAGGGAGTAGCAGTGCGGCCGTCTTGCCGCACGGACGGATGCTGAGACGACGCTTGCTGCTCGTCCCCCGCCGGGCCGATGGTGGCGTTGATGGCAGGTGATGGGGAACGGCGAGGATGCCCGCCGACAGGAGCCGTCTGGGCGACGCGGGAAGCGAGAGCGGCCCGGGGCTCGGCGCAGGCCCGACGAGCGTCAGACATGGACACGATGGTTGGAGGAGAACGGGGTGGTGGAAGACGAATTCTGGCGCACCCCTACCTGGCATGCCAAATGTTGGATTTCGGGTTCCGGCAGACCTTTGAGGTTCGAGCACTGGGGTGTGCGCGGAGATTTCGCCTTCTACCTACCTGCACCCCTCCGCCTCGCTAAGATCTAAGCTATGGAAAGAACAGCACAAGAGACACAGGGTTTATACTGGTTCGGGCCACCGTTGTGGTGTAATACCCTACTCCAGTGCGTGGTGTGGTGGATTGCCTCTTGGGCTGATGATGATGAGAAATACAAGGAAGAACAGCCTCGCGAGGGTCTGTTCTTGGCTGGGGCGATGAACTGCTCGGAGGAGTTCAATCACCCTTCTCTCTCTCTCTCTTCTCGATTCTCTCTCTGATTTCGATCCGATCTCCGATCCCTTCTACCCTGTGGGTGGCTAGTCCTATTTATAGGCAAAGGCCCTGGGCCTCTTCCCAAATATTGAGCGGTAAGGGCGCCAACAATTGGCCATTTTGAAGAGGAACATCTGGTACACTTATCCTGACTAAAGTTGGTCCTTGCCAAACAAAGGCTCTGGTGGTGACGCTGGCTTGGGCTCCACAATGACTTCCTCCCTGCCGTTGGACTGGTCTTGGTCTCGTTGCACCGAAACAGGTGCCTTTGCTTGATGCTCTCGCCCGCGCTTGCTCCCTTTGCACCAAAGAGGAAAGGAGGACAATGCACGGCTGGCGCCCGCCTGGCGCCTTTGGTCGTCATGGCTTGCGTCACGGGCACCTCGTGAGGTACCCCACCTTGATCTCTCTGCCTCCTTGCAAGCCAGCCTGATGAGGCCGTGCCTAAGGAAGCTCCGTGTCGTCCACCCCGCGAGGCTTGGCCCCTCGCGAGGGTCTTGGGTCTATGTTGATGAAGATGGGCCGCGCTGGGCCCCCTTTTGAGCCACGCCGCGGGCCGCAGGCAGGCAAGTCTGGGGACCCCCGTTCCCAGAACGCCGACAATGATCATCATTATTAGAGCATTGTCCCAAGTGAGGAAAGGATGATGGAAACTATGATTCCCCCACAAGTTGGGATGAGACTCCGTACGGAAAAATAGAAAAAAAGAGGCCAAAAGAAAAAGAAAGAAGGCCCAAATAAAAAAATGTGAGAGAAAAAGAGAGAAGGGCAATGCTACTATCCTTTTCCACACTTGTGCTTCAAAGTAGCACCATGATCTTCATGATAGAGAGTCTCCTATGATATCACTTTCATATAATAGTGGGAATTTTTCATTATAGAACTTGGCTTGTATATTCCAATGACGGGCTTCCTCAAAATGCCCTAGGTCTTCATGAGCAAGCGAGTTGGATGCACACCCACTTAGTTCCTTTTGTTGAGCTTTCATATACTTATAGCTCTAGTGCATCCGTTGGATGGCAATCCCTACTCGCTCACATTGATATCTATTAATGGGCATCTCCATAGCCCGCTGATACGCCTAGTTGATGCGAGACTATCTTCTCCCTTTTTGTCTTCTCCACAACCACCATTCTATTCCACATATAGTGTTATATCCATGGCTCACGCTCATGTATTGCGTGAAGATTGAAAAAGTTTGAGAACATCAAAAGTATGAAACAATTGCTTGGCTTGTCATCGGGGTTGTGCATGATTTAAATATTTTGTGTGGTGAAGCTGGAGCATAGCCAGACTATATGATCTTGTATGGATAACTTTCTTTGGCCATGTTAATTTGAGAAGACATAATTGCTTAGTTAGTATGCTTGAAGTATTACTATTTTTATGTCAATATTAAACTTTTATCTTGAATCTATTGGATCTGAACATTCATGCCACAATAAAGAAAAAATTACACTGAGAAATATGTTAGAAAGCATTCCACATCAAAAATTCTCCTTTATGATTTACCTACTCGAGGACGAGCAGGAATTAAGCTTGGGGATGCTTGGTACGTCTCCAACGGATCTATAATTTTTGATTGCTCCATGCTATTGTATTATCTATTTTGGATGTTAATGGGCTTTATTTTACACTTCTATATCATTTTTGGGACTAACCTATTAATCGGAGGCCCAGCCCAAATTGCTGTTTTTTTGCCTATTTCAGTGTTTCGTAGAAAAGGAATATCAAACGGAGTCCAAACGGAATGAAACCTTCGGGAACGTGATTTTCTCAACGAACGTGATCCAGGAGACTTGGAGTGGGCGTCAAGAAATAATCGAGGAGTCCACGAGGCAGGGGGCGTGCCTACCCCCCTGGGCACGCCCTCCACCCTCGTGGGCGCCTCATTGCTCCACTGACCTACTTCTTCCTCCTATATATATCCACATACCCCCAAACATCCAGGAGCACCACGAAAACCTAATTCCACCACCACAACCTTCTGTACCCGAGAGATCCCATCTTGGGGCCTTTTCCAGAGCTTCGCCGGAGGGGGCATTGATCACTGAGGGCCTCTACATCAACTCCATGGCCTCTCCGGTGATGTGTGAGTAGTTTACTTCAGACCTTCGGGTCCATAGTTATTAGCTAGATGGCTTCTTCTCTCTCTTTGAATCTCAATACAAAGTTCTCCTCGATCTTCTTGGATATCTATTCGATATAATATTCTTTTGCGGTGTGTTTGTCGAGATCCGATGAATTGTGGGTTTATGATCAAGTTTATCTATGAACAATATTTGAATCTCCTCTGAATTCTTTTATGTATGATTGGTTTATCTTTGCAAGTCTCTTCAAATTATCAGTTTGGTTTGGCCTACTAGATTGATCTTTCTTGCAATGGGAGAAGTGCTTAGCTTTGGGTTCGATCTTGCGGTGTCCTTTCCCAGTGACAGTAGGGGCAACAAGGCACATATTGTTTTGTTGCCATCGAGGATAAAAGGATGGGGTTTATATCATATTTCATGGGTTTATCCCTCTACATCATGTCATCTTACTTAAAGCATTACTCTGTTCTCATGAACTTAATAGTCTAGAAGCATGCTGGATAGCGGTCGATGTGTGGAGTAATAGTAGTAGATGCAGAATCGTTTCGATCTACTTGTCACGGATGCAATGCCTATATACATGATCATACCTAGATATTCTCATAACTATGCTCAATTCTAACAATTGCTCGACAGTAATTTGTTTACCCACTGTAATACTTATGCTCTTGAGAGAAGCCACTAGTGAAACCTATGGCCCCCTGGTCTATCTTCCATCATATTAATCTTCCAACACTTAGCTATTTCTATTGCCATTTATTTTACTTTGCATCTTTATTTCTCTTTATCATAAAAATACCAAAAACATTATCTTATCATATCTCTCAGATCTCACTCTCGTAAGTGACCGCGAAGGGATTGACAACCCCTTTATCGCGTTGGTTGCGAGGTTCTTATTTGTTTGTGTAGGTGCGTGGGACTCGAGCGTTATCTCCTATTGGATTGATACCTTGGTTCTCAATAACTGAGGGAAATACTTATGCTACTTTACTGCATCACCCTTTCCTCTTCAAGGGAAAACCAACTAAGTGCTCAAGAGGTAGCACAACCCGCAAGTAGATCAATTACCAATTGATGTAGGAGACAAAGACCCTTCGGAAGCAATCCAAGACTTGTCTATTGGCAAGATTCGTCCAATGGAGGTGAAGGAGAGTACCTCGTCCGTCCAAGTGGAAGCTTCCACCTCACGACAAGGTGAACCAAGAGTTGACACAAAAGCATCCACAAGTGGGACACACCAAGATGAAGAAAACGAGGAAGTACACCAAGATGAACCTCATCAACCTCCTTCTCCACCTCGACAAGAGAACGGCAACGTCAACAACGAAGAAGGCCAAGAGGAAGAACAAGATGATGAAGAAGATGTTCCACCCCGACCGAAACAAAAGCTCTCACGAGTTAGAGCAAGAGTTACAAGAGACCATCCCGTCAAACAAATCTTCAATGATATCCAAACCAGGAGAATCACTCGCTCTAAAACTCATTTGGCTAATTTTTGTGAACAATATTCATTCATCTCTAGCATTGAACCTATGAAGGTTGAAGAATCATTAGAAGATCCGGATTGGATAAATGCCATGCATGAAGAGCTACACAACTTTGAGAGGAACCAAGTGTGGTCATTGGTTGAGAAGCCCAACAACAACCACAACATCATCGGTACAAAATGGGTGTTTTGCAACAAGCAAGACGAAGATGGACAAGTCGTTCACAACAAAGCACATCTCGTCGCCCAAGGCTACACTCAAGTTGAAGGTATGGACTATGGTGATACATATGCCCCCGTTGCTAGACTTGAGTCCATCCGCATCTTATTTGCCTATGCTAATCACCATGACATTACCTTGTACCAAATGGACATTAAAAGTGCTTTTCCAAATGGTGAAATTGAGGAGGAAGTTTATGTTAAACAACCTCCTGGCTTTGTTAATCCTAAGAAACCCGACCATGTTTACAAACTTCACAAAGCTCTTTATGGTCTTAAACAATCTCCTAGAGCGTGGTATAAATGCTTGACCAAGTTCCTTATTGAAAAAGGTTTTGAGATTGGAAAAATTGATTCCACTCTTTTTACAAAAAGGGTTAATGGTGAATTATTTTTGTGCCAAATTTATGTTGATGATATCATATTTGGATCAACTAACCCTCATTTTAGTGAAGAGTTTGGAAAGCTAATGTCAGAGAAGTTTGAGATGTCTATGATGAGTGAACTCAAGTTCTTTCTTAGTTTGCAAATCAAGCAAATTAAGGAGGGTACCTTTGTTTCCCAAAGAAAGTATACCAAGGACTTATTCAAGAAGTTCAACATGCAAGAATGCAAAGGTATGAATACACCCATGCCTACTAGTGGACATCTTGACTTGACTAAGGATGGCAAACTAGTTGACCAAAAGGTTTATCTCTCTATGATTGGTTCATTGTTATATCTATGTGCCTCCCGTCCCGATATTATGCTAAGTGTGTGCATGTGTGCACGATATCAAGCGGCCCCAAAGAATGTCAACTTAAGGCTGTGAAAAGGATAGTGAGATACTTAATTCATACACCAAATTTTGGCATTTGGTATCCTAAGAAGTCTTCTTTTGATCTCGTTGGCTATTGAGACTCGAATTATGCTGGAGACAAGGTTGATAGAAAGTCCACTTTGGGTACGTGCCAATTTCTTGGTAGATCTCTTGTGTCTTGGTCCTCCAAGAAACAAAACTCGGTATCCTTATCTACCACCGAAGCGGAATACATTGCCGCCGGTTCATGTTGTGCTCAATTACTTTGGATGACCCAAACTCTTAAACATTATAGGATCTATGTGAAACATGTTTCATTGCTTTGCGACAATGAAAGTGCTATTAATATTGCTCATAATCCCGTGCAACATTCTCGAACTAAGAATATTGAAGTTCGTCATCATTTCATTCGAGATCATGTTGCTAAAGGGGACATTGATCTTAAGCATGTTCGTACCGATAAGCAATTGGTGGATATTTTAACCAAACCACTTGATGAGAAAGTATTTTTCCATTTGAGAGGCGAATTAAACATCATTGATGCTTCAAACTTGGAGTAGAAACTCCATTTGGATACATGCAAGGCATGAGCTTTTGACTAATCCTTGATATTTCTCTTATGATGATGATCATATGTCTTGGATCTACACTTGTACCCTTTCATGCTATCTAACCCTTGTAGGTACTTGGATGAGCTCAAATTCATGAGATTGCAACTCACTCACACCTTGAGCAATCTCTACATCTCCAAGTCTCTACAATATGGTGGTTGGAGACAAGGAAGCATGAAACCTTTCAAAATATCCTTTGACAAATTTCATTTGGTATCAAATTTCATGATTGTCACTTCGGATACACAAGAGCTATTCCTTGCTAGACTAACCCATGTAGGTAGATGAACTCAAACTACAAGCGGTGCTCCCAACCATTGATGAGCTACATCAACCTTGATCATCCTACACAAGTTCAACTACACGATCAAGTTCAACACCACCACCCAAGGTATGTCATTCCATCTTGGAGAAGCTTTACCCCAAGTCATGGGTCAAAGTAGCTCAACAAGATGTGAATACATCAAAATGCTTAAACGAAAAATGGCAACCCCATTTTGAGCTTACACGACGAGTATGACCTACTATCAAGTGTTCTCACTTGACTCCTCAGTCAAAATACTCTAACATAAGTGACTTTGTCGCCGACCAACTCTAGATGAAGTTCTCCAGTGTTTTTATGTGCTCTTGCATGTTTGTTTCCCTTTTTCTCTTTCATCAAAAAAAACTTCATCTAGATTTCTTTATGCTCTCTGTTATGTTCTGCATTCCCTGCATCCAATTCATTGCAAATCCTTCAGTTAATTCCTTGCAAATCTTTGCGAGGTCTTATTTGCCTAGTGAGCTAAGATGACACCTGTTTTCTCTCTCTGTGGAAATCGGCTCACCGATTTGTTCTTCACGGCCAAACCAAAACAACTCTGTGCCACCGAAGCAAACAACTCGAGAAACCAAATTCAACACCGAGAAAACACTTTTCCATTTGTATCCTACATATTTGTTCCAGCTCCACTCAATGATTCTTGTCCTCTACCTGCATCACATTCTATATGCTGCTTTGCCATGTGACTCAAGGACCAAACCTATTCGACTCACACAATAGAAGACCCCTTCTTGGAAATTGATGTCAAAGGGGGAGAGGGAGATCACATCAAAGCTTAATCACATCAAAGGGAGAGAGAGCCCAGATGCTTGGTAGTCAAGAGGAGAGAAGTCACATGTCTTTAAGAGGGGAAAAGACATGTTAGTATGTGTTAGGACTGTGTTGTTCCAATTTTTCTATTTTGCTCTGATTTTCTTTTCCCTATCTTCTCCCATTATCCATATAAGATTCACCGGGAGAAAGACATATAAGGGAAGGAGATCCTCGGTTTCATTGCATATCTTTACCTTTTGGGGACATGTCTATACTTAAATAGAGTACTAAGTACTCACTCACTACATGTCATCCCAATCTTGGTACTCTTGTGGTTTACTGCTTGCTCTGTTCATTAGATGTTTTTGTGTTATCTAACCTCGTTTACTCAGGTTCATCTCTTCCAAAGCTACCTCAAGACCACAAGGTAAGTATATGCATCACACTCATGTCCATGATGATCTCTTGCTGATATACATATTGTTTGCAAGAAGGACTCATGAACATGAAGGTACACTTATTATATCCACGCCATTTGCTCTGATGCATATAGCCAATATACTTGTAACTCATTGCTTGCTCGGTCATGCTTATGCATTCACATTATCTTACATTTCATATTTACATGATTGCATACATGCAGGGGGGGCCTATGCAGGTTACATGTCTTTCCAAAGCTTTACTTTTTATTCTTCATATCTTTATCTAAAGCTGGTATGTATGTTGTCATCAATTACCAAAAAAGGGAGATTGAAAGCACAAGTGCTCCCTGTGTAATTTTGGTAATTAATGCCAACATATCTCTTGTTGGACTAATACCTTTATCTATTATATTTCAGATGAGTTCAACAGTGGAGTGGCGTGGACAAGAAGATGTGGAACCCCTTCAAGAAGCTAAGGACAAGGATTGGCAAAAGCTCAAGACTCTACATTTTCATTTTAGTGATCCAAGATCACATTGAGTCCATAGGAAAGCCAATACTATTAAAAGGGGATGAGGTGTTTGATACGTCTCCAATGTATCTATAATTTTTGATTGCTCCATGCTATATTATCTACTGTTTTGGGCATCATTGGGCTTTATTATCCACTTTTATATTACTTTCGGGACTAACCTATTAACCGGAGGCCCAGCCCAGATTTGTTGTTTTATGCCTATTTCAGTGTTTTGAAGAAAAGGAATATCAGACGGAGTCAAAACAAAACGAAATCAACTAGAGAAGTTAATTTTTGGAATGAAATCCACCCGATGGACTTGGACCCCACGTCAAGGAAGGAAGGAGGAGCTCACGAGGGTAGGGGCGCGCCCACCCCCCTGGGGCGCGCCCCCTGCCTCGTGGGGCCCTCGTGGCTCCCCTGACGTGCTTCTTCTGCCTATATAACTCCATATACCGTAAAATTTCCAGAGAACATAATAGATCGGGAGTTCCGCCGCCAGAAGCCTCCGTAGCCACCAAAAACCAATCTAGACCCGTTCCGGCACTCTGCTGGAGGGGGCAATCCTTCTGTGGTGGCCATCTTCATCATCCCGGTGCTCTCCATGACGAGGCGGGAGTAGTTCTCCCTCGGGGCTGAGGGTATGTACCAGTAGCTATGTGTTTGATCTCTCTCTCGTGTTCTTGAAGTGATACGATCTTGATGTATCACGAGCTTTGCTATTATAGTTGGATCCTATGATGTTTTCTCCCCCCTCTTCTCTCTTGTAATGAACTGAGTTTCCCCTTTGAAGTATCTTATCGGATTGAGTCTTTAAAGATTTGGGAACACTTGATGTATGTCTTGTCGTGGATATCTGTGGTGACAATGGGATATCACGTGATTCACTTGATGTATGTTTTGGTGATCAACTTGCGGGTTTCGCCCATGAACCTATGCATAGGGGTTGGCACACGTTTTCGTCGTGATTCTCCGGTAGAACTTTGGGGCACTCTTTGAGGTCCTTTGTGTTGGTTAAATAGATGAATCTAAGATTGTGTGATGCATATCGTATAATCATACCCACAGATACTTGAGGTGACATTGGAGTATCTAGGTGACATTAGGGTTTTGGTTGATTTGTGTCTTAAGGTGTTATTCTGGTACGAACTCTAGGGCTGTTTGTGACACTTATAGGAATAGCCCAACAGATTGATTGGAAAGAATAACTTTGAGGTGGTTTCGTACCCTACCATAATCTCTTCGTTCGTTCTCCGCTATTAGTGACTTTGGAGTGACTCTTTGTTGCATGTTGAGGGATAGTTATGTGATCCAATTATCTTAGTATTGTTGAGAGGACTTGCACTAGTGAAAGTATGAACCCTACGCCTTGTTTCCTAGCATTGCAATACCGTTTACGCTCACTTTTATAACTTGTTACCTTGCTGTTTTTATAATTTCAGATTACAAATACCTTTATCTACTATCCATATACCACTTGTATCACCATCTCTTCGCCGAACTAGTGCACCTATACAATTTACCATTGTATTGGGTGTGTTGGGGACACAAGAGACTCTTTGTTATTTGGTTGCGGGGTTGCTTGAGAGAGACCATCTTCATCCTACGCCTCCCACGGATTGATATACCTTAGGTCATCCACTTGATGGAAATTTGCTACTGTCCTACAAACCTCTGCACTTGGAGGCCCAACAACGTCTACAAGAAGAAGGTTGTGTAGTAGACATCAAGCTCTTTTCTGGCGCCGTTGCCGGGGAGGTGAATGCTTGAAGGTATATCTTTAGATCTTGCAATCGAGTCTTTTAGTTTCTTGTTTTATCACTAGTTTAGTTTATAAAAGAAAACTATAAAAAATGGAATTGAATTTATCTCATACGCTTCACCTTTTTAATATCTTTCGTGAGTATGATGGAAAGGATAATTGTGCTCAAGTACTAGAAGAAGAAATCTATAAAATGTTTGGCACTAAATATTTGAATGATGAGCATGATTGCAGTGTTGTTAGTATGAATTCCTTGAATATCCATGATGCTAATGATATGCAAAGCCACAAGCTTGGGGAAGCTATGTTTGATGAAGATGCTATTTTTTGTCCCCCAAGTTTTGATGAGCAAATTTATTATGATGAAAGCATGCCTCCTATCTATGATGATTATTGTGATGACACGTATGCTTTAAAGAATAATGATAACAATGAAACTTGTCATGTTTTTTTCAATTTTCAATCCCATGATAGTTACTTTGTTGAGTTTGCTCCCACTATTATTCCGATTGAGAAGAATTTTGCTTGTGTGGAGAGTAGTAAATTTTCTATGCTTGTAGATCATGAAAAGAATGCTTTAAGTGCTGGTTATATTGTTTAATTCATTCATGATGCTACTGAAAATTATTATGAGGGAGGAACTTATGCTTGTAGGAATTGCAATAATATCAAGTTTCCTCTCTATGTGCTGAAAATCTTGAAGTTTTGCTTGCTTTACCTTCCTATGCTAATTGATTATTGTTTCCATAAGTTGTTTGCTCACAAAATCCCTATGCATAGGAAGAGGGTTAGGCTTAAATGTGCTAGTAATATTCTTCATGATGCTCTCTTTATGTTTCAATTCTTATCCTTTATATGAGCATCATTGAAACCATCATGCCTAGCTAGGGGCGTTAAATGATAGCGCTTGTTGGGAGGCAACCCAATTTTATTTTTGTTCCTTGCTTTTTGTTCCTGTTTAGTAATGAATAATTCATCTAGCCTATGTTTATATGTGGTTTTATGTTTTTAATTAGTGTTTGTGCCAAGTAGAACCTTTGGGAAGACATGGGGAAAGTCTTGTTGATCATGCTGTCAAAAACAGAAACTTTAGCGCTCACGAGAATTGCTTCCATTTTTATTTGGAGAGTGATATTTAGTTAATTCTTTTTGCAGATTATTAATAGATAAATTCCCCAGGTTCAGAAATTTATTTGAGAATTTTATGAGTTCTGGAAGTATACGTTTGATCCAGATTACTACAGACTGTTCTGTTTTTGACAGATTCTGTTTTTCATGTGTTGTTTACTTATTTTGATGAATCTATGGCTAGTAAAAGAGTTTATAAACCATATAGAAGTTGGAATACAGTAGGTTTAACACCAATATAAATAAAGAATGATTTCATTACAGTACCTTGAAGTGGTGATTTACTTTCTTTCGCTAACGGAGCTTACGAGTTTTCTGTTAAGTTTTGTGTTGTGAAATTTTCAAGTTTTGGGTAAAGATTCGATGGACTATGGAATAAGGAGTGGCAAGAGACTAAGCTTTGGGATTCCCAAGGCACCCCAAGGTAATATTCAAGGATAGCCAAGAGACTAAGCTTGGGGATGCCCCGGAAGGCATCCCCTCTTTCGTCTTCGTTCATCGGTAACTTTACTTGGAGCTATATTTTTATTCGCCACATGATATGTGTTTTGCTTGGAGCATCAATTTATTTTGTTAGGATTTGCTTGCTGTTATTTAGAACAATGTTTTTCCACTTTTATTTCAATAAAAGTGGCATTGATAGCCTTTACTATGCCTATTTTATAATTCCACATGTTGCTGTTTGAAAACAGAAAGTTTACCGCTGTTGCAATAATTCCCTAGAAAAGTCAGAATGTGATAAAATGTTGAAACCTTTTGAATATGAAGCTATGATAAATTTACTACAGTGGGAATTTTATTTCATAATTTTTGGAGCTGGGGAAGTATGGATGTTGCAGCATTCTTTACAGACTATCCTGTTTAGGCAGATTGATGTTATGTTTGCATTGTTTGCATATGTTTGCTTCTTTAATGATTCTATTTGAGATAGGAATATTAAATATGCAGAGGCATTTAGTATGCAATGTTAAATAATAGTTTTAGTGATTTTATACAGTAGAGTATGATAAGGTTTTGGCAATGGTTTATACTAACTTATCTCACGAGTCCTTGTTGAGTTTTGTGTGGATGAAGCTTTCGAGATTTAGGGAGACCGTGATATGGGAGGAATTAAGGAGACATGGAAGCTCAAGCTTGAGGGTGCCCAAGGCAGCCCAAGATAATATTTCGAGAAGTCTCAAGCGTCTAAGCTTGGGGATGCCCCGGTTGGCATCCCACCTTTCTTCTTCAACAACTATCAGTTAGTTTCAGTTGATCCTAAGTTTTTGCTTATTCACATGATGTTTGCCATTCTTAGAATGCCATTTTATTTTGCTTTGATTGCTGTTTGAATAGAATAACAAGATCTGAAATTATTAAATATTAGAGTGTCTTCACATAGTTGCATAATTATTCGACTACTCATTGATCTTCACTTATATCTTTTGGAGTAGTTTGTCGTTTGCTCTAATGCTTCACTTATATCTTTTTAGAGCATGGTGGTGGTATTATAGAAATAGATGAACTCTCATGATTCACTTATATAATTTTGAGAGTTTTAAATAGCATGGTAATTTGCTTAAATAATCCTAATATGCTAGGCATCCAAGAATAGTAAAAACTTTCATATAGAGTATTGAATACTATGAGAAGTTTGATACTTGATAATTGTTTTGAGATATGGAGATGGTGATATTAGAGTCATGCTAGTTGAGTGGTTATGAATTTGAGAAATACTTGTGTTGAATTTTGTGATTCCCGTAGCATGCACGTATGGTGAACCGTTATGTGATGAAGTCGGAGCATGATTTATTTATTGATTGTCTTCCTTATGAGTGGCGATCGGGGACGAGCGATGGTCTTTTCCTACCAATCTATCCCCCTAGGAGCATGCGCGTAATACTTTGCTTTGATAACTTGTAGATTTTTGCAATAAGTATATGAGTTCTTTACGACTAATGTTGAGTCCATGGATTATACGCACTCTCACCCTTCCACCTTTGCTAGCCTCTCTAATACCGCGCACCTTTCATCGGTATCATACACCCACCATATACCTTCCTCAAAACAGCCACCATTCCTACCTATTATGGCATTTCCATAGCCATTCTGAGATATATTGCCATGCAACTTTCCACCATTCCGTTTATTATGACACGCTCCATCATTGTCATACTGCTTTGCATGATCATGTAGTTGACATCGTATTTGTGGTAAATCCACCGTTCATAATTCTTTCATACATGTCACTCATGCATCATTGCACGTCCCAGTACACCGCCGGAGGCATTCATATAGAGTCATATCTTGTTCTAAGTATCGAGTTGTAATTCTTGAGTTGTAAGAAAATAGAAGTGTGATGATCATCATTATTAGAGCATTGTCCCAGTGAGGAAAGGATGATGGAGACTATGATTCCCCCACAAGTCAGGATGAGACTCCGGACGAAAATAAATAAATAAATAAAAGAGGCCAAAGAAGCCCAAATAAAAAAAAGAAAAGAGGCCATAAAAAAAGAGAAGGCCCAAATAAAAAATAAAAAAAGAGAGAAAAAGAGAGAAGGGGCAATGCTACTATCCTTTTACCACACTTGTGCTTCAAAGTAGCACCATGATCTTCATGATAGAGAGTCTCCTATGTTGTCACTTTCATATACTAGTGGGAATCTTTCATTATAGAACTTGGCTTGTATATTCCAATGATGGGCTTCCTCAAAATGCCCTAGGTCTTCGTGAGCAAGCAAGTTGGATGCACACCCACTTAGTTTCTTTTGAGCTTTCATAAATTTATAGCTCTAGTGCATCCGTTGGATGGCAATCCCTACTCACTGACATTGATATCTATTAATGGGCATCTCCATAGCCCGTTGATATGCCTAGTTGATGTGAGACTATCTTCCCCCTTTTTGTCTTCTCCACAACCACCACTCTATTCCACCTATAGTGCTATATCCATGGCTCACGCTCATGTATTGCGTGAAGATTGAAAAAGTTTGAGAACATCAAAAGTATGAAACAATTGCTTGGCTTGTCATCGGGGTTGTGCATGATTTAAATATTTTGTGTGGTGAAGATAGAGCATAGCCAGACTATATGATTTTGTAGGGATGAACTTACTTTAGCCATGTTATTTTGAGAAGACATGATTGCTTTGTTAGTATGCTTGAAGTATTATTATTTTTATGTCAAAATGAACTTTTTTCTTGAATCTTTCGGATCTGAATATTCATATCACAAGTAGGAAGAATTACATTGAAATTATGCCAACTAGCATTCCACATCAAAAATTATCTTTTTTATCATTTACCTACTCGAGGACGAGCAGGAATTAAGCTTGGGGATGCTTGATACGTCTCCAACGTATCTACAATTCTTGATTGTTCCATGCTATATTATCTACTATTTTGGGCATTATTGGGCTTTATTATCCACTTTTATATTACTTTCGGGACTAACCTATTAACCGGAGGCCCAGCCCAAATTTGCTGTTTTATGCCTATTTCAGTGTTTTGAAGAAAAGGAATATCAGACAGAGTCGAAACGGAACGAAATCAACTAGAGAAGTTATTTTTGGAATGAAAGCCACCCGATGGACTTGGACCCCATGTCAAGGAAGGAAGGAGGAGCTCACGAGGGTAGGGGCGCGCGCCCCCTGCCTCGTGGGGCCCTCGTGGCTCCCCTGACGTGCTTCTTCTGCCTATATAACTCCATATACCCTAAAACTTCCAGAGAACATAATAGATCGGGAGTTCCGCCGCCAGAAGCCTCCGTAGCCACCGAAAACCAATCTAGACCCGTTCCAGCACTCTGCCGGAGGGGGCAATCCTTCTCCGGTGGCCATCTTCATCATCCCAGTGCTCTCCATGACGAGGAGGGAGTAGTTCTCCCTCGGGGCTGAGGGTATGTACCAATAGCTATGCGTTTGATCTCTCTCTCTCTCTCTCGTGTTCTTGAGGTGATACAATCTTGATGTATCGCGAGCTTTGCTATTATAGTTGGATCCTATGATGTTTTCTCCCCCCCTCTTCTCTCTTGTAATGAATTGAGTTTCCACTTTGAAGTAATCTTATCGGATTGAGTCTTTAAAAATTTGAGAACACTTGATGTATGTCTTGCCGTGGATATCTGTGGTGATAATGGGATATCACGTGATTCACTTGATGTATGTTTTGGTGACCAACTTGCGGGTTCCGCCCATGAACCTATGCATAGGGGTTGGCACACGTTTTCGTCGTGATTCTCCGGTAGAACTTTGGGGCACTCTTTGAGGTCCTTTGTGTTGGTTGAATAGATGAATCTGAGATTGTGTGATGTATATCGTATAATCATACCCACAGATACTTGAGGTGACATTGGAGTATCTAGGTGACATTAGGGTTTTGGTTGATTTGTGTCTTAAGGTGTTATTCTAGTACGAACTCTAGGGCTGTTTGTGACACTTATAGGAATAGCCCAACGGATTGATTGGAAAGAATAACTTTGAGGTGGTTTCGTACCCTACCATAATGTCTTTGTTCATTCTCCGCTATTAGTGACTTTGGAGTGAATCTTTGTTGCATGTTGAGGGATAGTTATGTGATCCAATTATGTTAGTATTGTTGAGAGGACTTGCACTAGTGAAAGTATGAACCCTAGGACTTGTTTCCTAGCATTGCAATACCGTTTACGCTCACTTTTATCACTTGTTACCTTGCTGTTTTTATAATTTCAGATTACAAATACCTTTATCTACTATCCATATACCACTTGTATCACCATCTTTTCGCCGAACTAGTGCACCTATACAATTTACCATTGTATTGGGTGTGTTGAGGACACAAGACACTCTTTGTTATTTGGTTGCAGGGTTGCTTGAGAGAGACCATCTTCATCCTACGCCTCCCACAGATTGATAAACCTTAGGTCATCCACTTGAGGGAAATTTGCTACTGTCCTACAAACCTCTGCACTTGGAGGCCCAACAACGTCTAGAAGAAGAAGGTTGTGTAGTAGACATCAGTGTTGCTTAATGGCTTGCTTGATCAAAGTGCTTAGTGATATGATCCAAAGCCCTCAACCACTTTCTCATATCCACATATGTCCCAAACCAAAAGTCAAACTTGGCCCCACCGATTTGATATATCAGGCCCCACTGAGTTCACTTGACACAGCCACTGCCAGAAACCCTAATCAGTTCAATCTCTCCGATGGGACCTCGGTCTCACCGAGATGGGCTTGCAAACTCTCTGTTACCTGTTGCAATAATTTTGGTCTCACCGAGATATGCAATCGGTCCCACCAAGTTTGCTTGGCCAACTCACTGTTTTGCTTATTACCAGAATCGATCCCACCAAGTTTGTGTAATCGGTCAAACCAAGTTAAGGTTTTACCCTAACCCTAGCACATCGGTCCCACCGAGTTGATCATGTCGGTCCGACGAAAATCCTAACGTTCACATTTTGAACTAAATCGGTCTGACCGAGTTTCATGATTCTGTCTCACTGAGTTTGGTAAATTGTGCGTAACAGCTAGTTTTTGTGTGGAGGCTATATATACCCGTCCACCCATCCTCCATTCGTGGAGAGAGCCATCGAAACATGCCTACACTTCCACCATTCATTTTCTGAGAGAGAAGCACCTACTCATGTGTTGAGACCAAGATATTCCAATCCAACCACAAGAATCTTGATCTCTAGCCTTCCCCAAGTTGCTTTCCTCTCAAATCATCTTTCCACCAAATCCAAATCTATGACAGAGAGTTGAGTGTTGATGTCGCTTGAAGCTACATCGGTATTTCCCCATAGAGGAAGGGATGATGCAGCAAAGCGGCGGTATGTATTTCCATCAAATATGAAACCAAGGTTATCGAACCAGTAGGAGAACCAAGCAACACAACATAAACAGCACCTGCACACAGATAACAAATCCTTGCAACCCGACGTGTTAAAGGGGTTGTCAATCCCTTTCGGGGTACGGTGCCTCAAGATAGGCAAACGGACGTGAGATAAAATTGTAGTAGATTGATAGATCGAATGCCAAATAAAATAAATAAATATAAATTGCAGCAAGGTATTTTTGAGTTTTTGGTTTAGTAGATCTGAAAATAAATGCAAGAGAAAAGTAGATCGCAAAGGCAAATATATGAGAAAGAAGACCCGGGGGCCGTAGGTTTCACTAGTGGCTTCTCTCGAGAAAAATAGCAAATGGTGGGTAAACAAATTACCATTGGGCAATTGACAGAACCTAAAATAATTATGGCGATATCCAGGCAATGATCATTATATAGGCATCACGTCCAAGATTAGTAGACCAACTCTTGTCTGCATCTACTACTATTACTCCACACATCGACCGCTATCCAACATGCATCTAGTGTACTAACTTCATGGAGAAACAGACTAATGCAATAAGAATGATGACATGATGTAGACAAGATCTATCTATGTAGAGATAGACCCCATTGTTTTATCCTTAGTGGCAAGGGTACATATGTGTCGTTTCCCTTTCTGTCACTGGGTTCAAGCACCGTAAGATCGAACCCACTACAAAGCACCACTTCCCATTGCAAGATAAATAGATCAAGTTAGCTAAACAAAACCCAGATATCAGAGAAGAAATACGAGGCTATAAGCAATCATGCATATAAGAGATCAAAGAAACTCAAATAACTTTCATGGATATAAAAAGATAGATCTGATCATAAACTCAAAGTTCATCGATCCCAACAAACACACCGCAAAAGAGTTACATCATATGGATCTCCATGAGACCATTGTATTGAGAATCAAGAGAGAGAGTTGAAGCCATCTAGCTACTAACTACGGACCCAAAGGTCTACAAAGAACTACTCACGCATCATCGGAGAGGCACCAATGGAGGTGGTTAACCCCATCCGAAATGGTGTCTAGATTGGATCTGGTGGTTCTGGACTCTGCGGCAGCTAGATGAATATTTTGTTGACTCCCCTAGGGTTCTACGATTTTTGTGGTATTTATAGACCAAAGAGGCGGTCCAGGGGGCACCCGAGGTGGGCACAACCCACCAGGGCGCGCCTGGGCCTCCTGGCGTGCCCTGGTGGGTTGTGCCCCCCTCGGGGCACCCCCAGGCACAGCCAGGGCCCGTTGTGTTCCTTTTGGCCCATAAATATTCTTCGTAAAGTTTCGTGGCATTTATACTTCGTCTGATATTGATTTTCTGCGATGTAAAACACACGGAAAAAAACAGGAACTGGCACTTGGCACTATATCAATAGGTTAGTACCAAAAACTGATATAAATTAACTATAAAATGATTATGAAACATCCAAGATTGATAATATAACAACATGGAACAATAAAAAATTATAGATACATTGGAGACGTATCAGCATCCCCAAGCTTAACTCCTACTCATCCTCGAGTAGGTAAGTGAAAAAAATAGAATTTTTGATGTGGAATGCTGCCTATCATGTCATATCATATTCTTTTCTTTATAGCATGGACAATTAGAGTTTTAGTTGTTCAAAGCAATAGTCTAGTTTTGACATGACTATTTAGATACTCAAGCATATCAACAAGCAACCATGTCTTTCAAAATATCAACGCTAAAATAAGTTATCCCTAGCCCATCATGCTCAAACATTGATCCATTCATGAAACACACTTGAATATTAGCTACACCCAATACTTAAGTACGATCATATTGCCTCCTAGTTGGTGCTTTTATAAGAGAAGATGTAGACTCAAAATAAAAATTGCATAAAGTAAAAGAAAGGCCCTTCACAGAGGGAAGCAGGGATTTGTAGAGGTGCCAGAGCTCAAAGCGAAAAACTTAGAGATAAAAACATTTTGAGAGGTGTATCCATCCCACCAACGAAAATGACTTAGAGTTCCCAATACTTTCCATGCATAGATATAGCATAGGAGGTTCCAAAACAGAGAATAAAGTTTATTCCTTTTTCCACCATACTTTCACTTTCCATGGCTAGTTGTATCCACGGTTGCCCTCCATACCAACACTTTCCAAGGAATTTATTATTTGACAACATAAAGTAAATTCAAATTTTTTGCATTTTGGGACTGGCCATCCCTAATACCTTTGCCTTACTCTCATGCGATGACAAGTGAATGAACACTCATCTTGAGAATAAAACATCTAGCATGGAAATATTAGCCACCCCTCACCGCTCCGCGAGTGAAACAAACACACAAAAGATAAGTTTTTTTTGAAAATTAGAGATGGCACATGCAAATTTGCTTAAAACGGCAAAAGAATACTGCATATAGGTAGATATAGTGGACTCATGTGGCAAAACTGGGTTAAAGGTTTTTGGATGCACAAGTAGTGATCATACTTAGTGCAAAATGCAGGCTAGCAAAAGTTTGGGAAGAGACCAACTAAGAAATGAATAATCTCATAAGAAAGCATTAAGCATAAATAACACCGAATAATGCACCACAAGTAGGACGTAATTTCATTGCATGACTATTGACTTTCGTACTTGCATAGGGAATCACAAACCTTAACACCAATATTCATACTAAAGCATAATTACTCATCAACATAACTCACGTATCACATCATCATATCTCAAAACTATTACTAAGAATCAAGTTTATTTTGTCCAATGATCTTCATGGAAGTTTTTATTATATCCTTCTTGGATATCTATCACTTTGGGACTAATTTTCATGTATTGCTTTTGACAAGCTCCAACAAATATAAGTGCAGATCATGAGCATAATAAATTTTTCTTTCTCTCGAATTAATTTAAGTGAAGCGAGAGAGAATTTCTTGAAAATTTTACTAACTCTCAAACAAATCTAAGTTAAGCAAGAGAGCATTTCTTCAAAAATACTAAAGCACACCAGGCTAAAAAAGATATAAGTGAAGCACTAGAGCAAGTCCATTGCTCATAAAAATTTAAGTGAAGCATAGAGAGCAATTCTAACAAGTCATGACATAATTTTGGCTCTCTCAAATAGGTGTGTCCAGCAAGGATTGATAACTTAAAACACAAAATAAAACAAGAAAAGACTCATATCATACAAGACGCTCCAAGCAAAACACATATCATGTGACGAATAAAAATATAGTTTCAAGTAAAATACCGATGATCGTTGGAAGAAAGCGGGGATGCCACTCGGGGGCATCCCCAAGCTTAGTTGCTCATTTTTGGATAATAGCTTGGGATGCTGGGGCATCCCCAAGCTGAGGCTCTTCCATCCTTCCTTCATCCATCGTAAGATAACCCAAAACTTGAAAACTTCAACCACACCAAACTCAACAAAACCTTCGTGAGATTCGTTAGTATAAGAAAATAATAAATCACTACTATAAGTAATGTATCAAACCAATTAATATTTTGTTTTTGTATTATATCTACTATATTCCAACTTTTCTATGGCAAGAACTCATCAAAGAAAACCATAGAGCCATCAAAATAAGCACACAACACAAAGAAAACAGAATCTGTCAAAACATAATAGTCTGTAGAAATCTGACTATTTTGAATACTTCTGTAACTCCAAAAATTCTGAAAAATTAGAACGACCTGAGGAATTTGTATATTGATATACTGCAAGTGGAGTGGGTATTTTATCGCTCTCTGGTAAAAAATGAAAATTAATTTAGTGAGCATAAAAGTTTCTGTTTTTTTCAGCAAGATCAAATAACTATCACCCAAGAAGATCCTAAAGGATTTACTTGGCACAAACACTAATTAAAACATAAAAACACAATCATAACAGTAGCATAATTGTGCTAACACACAAAAACAGAAGCAAAAAGCAAAATAAAATTTATTCATTGGGTTGCCTCCCAACAAGCGCTATAGTTTTACGCCCTTAGCTAGGCATAAATCAAGGATCTAAGTTTTGTCATCCAAAGTTTTGGCAACTTTTGCAAGGGTTTTCTCAAACCCGGGAGGCTCTTTACGCTTCCCTAAATTCTCCGGAAAAGAAACCATCTTAAGATCCAAAATATCCAATCGCTTGTTGCGAAGAGTAATCAGGGCATTCATGCGATTGATACTACCATTAAGGTGTTTGAGGGGTTCATTATATTTTTGTATCTCAACCATATGCTTATGCAAATCACCAAGTGTCGGTGTCAAAACCGGCGGATCTCGGGTAGGGGTTCCCGAACTGTGCGTCTAAGGCAGATGGTAATAGGGGGCAGGGGACACGATGTTTTACCCAGGTTTGGGCCCTCTTGATGGAGGTAAAACCCTACGTCCTGCTTGATTATTCTTGATAATATGAGTAGTACAAGAGTTGATCTACCACGAGATCGGAGAGGCTAAACCCTAGAAGCTAGCCTATGGTATGATTGTATGTTGTCCTATGGACTAAAACCCTCCGGTTTATATAGACACCGGAGGGGGCTAGGGTTACACAAGGTCAGTTACAAAGGAGGAGATATCCATATGTGTATTGCCTAGATTGCCTTCCACGCCAAGTAGAGTCCCATCCGGACACGGGACGAAGTCTTCAATCTCGTATCTTCATAGTCCAACAGTCCGGCCAAAGGATATAGTCCAGCTATCCGGAGACCCCCTAATCCAGGACTCCCTTAGTAGCCCCTGAACCAGGCTTCAATGACGATGAGTCCGGCGTGCAGTGTTGTCTTCGGCATTGCAAGGCGGGTTCCTCCTCCGAATACACCACATAAGAGTTTGAATACAAGGATAGTGTCCGACCCTGCAAAATAAGTTCCACATACCACCGTAGAGAGAATAATATTTCCACAAATCTAATCTGCTGGCATGTTTTGGCAGCATGACATCACGCCACGGCCCGGTAATTATTTGAACCGTTTTTCTTTAACCAGCCCCGCACATAACGCGAGGCGGTTTCTTGACACGTCTTGTCAAAGCAGAGATCGTGTTCCCTTTATTACGAGATTCTCATTAATACGGACGTGGGTAACCAAACCGTGCCTAGGACTCCTAGATCTTAGGCAAGTCCCAAACGGCCACGAGGAGGACGCTTGATATTCACCCTCTTTATAAAGGGACAAGGCTTTTACTTTTTCCCTCCCGTGCTCAATCAAATCCTTCCCCCGCCTCGAGTTCTAACACCCAAAGCCCAGGTCAGGTGCTTCGGACCTTCAATCATGTTCGGATCCAACCTTCAAGGCCAGTGAATGCCCTCCTCCGTCACGGAGGAGGATATCAAGAAGTTGAGGGAGGCCAGATATCTGACCGCTGAAATTTCGCATAGGCTACCCGCCCAAGGGCAGGTCGTCCCTACTCCTGAACCCAACGAGAGCGTTGTGTTCGTCTCCCACTTCCTTTGAGGACTAGGCCTCACTCTGGATCCCTTTGTTAGGGGTCTTATGTTCTATTACGGGCTGGATTTTCACGATCTGGCCCCGGATTCCCTTCTTCACATCTCGTCATTTATTGTCGTTTGTGAGGCCTTCCTCCACATTACCCCTCACTTCGGCCTGTGGCTCAAGACCTTCGATGTGAAGCCGAAGATGGTCGATGGGCAGCACGCAGCATGCGGAGGTGCTCTAATAAGCAAAATTGCTGACGCTCCATGGCCAAAGGGTTCCTTTCCAGAGGTGTCCGGATTGTGGCAACGGGAGTGGTTTTACGTCACAGCTCCCCGAAGTGCCAAGTGGGTAGCTGCCCCCACCTTTCGCTCGGGCCCTCCACCACAACTGATGTCATGGATCAGCAGGGGGCTGAGCTTGGGTCCAGCCAAGGACGTGCCAATACTGCAGAGCCATATCCGAGGTCTCTTCGAGGGAGATTTCAGTCTGGTTATGGTAATGCAAGTTATGCTGGTTCGTCGGGTCCAGGCTTGCAAACGTCGGCCCCTCCGCATGTGGGAATTCAACTCGGAAGGACCGCACACTATTCATAATTTCCTCAGCATGACGCACAAGGAGATGTACAAATCATTCTTCGGACCCCAAATAGAGTGTCCGGACACTACCGAGGACGTGGGCCTGAGCAGCAACCGCACCGCTGCCCAAGTAAGTAATCCCATGGCCGAACACACTGTCCTTTTATTTATCATGACATCATTCTAAAGAATCGCTCTTTGACCAGGACTGTATAACAAAGGCGAAGATGATCTGGTGTTCGGCCCCCCTTCCTGAAGGCTTGGACAATCGGTGCTGGAAAAGATGCTCGAGCCATCACCTTGTCTGGTGCCCTCAAAGGAAGATGAAGGGGGGAATAAAGAGGGCGGAAGCAGGCCTCCGTCGCTACCTATTCCAACCGAGGGAATGAGCGCCTCAGCAAGGGAGGATAACCAAGGGGAAGAATCTGACATTCTCTCTCCCCGGGGAAGGAAGAGGACTACCTCTGAAGATCCGGAAACCAAGGTTTCCGAACGGGAGAAGAAATCTCCGCCAGAGGGTCTTGCCCCGGAGGGTGTTCTTACCGCACAATGTCCACGCGGGGATCAGCCCTCTAACAAGCTGTAAGTAATCAAAAAGTACTTAATAGTGAAGATATCCTACCTTACTTCTGAGGAAAATAACTGAAGCATTTATCTTGCAGTTCGGATCTTAGCCCTTCTCAGCAGAGCTCGTCTTCGGGGGATCTTCTTCCAGAGATGATGGAGAGCGAAACGCCTCCCCCTGCCACACCGCCTCACGAGGTGGGCGACCCCGAGGTGTCATCGCGGAGGGTTTCTCCTGATCCGGCAAGGCCAGAAGGTAATCCTATGGCCACCCGAAGTCCCCAGTATCCAGCTCTTGAAGAGAGCAATCAAAAGAGTCCAGCACCATCTGGTATGCGGTCGGATGTACTGAGGGATCTGCTAGAGCGATCGACTATCTCAAAAGAGCACCGTACGTTGATGGGTACGGTGATTGAAAGGATTTCGTCCGCCGGAAGCGGGTTGCATGAAGCCTTTATGAGTCTACTGACGGGTTTTGAGGTACGTGAAATGATGTACATTTTTGATAGTACCGCATATTTTTAGGTGTACCCTGTGTAGATAGTAGCCCCTGAGACTCTGGTTGTCGTCGAGAGCGGCGGCAAACAGAGGATCGTAGTCCCAAGTAATAACCAGACCGCCTTTATGTGCAGGTGGTTGAAGCTCCGGTGGCTAGCCGGACTGATGGGTTTGCCGAACTAAAGCGGCAACTGGATGCGGCAGATGCCGACATCGTGCTTGTTAACAAGCGGCTTAACGAGGCACAAGGTAGGTGATTTTTCTGGTGAATGTCACATAGTAAGAGCAGCATGATGCCAATATCTTTAATATGTTGTGACTATAGATGGAGCTGCCACCATGGAGACCCTTCGGGCGGAGCTTGCCCGAGCCAAGGAGCAAGCAAGGAGTAGTAATGCGGCCGCTTTAAAGGCAGCCGAAGAGTTAAGGGCCGAACAGGCCGCACATTGCGGGAGTAAAGTAAAAATTGCCAAGATGGCCATGGAGTTAAAAGATGCTGCTGACCGTTACCGGCTTCTTGAAGAAGAAAACTGGGTGAAGGCGACGGACCTGGAGAAGGCCCAGGTGGCTGCCAAGGAGGCCTGGTCCAAAATTAGAGCGACGAAGGAGGATCTGAATCAAGCTGCGGATATCGTTTCTGGGAAGCCCTTCTTGTTGCGAACTAAGTTCAGAGATCCAAAATATGCTCCTCTGGACCGACTATGGAGTTCTACAGATGAGTACATGGATTTGGCTGTGAGTGCTGCGGATGCGACCGAGTACTTCAAGGATCAGAAGGGTCCTAAAGTGGAGAAGCTGTTCTGGTCACAGTTTCATGCTCCAGTCCGTCCGCTGTTGCAGAATGAGTGATTGACCGGTTGGGCCGAGCTCCATAGATTATCCGGACTGGCCATGAGGTCCGTTGTGGATCATTTGTGGCCAGGAGGGCCAAGGCCGAATAGCTACTTTAGCTTAGTGCAACAATTCCTTGGCGCTGTGCCACGCATCGATGCTGTAAAGAGGTCGACGTGCATAGAAGGCTCGCGGATGGCCCTTGCCCATGTCAAAACATACTGGGCGGAGATGGATGCCATCACTGTTGCGGCACAGGGTTTGGCCATAGGCCGAGTGGCTGCCGAGCACTACTTTGAAGAAGTTCTTGAAGGCGCTTGTTCGATAGAGGCTCAGTGCTCGAAGAATATTATGTTTGAGTGACATGTATTCCCATTGTAAAAACAATGTTTTATTGAATTTATCAAGGCTGTATTTATACTTTTGCCCAAAAGTGCTATGATGCCTCCTGTGCGGCCATTTTATGTATATATGTATATAACCTGAAAGATTGCAGTCGTCGGCTTCAGCCCCCATGCATATAATGCGGGGGTGTTCACAGAAGACGCATGTTCACACTTGATCCAACGTCTTGGTCCATTAAGGAGGTGATAGCGCAGCGAACTAGGCAACCAGACTATAATGCTTTAACACTTTCACTTAGCCAGAGGAGTTTGACAGTGGGGCTACTATATATCCCCTGGTGGCTCTGCACTCATCCGAATTCGGGGTGTGTACATGCCTGGCCGGGAAACGTCCCTTCGTTAAAGAGGCGGAATCCCGAAGATTCTACTAGGTCATCGAGTGGTTGACCAGTCTCACGCTATATCATGACAATCAGTTTTCGGCTTTCTCTATTGAGGTGCTCGTCCGGATGAACCAGGGCACAATCGCAGTAGTTCTCCTGGTGCCGCCTTAGCCGATAGAGCGGAACGTAAGGCAGCAAAACACAGGAGCCGGGCAAACCCAACATTTGACCAAAGACATGATTCGGAGCTGATGCATATAAGGCCAAACTCGCGACGCTGAACACTCCCTAAGGTATTCGGTCTTTGTGATGTAAACCGGGCCTAAACAGTGCCCTTTGTAATAAGCCCCTGGTGTCCAGGTAGGTGCAATATTCTGACGTGGCCACATGCCAATACGTCAGCATCCTTCTCAATTGTACTGAGAATTCGAGGGATGTGTATCAACAAGAGACAGTAAAAAAGGTTTACGCAGGGTCTTAATCTAAAAAGAATCCTTGGAACGGGTCCCTGCTGCATGTCTGCGCCTGTGTCTCCGTTGTGCCATATTCTGGACGGGTGTAGCACGATGGTCATCTGAAAAAGAGAGGAACTTAATTGAAAAGTTGCCGTGCAAAAGGTAAGTTATACTAAATAAATAATATATAGTTTCAAAATGAGTAAAGGTGAGCCTGAATGCCACTTGTGCGCGCGCGTTGAGCCCCTTGTATTGTAATAGGGGTATAGCCATCAAACCTGTATCAATTACATATAGCTGCAGCGGACTCGTCCAACCGTGTCCGTGGTCTTAACGACCTGTCAGATGCTTTAGTTGGTGAGGCTGTATAGTATGCGGTTGCCAAGGCAGCCATGCGGTCTACCGCGCGCAAGGAGCGCTCAATATTTCCATTTACTGTAATAATGCCACATGGACCGGGCATTTTAAGCATGATGGAAGCGTAATGTGGTATTGCGTTAAAGCGAGCAAAAGCTTCGCGTCCGAGTAGTGCTTGATAGCCACTTTGGAACGGAGCGATGTGGAAGGTTAAGTTTTCGCTGCGGAAGTTATCGGGGAAGCCGAATATAACCTCTAGTAGTAGGGAGCCCATGCAATGGGATTCTGGGCCTCGCGTTACACCTTTAAAGGTAGTATTGCTATGGCTAATTTTTGTTTTGTCTATCCCCATCTTGCGGACTGTGTCCTGATACATCAGGTTTAAACTACTGCCGCCGTCCATCAGGACTCGTGTGAAGTGGTATCTGTCAATTATCGGGTCTAACACCAAGGCAGCCCATCCTACATGCCGGATACTTGCCGAGTAATCCCGATGGTCGAAGGTGATCGGTTGGGACGACCAGTGGCAGAACTCCACTGTGATAGGCCCTGGGACATGTGTCTCTAGGAGTGTCGCTTTGTTTCTCCCCTTTGTCACGTGTAACATGTTTACTGTTTTAACTTCTGGTGGGAATTTCTTTTGTTCCCCAGTGCTTTGCTTGCGAGGCTCATCCTCGTCTTCGCTTGGTGTATCCTGCCCCTTGTGTTCGGCGTTGAGCTTGCCGGACTACTTGAAGACCCAATATTCTCTATGGGTATGATTTGCAGGTTTATCGGGGGTGCTGTGGATCTAACATATTTTGTCCAGAATCCTGTTTAGGCTGGACGGTTCGTCTCTATTGCCTTTGGAGGGCATCTTTTGCTGACCTGACCGTGAGCTTCTGAATATGGCCTTTACCACCGTGCTCTTCGGGCTGTCTTCTTTACTCCGGTGCTTGTTTTTGCTGCATCGTGGTTTCCCGTTTTCATCCCCGACTTCGGATGTACTTAGGTCGCTGGTGCTGCACCGGGCTAACCAGCTGTCCTCGCGCGCGCAAAAGCGGGTCATGAGGCTTGTTAATGCTGCCATTGTTCTCAGCTTTTCTTGGACAAGGTGTCTAGCGAGCCATTCATCATGAACGCTGTGCTTGAAAGCTGCTAAGGCTTCGGCGTCCGGACAGTCGACTATTTGGTTCTTTTTCAGTGAGGAACCTGTTCCAAAGCTTTCGGGCTGACTCTCCGGGCTATTGAGTTATATGACTTAAATCGTCTGCATCCGGTGGTCGGACATAGGCCCCTTGAAAATTTGCCCGAAAGGTGTCTTTGAGCTCTTCCCAGCTTCCAATGGAGTTTTCGGGGAGGCTTTTAAGCCAGTGCCGAGCTGGCCCTTTGAGCTTGAGGGGTAAGTACTTGATGGCGTGGAGATCATCTCCTCGAGCCATATGTATATGGAGGATGTAGTCCTCAATCCAGACCCCAGGGTCTGTCGTTCAGTCGTACGCCTCTATGTTTACGGGTTTGAATCCCTCTGGAAATTCATGGTCCAGCACCTCATCGGTGAAACTTAGGGGGTGTGCGGCACCCCTGTATTTGGGTGTACCGTGGTGTTTGGATGTTTGTTGTGTTGCATTGCATACTGGAGCGCGCTTGCATGGCCCGTAGATGGATCTGGTTGCGCCGTCCTTTTGATGTGAGCCCTCACGCGGATCGCGTACTGGCTTATGTGCGGCATCGTTTGCTGCTCTATGTTGGCCACGAGGTCGCCTATCCGACCACATGGCCATTTTGCTTTTTGGTTGTGGGGGATCTAAGGCCTCCTTATCGAATTCAGGTAGCAACTTTCACTTCGGGTAGCTCTTGGTGTGGCGATTACTGCCGTACTTCGCTACAGTGTTGAGTACTTCACTCCATCTGATTCTGAGTGTGTCTTGTGCAGCCCTGAGCCTTTGCTTCTGCTTTTTTAGACTCCTCGCAGTGGCAACAAGCCTTTGATGGGCATTCTATTGCTCCGGGCGCCTGTCCGGTGTGATGTCGTCCAGACTGTTATCTTCGACGGAGTCGGGTTGTTCGGTTTGATTCTCCGTGTTGCCGTGGTCGGGCGATGGTTCACCCTACTCTAACGCTGGGTTTATATGATCGCTGTTTCTGCCGAGGTGGGATTTGGAGCGGCGTTTACGCCGCTGCTTTGACTGCTTCTCGAGGGAACAACCCTTCGCTGCGTCCCTCCGTTCCTCGTCCTCGTTTTCTTTGGGTGTGTCCACCATGTATACATCATATGATGAAGTGGGCGTCCAGTGCCCTATGGGCAGTGGTTCCTGTTCGTCTCCTGCATCGTCGTCCATACCGTCGATGTCTTAGGAGTCATAGTCAAAAATGTCGGTCAAATCGTCGACAGTGGCTACTAAGCGGGTGGTGGGTGGGCGGCGAATTTCTTCGTCATCCGCGTCCCAATCCTGCCGAACATAGTTCGGCCAGGACTCTCCTGACATGGAGAGAGACCTTAACGAGCTCAGTATGTCGCCAAAGGGCGAGTGCTGAAAGATATCCGCGGAGGTGAACTCCATGATCGGCGCCCAGTTGGATCCGATAGGCACAGGCGCAGGCGGTTCGGAGTCCGTGGCCGGGGAAGAATCTGGCAGTTCGATGTCACGGCTCTCGTGAAGGGTAAGGTCGATATTCGGCTCGATCGCCGATGAGAGTGCGGCCTCTGTGGCGGGGTCTATCCACCCGTCCATGGATGGCACAATTGGCTCTGAACTAAGGGTCAGAGCGGTTGCCTGAACACTGTCCGATGGTAGAGCTAAATCATGCTCATCATGACCGTGCGGCGCTCTTGGCAGGGGCTCGAATTCGTCGAAGATCGAGTCTCCGCGAATGTCGGCCGTGTAGTTTAAGCTTCCGAACCTGACCTGGTGGCCATGGGCGTAACTCTCGATCTGCTCCAGATGGCCAACTGAGTTGGCCCGTAGTGCGTAGCCGCCGAATACAAGGATCTGTCCGGGGAGAAAAGTCTCACCACTACAAAAAAATACACTTCCGTGATGATACGTGTTTTTCACAGTAGGTCGCGTTTTTTGTCATGCATGTACATCCATGACAAATTTATGACAGAATCAAGATAGTCATACCTGTGCTGTCGTAGAAGTCCTGGATTAGGGGGTGTCCAGACAGCCGGATTATATCCTTTGGCCGGACTGTTGGACTATGAAGATACAAGATTGAAGACTTCCTCTCGTGTCCGGATGGGACTCTACTTGGCGTGGAAGGCAAGCTAGCCAGTACGGATATGGATATCTCCTCCTTTGTTACCGACCTTGTGTAACCCTAACCCTCTCAGGTGTCTATATAAACCGGAGGGTTTTAGTCCGTAGGACACAACAACAATCATACCATAGGCTAGCTTCTAGGGTTTAGCCTCTTTGATCTCGTGGTAGATCTACTCTTGTACTAGCCATATCATCAATATTAATCAAGCAGGACGTAGAGTTTTACCTCCATCAAGAGGGCCCGAACCTGGGTAAAACATTGTGTCCCCTGCCTCTTGTTACCATCCGGCCTAGACGCACAGTTCGGGACCGCCTACCCTAGATCCTGGTTTTGACACCGACATTAGTGCTTTCATTGAGAGTTCCTCTGTGTCATCACCGTTTGGCTTGATGGCTCCTACTATCATCGATGGCGATGCAGTCCAGGGTGAGACTTTTCTCCCCAGACAGATCTTCGTATTCGGCGGCTTTGCACTGCGGGCCAATTCGCTTGGCCATCTGGAGCAGATTGAAAGTTACGCCCCTGGCCACTAGGTCAGGTTTGGAAGCTTAAACTACACGGCCGATATCTGCGGAGACTTGATCTTCGACGGATTCGACCCTCTGCCTTGTGCGTCACGCGGTCACGATGAGTGCGGTTTAGCGCTACCATCGGATAGTGTTCAAGAGATCGCACAGGCAGCCGCTCCAACCCTCAATTCGGAGCTAGGTGCGCCTTCCGCGGACGGGTGGATGGACCCCGCCACGAAGGCCTTACCCTTAGCAGATCGAGCCGAACATCGACCTTACCTTGCACGAGAGCCATGTTGTTGAACTGCCGGATCCTTCTCCGGCCACGGACTCCGAACCGCCCGCGCCCGCTCCTATCGAATCCGATTGGGCGCCGATCATGGAGTTTACCTCCGCGGATATTTTTCAGCACTCGCCCTTTGGCGACATACTGAACTCATTAAGGTCTCTCTCCTTGTCAGGAGGATCCTGGCCGAACTATGTCCGGCATGACTGGGATGCGGACGACGAAGAAATTCGAGGCCCACCCACCACCCACTTAGTAGCCACTGTCGATGACTTAACCGACATGCTCGACTTCGACTCCGAAGACATCAACGGTATGGACGATGATACGGGAGGCGAAGAGGAACCACCGCCCACAGGGCACTGGACAGCCACCTCATCATACGATATATACATGGTGGATACACCCAAAGAAGGCAATGGCGACGAGGTAGCGGAGGATGACCCCTCCAAGAAGCAACCCAAGCGCCGACGTCAGCGGCGCCGCTCTAAGTCCCGCCAAAGCAAAAGTGGTGATACCGGCACAGGAGATAATAATACTCCGGATAGTGCCGAAGACAACAACAATCCCCTCCAGCAAGATTTAGAACAGGAGAATGGAGGAGCCAGCCCTCCTGAGAGAGCGGCAGATGGAGAAGAGGAGGATGATAATTACATGCCCCCCTCCGAAGACGAGGCAAGCCTCGGCGACGACGAATTCGCTGTGCCAGAGGATCCCGTCGAACAAGAGCGCTTCAAACGCCGGCTTATAGCCACGGCAAATAGCCTTAAGAAAAAGCAGCAGCAGCTTCAAGCTGATCAGGATCTGCTAGCTGACAGATGGACTGAAGTCCTCGCGGCCGAGGAATATAAACTCGAGCGCCCCTCCAAGAGTTACCCAAAGTGCAGGTTGCTACCTCGACTGGAGGAAGAAGCGTATGATACGGCTGATCGGCCACCTCGTGGCCGCGATAGAGAGGCATTCCAGCCAAAAACTCAGCCTCCACCCCGACGCCATTCAAATAAAAAGGCATGGGGAGATACGCCAGACCTGCGAGACATATTGGAGGACAAAGCAAAGCATGCAAGATCGATCTACGGATCACGAGGGCGCGCCACTCTGCGAGACGATAAACGTCACGCCGGATACAGTAAAAGCAAATCCGGCCGGGCCGAACACAGCGGGCAAGACCCATTCGAGCTGCGTCGCGATATAGCCCAATACAGAGGCGCCGCACACCCCTTATGCTTCACAGACGAAGTAATGGATCATCAAATCCCAGAAGGTTTCAAACCTGTAAATATTGAATCATACGACGGCACAACAGATCCCGCAGTATGGATCGAGGATTTCCTCCTCCACATCCACATGGCCCGCGGTGACGACTTACACGCCATCAAATACCTCACACTAAAGCTCAAGGGACCAACGCGACATTGGCTTAATAGCTTGCCAGCCGAGTCCATCAGCTGTTGGGAAGATCTGGAAGCCGCATTCCTCGATAACTTTCAGGGCACTTATGTGCGGCCACCAGATGCCGATGACTTGAGCCACATAATTTAGCAGCCAGAAGAATCGGCCAGGCAATTCTGGACTCGGTTCCTAACAAAGAAAAATCAAATTGTCGACTGTCCGGATGCAGAGGCCCTAGCGGCTTTCAAACACAACATCCGCGACGAATGGCTAGCCCGGCACCTTGGTCAGGAAAAGCCGAAATCTATGGCAGCCCTCACGACACTCATGACCCGCTTTTGCGCGGGAGAAGACAGCTGGCTGGCTCGTAGCAATAACATGACCAAGAGCCCTGGTAATTCGGATACCAAGGACAGCAATGGCAGGTCGCGTCGCAACAAGCACAAGCGCCGCATTAACAGCGACAACGCTGAAGATACGGCAGTTAATGCCGGATTCAGAGGCTCTAAACCCGGTCAGCGGAAAAAGCCATTTAAGAGGAACACTCCGGGCCCGTCCAGTTTGGACCGTATACTCGATCGCTCGTGCCAGATACATGGCACCCCCGAAAAACCAGCCAATCACACCAATAGGGATTGTTGGGTGTTCAAGCAGGCCGGCAAGTTAAATGCCGAAAACAGAGACAAGGGGCTGCACAGCGACGAGGACGAAGAGCCCCGGCAGCCGAACAATAGTGGACAGAAGGGCTTCCCCCCACAAGTGCGGACGGTGAACATGATATACGCAACCCACATCCCCAAAAGGGAGCGGAAGCGTGCACTCAGGGACGTATACGCGTTGGAGCCAGTCGCCCCAAAGTTCAACCCATGGTCCTCCTGCCCGATCACTTTTGATCGAAGGGACCACCCCACTAGCATCCGCCATGGCGGATTCGCCGCATTGGTTCTAGACCCAATCATTGACGGATTTCACCTCACTAGAGTCCTTATGGACGGCGGCAGCAGCCTGAACCTGCTTTATCAGGATACAGTGCGGAAAATGGGCATAGATCCCTCAAGGATTAAACCCACAAAAACAACCTTTAAAGGCGTCATACCAGGTGTAGAGGCCAACTGTACAGGCTCAGTTACACTTGAAGTGGTCTTCGGATCCCCGGATAATTTCCGAAGCGAGGAGTTAATCTTCGACATAGTCCCGTTCCGCAGTGGCTATCACGCACTGCTCGAACGAACCGCATTTGCAAAGTTCAATGTGGTGCCGCACTACGCATATCTCAAGCTCAAGATGCTAGGCCCTCGAGGAGTCATTACGGTCAATGGAAACACCGAACGCTCTCTTCGAACGGAGGAGCACACGGCGGCCCTCGCAGCGGAAGTACAAAGCAGCCTCTCAAGGCAATTCTCCAGTCCGGCTATTAAACGTCCGGACACCGTCAAGCGTGCCCGGAGTAACCTACAACAAGACCGCCTGGCACGTTCCGAGCAAGCGTAGCAATACGGCCCCAACCCCAGCCCTCGCGAAACTGCGAAATCAGTACTACGCGTACATAACTACACTCTGAAAATACCATGGGCACAGGGGGAGGGCATGACCACGGCACGCCCAAAAATGCGGCTCAACCGCACTAGGGGCTCCCGATTTTGTCATTATTTCCTACTTTCAGGACTCCACTCTTCGGAAGGCCTGTCCGGCAGTACAACCGCCGAACACACGATGCAACAACCAAGGAGGCAGAAAGCTACATCGAATTCCCAGGTGGTCTCTATAACGAGCAAAATACCTGTCTTACATACCGTCTCGCAGCTCGCCCCTAGAGGGGGACATGTCAAACAGTCCCATCTCTTGCTTATCGCACTATTTGTATCGTTCTGCTTTCACAGCAGCCTTTTAAAATAAACAATGCTTAGCTTCAGCTTATTATTGCATTCTCTATTCATTTCTTTTTCAATACATATGTTCAGTTATGACATTTAGCACCCGTACACTTTGGTACGGTCCATACGCCAGGGGCTCAAGCACCCCATAATACAGCGTGAGAAGTCTGAACACTTTCACAAGTGCGGCACCCCGAACTTATAGCATTATATGCATCAGCTCCGAATCATGTCTTTGGTCAAATGTTGGGTTTGCCCAGCTCCTATGTTTTGGTACCTTACGTTCCGCTCTATCGGCTAAGGTAGCGCTAGGAGAACTACTGCGATTGTGCCCTGGTTCTGCCGGGCTTAGCACCTCAGTAGAGAAAGCTAAAACTGACTGTCATGATAAGGCGAGAGACTGGTCGCTGTTCGGCGAGGTTTTCGAGTTCCTAAAGACTTATGCCGCTTAGGGCGAGGGGCCGGCCCTGTCCGGCTTAAAGGCATGTATCGCGCCCCGAATTCAGCCTTCCGAATACCAGGGGCTTCGCCGAAATTTAAAATTATAGAATTCTATGGCTAAGTGAGAGTGATAAAGCATTATTAGTCCGGTTGCCTTGTTCGTTGTGCTGAGCACCTCCCTCGAAGGACCCAAACATGGGAACAAGAGTGCTCAGGTTTACCCCGAACACCCCAGCACTCGTGGCATGGGGGCAGAAGCCGAGGACTAGCCATCTCTCAGATTGGATAAACGGCCAAACAGAAGGTAATATTTTAAATTCACACAAGCGTTGCATAGCGCATATGAAACAAGTTTTCATCATACAGGATCACACGAGCAAGTTTACTCAAATATTACATCCTTTGAACATTCGTCCGCCACAAGACGGGCACCCTTCAGGACACCCTCATAATAAATTTCGGGGGTGCGATGCTCCTTGCCCTGTGGCGGCCCTTCCTTGATCAGCTTCACGGCGTCTAGCTTGGCCACTGCACCTTCACACGGGCGAAAGCCCGGCGTGCACCTTCGATGCAGACGGACCGCTTGACGACCTCCAGCCGTGGGCAGGCATCTACAAGCCGCCTCACCAGGCCGAAGTAGCTGTTCGGAAGGGCGTCGCCAGGCCACAGCCGGACTATAAGGCCCTTCATGGCCTGTTCGGCCGCCTTGTGCAGCTCGACCAGCTGCTTTAGCTGGTCGCTCAGAGGCATCGGGTGTTCGGTCCCATATACTGAGACCAGAACAGCTTCTCCGTTGAGCTTCCCTCCTCGGCCTGGTAAAATTGTGCGGCATCCGACACGCTGCAGGGCAAATCTGTGAATGCTCCTGGAGAGCTCCGAATCCGGGTAAGTAATCGGTAATTTAGTTTTACATGCTTGCTCTGCATATAGAATGCCTTACCCGCCGTTATCTTCTTCATTACGTTGATCTCCTGGAGGGCCTTTTGGGCTTCGTCCTTGGCACTTTTTGCACCCTTGAGGGCTGCGGCAAGCTTAGACTCTCGCGTCTTCGAGTCAAGCTCCAACGCCTCGTGCTTCGTCACGAGAGCCTGGAGCTCTTTCTGCACCTCGCCCACCCGAGCCTCTTGTTTTTTCCGCTCGGTGCGCTCCTTGGCCGCTTTATCTTCGGCCTTGGTTAGCGCTTGCTTCAGGGTCGCCACCTCGGTCGTGGCCCCTGGCAAGTATACGATGATCCTATCATTTTGCAATCGCGTCTTCTTTTATATATACATATCTATAGACAGGGTATTACTTACCCTTGTTCTCCTCGAGCTGCCTCTTGGCAAGGCCGAGCTCTTTCTTGGACCCTCGAGGTCTTGCTTCAGTACGGCAACCTCCGCAGTCAGTGTGGCGGACGCCAGCAGCGAGGCCTGCCTACGCATATTGACATACTTATATTAGACTCCTGCGATATTATTTGATCCTCTGTTCGGCTTTTCTTTGTGAACACCGAACAAAGCATCGGGGGATACTGTCTATGCGGTAATATTTTTCCTATATTTTAAAACACTTACGTCAAAGCCTGTTAGAAGGCTGGCACAGGCTTCAGTCAATCCGCTCTTGGCGGACTAAACCTTCTGGACCACCGCACTCATAATAGTATGGTGCTCCTCGTCGATGGAAGCGCTGCGAAGCGCTTCCAGCAGATTGTCGGCGCCTCTGGATGGACAGAGGTCACCGGCACAGGCGTCTTGCCCCTCTTAGAAGGAGGCCACCTGCCCGAGCCCGGAACCACTGGAGGTTCCGGTGCGGTGTTCGGCTGAAGGCCGAACTCGGAGCTCTCAGGGCCCCCGTCCCCTCAGCTCTCGGAGTCCAGAAGGTCGCCTTGAGGCGCCTCCAGGACTGTCTCCCCTCGACCCGGTGCCTCTTGAGACAGCACCTCGGTGTCGTCATCATGATGAGGGGAGGTGGCGGTCGGGACTGGATCACTATCCATGTCCGACGAGCCCAGGGAGCCGTCCGATGATACATCGATACTGGCTCGTGGCGGCCTGCATAATTATGTTCGGCGTTAGGGAAAGCAGTGCGACAAAGGAATGCTATGAGTTACTCTGGTATCCGAATACTTACAATCTCCCCAGGGGCTTGGCCCTGGGCAACCACTCGTCTTCGCCTTCGTCGGCGGCGGTGGAATTGTCCGGAAGGAGAGTCCTTCCCTTCTTGGACCCTTCGGCCCCCCCAGTTGGGGCGGCCTTCCTTTTCTTATCTCCCCCAGCTGGAGGGGGAGCATCTTCTTCTTCTTCCTCGTCTTCGGGGGAGGAGTGCGCCGCAGAGTCATCGGACGGTGAGTCCGACGACGCCTGGCGTCGGGAACTCTTTCGGGTTCCCTTGGCCTTCTTGGTCTTCTCCGGCACCGTATAAGGAGCCGGAGTCAGCATCTTCGCCAGAAGAGCGTCTGCTGGACCTTCGGGCAAAGGAGCCGGACAGTCGATCTGTCCGGCCGTCTCCTGCCAGTCCTGTCAAAGGTACGGGAGTTTAGATCCCGCATGGAGTCAATCTATAAAAAATAAGTATCCTGTGAAAGGTAAAGCAGCTTACCGCACTGGCTTGGCGCTTCGCGCTGAATCCGCGATCCTCAGTAATGGGAGGGGGGACCTCGGCGCTTTTGAACAGCACCCTCCAGGCATCTTCGTGAGTTGTGTCGAAGAGCCTGTTCAGAGTTCGGTGCTGCGCCGGGTCGAACTCCCACAAGTTGAAGTCCCGTTGTTGGCACGGGAGGATCCGGCGGTGGAGCATGACCTGGACCACGTTGATAAGTTTGAGCTTCTTGTTCACCATGTTTTGAATACATGTTTGGAGTCCGGTCAGCTCTCCCGAACTACCCCAGGACAGGCCCTTCTCTTTCCAGGAGGTGAGCCGCGTGGGGATGCCAGATCGGAACTCGGGGGCCGCTGCCCATGCAGGGTCACGCGGCTCGGTGATGTAGAACCACCCCGATTGCCACCCCTTTATGGTTTCCACAAAGGAGCCCTCGAGCCATGTAACGTTGGGCATCTTGCCCACCATGGCGCCTCGGCACTCCGCTTGGCGGCCGCCCACAACCTTCGGCTTGACATTGAAGGTCTTCAACCATAAGCCGAAGTGGGGCTTGATGCGGAGGAAGGCCTCGCACACGACGATAAACGCCGAGATATTGAGGATGAAATTCGGGGCCAGATCATGGAAATCCAGGCCGTAGTAGAACATGAGCCCCCGGACTAATGGGTGGAGAGGGAATCCCAGTCCCGGAGGAAATGGGTAAGGAACACTACCCTCTCATGGGGCCCGGGGGTGGGGATGAGCTGCCCCTCATCTGGGAGCCGGTGCGCGATGTCGTCGGGCAGGTATCCGGCTCTCCTCAGCTTCTTGATGTCTCCCTCCGTGACGGAGGAGACCATCCACCTGCCTCCCGCTCCGGACATGGTGGGGGAAGGTTGAGGTGGGAAGTGCGGACTTGGGCGCTAGAGCTCGAGTGTGCGAAAATGGATGAGCAAAGGAGGAAGAAGGCGTGGATGAAAAGGTGAATCCTTATCCCTTTATATGGGCGGCGAAACTATGCGCCCCCCGCTAGCCTGGTAAAACTCGCTTATCCCCCAAGAGCCGTAATCGATGGCGCGGTTGGGTTGCCCACGCCCGTATTGATGAGAATCCCATAATAAGGGGACACGATCTCTGCTTTGACAAGATGTGTCAAAAAACTGCCTCGCGTTATGTGCGGGGCTAGTTAAAGGAAACAGTTCGAATAATCACCGGGCCATGACATAACGTCATGCTGCCAAAGCAAGTCAGCAAATTAGATTTGCGAAAATATTATTCTCTCTACGGTGGTATGTGGAACTTATTTTGCAGGGTCGGACACTATCCTTGTATTCAAATTCTTCCGTGGTGTATTCGGAGGAGGAACCCGCCTTGCAATGCCGAAGACAATACTGCGCGCCGGACTCATCGTCATTGAAGCCTGGTTCAGGGGCTACTGAGGGAGTCCTGGATTAGGGGGTCTCCGGACAGCCAGATTATATCCTTTGGCCGGACTGTTGGACTATGAAGATACAAGATTGAAGACTTCGTCTCGTGTCCGGATGGGACTCTACTTGGCGTGGAAGGCAAGCTAGCCAGTATGGATATGGATATCTCCTCCTTTGTAACCGACCTTGTGTAACCCTAACCCTCTCCGGTGTCTATATAAACCGGAGGGTTTTAGTCCGTAGGACACAACAACAATCATACCATAGGCTAGCTTCTAGGGTTTAGCCTCTTTGATCTCGTGGTAGATCTACTCTTGTACTAGCCATATCATCAATATTAATCAAGCAGGACGTAGGGTTTTACCTCCATCAAGAGGGCCCGAACCTGGGTAAAACATTGTGTCCCCTACCTCCTGTTACCATCCGGCCTAGACGCACAGTTCGGGACCCCTACCCGAGATCCACCGGTTTTGACACCGACAGCAAGGGCTCGAATTCGTCGAAGATCGAGTCTCCGCGAATGTTGGCCGTGTAGTTTAAGCTTCCGAACCTGACCTGGTGGCCAGGGGCGTAACTCTCGATCTGCTCGAGATGGCCAAGCGAGTTGGCCCGTAGTGCGAAGCCGCCGAATACAAGGATCTGTCCAGGGAGAAAAGTCTCATCACTACAAAAAAATACACTTCTGTGATGATACGTGTTTGTCACAGTAGGTCGCGTTTTTTGTCATGCATGTACATCCATAACAAATTTATGACAGAATCAAGATAGTCATACCTGTGCTGTCGTAGAAGTGTTCCATGACATTACCAAAATTATCATCATGGAAGTGTCCACTTCCATGACGATAAATCGCGCGTCACAGAAGTGCTTTCGTCAAGGGTGACCAACACGTGGCATCCATCGTAACGGAACGCCGTTAAGCTATCGGGTCGGGTTTTGGATCCGATAACCTGTTAACAGCACCGACCAATGGGGATTTTCCACGTGTAAAATCATCATTGGCTAGAGGAAACACGTGTCGGCTTATCGTTGGGACAGATGTCATCCACTCATTGGACAGGAGGCGCCTATGATAGGTCGACATGTGGCACGACCCAACAGTGGCCCATTCCGGTGAAAAAGGCCGGCCCAGTAAAAATTAGCAGGCCGGCCCATATAAGGCCTACTTGTGTCAGGTCCATTTAAGCCCATGGCCCATACGAGATGTGCCAATTCGGCCTGTTAAAGATTTGACACCATTGCAGCCCATCATCAGTTCGAGCCTGTTAATAGCCCGCTATATATTTGGGCTCAATATCGGCCCGATGAGATTTCGGCCTGTTAACGGCCCATTTAATGGATGTGCCAATTTTCAGGATGTAATCTTTCGGCCTTTTAGCTACCCATTTAAATGTTGGGCTAATTTCTGGCCCAGTGTGTCTTTCAGCCTGTTGACGGCCCATAAATCTGATGGGCCATTTGTAGTCGGACCTGAGTTTCGGCCTTTTAGCGGCCCGTTTAAGTGTTGGGCCAATTTCTGGCCCGGTGTCACTTTCAGCCTGTTGACGGCCCATAAATCAGTTGGGCTAATTGTAGTCGGACCTGAGTTTTGGCCTTTTAGCAACCCATTTAAGTGTTGGGCCAATTCCCGGCCCTGTGTGCCTTTCGGCCTGTTAACGGACCATTGAGTTGGGCCATTTGTAGTTGGACCTTAGTTTCGGCCTCTTAACGGCCCATGCCCTTCATGGTCCAATACCAGCCCGGTTTCTCTTTCGGCCTGCTAAAGTCCCACAACACAGTTGGGCCATTTATAATACGACCTGACTTTCGGCCTCTTAGCGGCCCATGCTCTTCATGGTCCAATACAAGCCCGCTGTCTCTTTCGGCCTGCTAAAGGCCTACAGTATAGTTGGGCCATAGGTAGCCCAAACTTAGTAACGACCTGTTAACGGCCCGTGAAATAAATTGGGGCCACCTGTTGCCCGCTTCTATGTCGGCCTGTTAACGTCCTGGGAGGTAAGAGGGCCGACCATTAACTTTCGGCCTAGTAACGGCCCATTAACTTAATGGGCCCACTAAAGTTCGTTCATGTCTTTAGGCCAAATTAGATAATTTGAGCCCATTACGACGAGCAAAGGTACGGCATACAGGGAATAACGTTGCACATCCAGAATATATTACAGGAAATTACATCCACTGGGCAATCAAAGATTGATGCGAGTGCAAATAAATGAGCAGAACCTAACCATCTACAACGTCACAATCTGCAACCTCAGCACAGATGACGCCCATAAGCATGTGGGCAAGTTCTTGCTGCTTTGCCACACTGTTTTTGAAAACATTGATCAGTTGTTATGTCGCACGACTCTGCACCTCTGATTCATCCACCATTTCCATCATTGCTTCAGCCATTAATTGGTTCACAAACATACATTTATTCCGTCGCATTCGAGACAGAGGATACTGAACATATTCAGATGGCGATTTTGGCAGGCTTGTATTATTGATAGTGGAGAGTGTCTTGACCACTGCATCATAACATAAATTAGGACGGGAACCAAACAGATTAATCATGAGTTATTGCCATATTACCTGGCCTAGATTTACTGGAAAGAAACAATGGGGTTGCCTTGCTGCTTTCAGAGTTTCTCTTCTTATCTTCAGCAGCCTGCACAAAATTAACACACTAGCATTGCTATCATTGGCCAAGTCAGATAATAGGAAAGCAACATTGACACAATGAACGTTTGGGCAACTAGCCTACACCAAATTAACACAATATGGCACAACTATCATCATCCAGGTAAGGTAATACGAAAGCAACATTGACACAATGAATGAATGGGCAACCAGAGAGGCACTACAATTCAGTAATGTGCGTGATATGAGATAGCACATTCATGCAGCTCAGTACGCAAAACTACCAGGCAGTTTTCCTTACAAAAATCAACATTGGCGCCTTTAACATTTTGTTACAACTAATTTTAGATCAAATAAAGGTTAGATTCAAGCCGATTAACAAAATACATGCTGATGTAAAAATATAGTGATATACAACAGGTACTTACATCAGCACTAGAGCACAGAGAATTCCCGCAAGATATTTTCCTTGAATACGATCCCAATGGAGGAAGTCTTGTATCGTTTAACCTTATTTTCTAAAAGAGAGACGGGTAAGAAACATGTAGAAAATATGACCAGAATGCTATAAAATTTCATGATGCGAGGATACGCACACGCTTCTTAGAATGGAGTTGACATTCTTTTGCTGGACTGGAGTGGACTAGTTCTTTGGCCACTGGAATCTGCTTATTATCAGTGGGAGTTGGGTTTCTCTGTGCTGGAGCAGTATCTATGAAAAATGGAGTTGGTTTATTATCTCCTGGCATTTGGATCTTTTGCAAAGACCTGGTTTGTAACCCTTCATATTCTAACATAGCCATCTTCCCCTTGCATGCCTTATATAGAAGAATGGTGATTCAGTTATGAAACATGCTACAGTAGAGATGGAATAGGTACTGAAGAATAGAAACGCATGACATATTGACATGTATTCACTCCATCCGGAAATAAATGGATGGGTCTAGGCGTATTTCAGTTCTAGATACATCCAGTTTTATCCATTTCTGCGACATTTAATCCGGACGGAGGGAGTATGATGTAAGAGCTAGGGATACGATAGGACAACATAGTAAAAAAACACTGAAAAACCCACTACAGAACCAAATTATTCAAACCCACTGACGTGAGATAGTACACTCATGCAGCTCAGGATGCAAAACTACTAGGTAGTTTTCCTTGCAAAAATCAACATTGTGGCCTTTAATCATGCATTTTGCTACAACTAAATTTAGATCAGATAAAGGTTGGATTCACGCTGATTAACAAAATACATGCTGATGTAAAAATATAGTGATATACAATAGGTACTTACATCTACATTGGAGCATAGAGAATTCCTGCAAGAACCTTTCCTCATAAACGCTACCATTGCAGAAAATCTTCTATCTGTTAAGCTTATTTTATAGAAGAGAGATGGGTAAGAAACATGTAGAAAATATGATCAGCATGCTATAAAATTTCATGATGCAAGGATACGCACACACTTCTTAGAATTGAGTTGACATATTTTTGCTGGACTGGAGCGGACTAGTTCTTTGGCCACTGGAATCTGCTTATTATCAGTAGGAGTTGGGTTTCTCTGTGCTGGAGTAGTATCTATAAAAACTGGAGTTGGTTTATTATCTCCTGGCATTTGGATCTTTTGCAAAGGCCTTGTTTGTAACCCTTCAGATTCTAACTGTCACATCCCTAGTTCTGACAATGCCTAGTGCATGCATTAGAGTGTTACATCATGTTTAAATTTCATTTAAACCTGAGATGGGGATTGACTAAGCCCTAACACCAAATGAATTCAACTAGGGTCAAAATAAAACCTTTTTCATTGAACTCAAAATGTCCTCTAAAAATGTTCAACATTTCTGGTTTGAGGTGGAAGCATCTACCAAAAATGGTTTATATTTTTGCAGGGCATATTTGGTCACTGAATTAAACCATATTGTATTTGACTTTGGGCATTTAAATACTATAAATAATTTAAATGTTCAAATAAATGTTGGAAAATTGTTAGGGGTCACTGAAATAATTCAGAAAACACCCATAACTGTTTCCAGGATTTTATAAAATGATTTGATATTTTAAATCAAATCAAAAACAAATTGCAGAAATAGAAAAGATAAAACAAACAGAATTATAAAAGAGAGAGAGAAAGACCCGTACCTGGGCCACTTACCTGTAGCCGGCCCAGCTCCCCCACCTGGCGGCCCAGCCCACCGCCGCCTCCCTTCCCTGTCGCCTTCCTCCTCGCGCCAGTAGGCAGAGGAGGGACACGGCGCGCCGCCCGAGCTTGCCACCCACACCCTGCTTCGCCGTGGCATGCCTGCCACGCGACACCTCGCGCGCCATCCGGAGCGCCTCCACCCCCCTGACCCCCTCGTCTCTCCCTGACCCCCTTACTCTCCTCTGTTCTCCCTCCCTCTCGTCACCGAACGCACCTGGGAGCGCCGCTCGCCGTAGCCATGACCACGGCCACCCCCTCCCCTCTCCGACGTGCTCCCGAGCTCCTGCACCTCGTCGCACCCCCTCACCGAGCCACGTGACCGGAAGGGCCCCGAGCAGCCGCCATCGTCATCATCTCCGAGCTTCGGCCCCGGTGCCGTCTCCGTCGAATTCGGCCACTCCGGCGCGCCCCCGAGCCCACTGACCCTCCCTACAGCTCCGCGGTGAGCCTCCATGCAGAACCCCTCTCTCTCCCCTCGCGATTGCGAGCTCTAGGCCATAGCCCCGTCGCGGCCGAACTCCGGCCGCCGCTGACCATGTCGCCGCCGTGGCCTGAGCTCGAACGGGTCACGCTCGTGCATCTCACCGAGCTCGTGGTGACTCCAGGAGGCTGCGCAGTGCTTTACCTCACTCGCCCGTGCTCCACAACGCCGTTTTCGCCGAGGTTCGAGCTCCGGCCGCCGCCTCGGGCTCCATTCCGGCGAACCCCGGCCACCCCCGCACCTCCCGTTGGTCCCCCTAGATGCGCACGGGCGCGGGCTACCTCCTGGTGCCCTTGGCGCGTCGATCCGATGCCCCTAGCGCAAGTCCGGCGTTTCCCCGCCGTGCGGAATGGTCGCCGCCGGCGAAACTCCGGCGACTGCCGATGTGGCACGCCTAATTAGCACTAATGACCACACTAAACACCCCCACAGCCACTGACAGTGGGCCCCACCCCTGGTCAAACCCCAGTCAGCGCTGGGTTTGACCGGGATTAGCTCCTGTGTCACTGACGTGTGGACCCCACACGTCAGGTTTGACCTGGACGGTGCCCGTTGACCTGCTGACGTCATGCCAATGTCATGCTGACGCAATATTCATTTTCTGGAATTTAGTTTATTTTATTATATTCAGAAATTTCCAGAAAATTGTATAAACTTCTAAAAATCATAGAAATTCAACCGTAACTCCAAATTAAATAATTTATATATGAAAAATTATCAGAAAAATTCAAGGAATCCATCTGTACCATTTTCATGCATGTTAGAACAACTTGTCACTACTGTTTAGGACAAATGAAGTGAATGGCATTTAAATAATCACATATGGAGTTTGAATTTGAACCTAGGATTCAAACCAACTCCATTTAACTTGTTGCTAGATGCATTAGCTCAAAACACCAGCATGTTGCCATGTCATAGCATGCATCATATTATGCATTGCATTGATTGTGTTTCCTTCTGTTTGCCGGTGTTGCTCCCTCTCGATAGACGTGTACCGAAGATGTGATCGATGACACCGATGAAGAGCTATATTATCTTCAGAAGTGCCAGGCAAGCAAACCCCCTTGTTCATTCCGATAAAATCCCACTCTCTCGCTCCTGCTCTCCTTTACTGCATTAGGACAACAACGATATACTTGTTACTTGCTACGGTAGCTGAACCCCTTTATCCTCTGCATGACCTGTCATTGCCACAGTAAATAGATGAAACCCACTAGCATGAGTAGGAGTTGTTTGAGCCCTGTTGTGCCTACTCATTCATGCTTGTTTGTCATGCCTGCTACTGCTTAGAGTTGAGTCAGGTCTGATTCATCGGGGATGAATCAGAGGCGTGTGAACATGTCTTACTATGGGTGAACTAAGTGTGTGAACACGATTTGGTAAAGGTAGCGATGAGAGGCCATGTAGGAGTACATGGTGGGTTGTCTCATTGCAGCCGTCCTCAGGAACTGAGTTCTATGTTGGTGATCCATGACCAGCTACTACCACACATTGGAATGCTTAAGTGCCCCTCTCGACTTATTAATCAACTTGATCTCTGTCCAGGAGTTGCAACTAGTTTCTGGTGTTTGTAGGCAGTGTTAGTAGTCTACCAAGTGGCACCCGGTACAGGTGGGCTTGGGACAGACTAGGCACAGTGGCACGGTGTACCAAGTGGCACCCGGTTGGTGGGCTTGGGAACCCTGCTCACATCGTTTGGGGCCGTGAGCGACACCCCGGCCGGATCTCCTTGCGGATGGAACCCGAATAGGCGATAAACCTGGACTAGAGACTTGTTCGGTTAGTCAGGTCGTGGCCGACTCCCTCGCCCGGCTTCCGCTTGAAGGTTGCCGAGGTACATGACGTGTACAGGGCGGTAAGTGGCGAGAGCGTGTGTGAAGAAGTACACCCCTGCAGGGTTAACATCATCTATTCGAATAGCCGGATTCCTCGGATATGGAAACTTGGACCCCTTGCATAGTTCATAGACAAGTGAAAGTGGATACTCTAAAATACGCAAGATAAGCGTGAGTGCTATGGATGGCGTTCTCGTAGGGAGACGGGAGCGGATCCATAGTGGTGTATTGATATGGTGAATATGTGGACTCGTGTGCGCCACCTCAAAAGAGTTACTTGCAGTCGTAGTTCAGGATAGCCACCGAGTCAAAGCTGGCTTGCTGCAGTTAAACTCCACCACCCCCTTTGTTGATAATGATGCATATGTAGATAGTTCTGATGTAAGTCTTGCTGGGTACATTTGTACTCACGTTTGCCTATTTTATGTTTTTGCAGAGAGACTTCAGTCTCACTAGTAGTTTCGCGTGGACTTCGACGTTTAGCTTGATACCTCAGCTACGATCTTGTGCCCTCGGCAGGATCTGGTAGATAGTCAGGCTTCTCAGCCTTTTTCATTTATAGATGTCTGTACTCAGACATGATAGCTTCCGCTTGTGCCTTGACTTGTATGCTCTGATTGTTGGGTCATGAGACCCATGTTTGTAATGTCTCGCTCCTCGGAGCCTATTGAATAAACTACTTGAGTCGTAGAGTCATTTTGTGATGCCATGTTGTATTGCACATATCGAGCATATTGTGTGTATGTTATTGAAATGCTTGGTATGTGTGGGATCTGACTATCTAGTTGTTTATCTTAGTAGCCTCTCTTACCGGGAAATGTCTCCTAGTGTTACCGCTGAGCCATGGTAGCTTGCTACTGCTCTGGAACACTTAGGCTGGCCGGCATGTGTCCTTCTTCGTTCCTGTGTCTGTCCCTTCGGGGAAATGTCACGCTTTGAGTACCGGAGTCCTGTTAGCCCGCTACAGCCCGGTTTACCGGAGTCCTGCTAGCCCAGTGCTACAGCCCGGACCCACTTGCTGATGACCGACACGTTCGAAGCTGGGTCATGAATGCCTGTCCCTGTAAGTCTGTTCCACTTTGGGTTTACGACTAGTCATGTCAGCCCGGGCTCCTTATCATATGGATGCTAGCGACACTATCATATACGTGAGCCAAAAGGCGCAAACGGTCCCGGGCAAAGGTAAGGCGACACCCGTGGGGATACCGTGCGTGAGGCCGCAAAGTGATATGAGGTGTTACCGGCTAGATCGATGTGACATCGAGTCGGGGTCCTGACAGCGTTGGTATCAGAGCTTGACTGCCTGTAGGATTACCAAGCCAAACTGGTCGAAGTTGAGTCTAGGAATTCTTTAGTTATATAAGGGAATTGATTGTGGGATGGAACGTAAGGCTCTTTTTACTCCTTATACCTCATGGCCTTCTGATCTGAGTCATCATCTTCTCTTCTACGGGGATTAAGAACTAGGCTTTCTCTTCTTTCTATCAGGATCACGTGTTACTAATCCGTAGACTTATAAGATTGTTGGATTTAAGTCTCAGTTCAGTTCTTACTACTTCTGTATGTTAATTGTTGATCTCGAAACCTTGATATTGTGCTTCTGAGTGGTTATGCCACCATTTTTGTGAATGTCTCAAATCTTTTCTGAGCATTTACAGCCGTTATGCTGTCCGAGTCATCCCAGGTTTCTAAGTAGTCTGATGCAATTGCAAATCCTTTCTTCCCGTTTCAATGTACCATGGGCCAGATTAACCACACTAATCAGTGAGTTGAGGTACTCCGTTGCCTTGACATATATGTTGGAGATATTATTATGACCCTAGGTGTCTTAGGGGATCGTCTAGTAATTTAGCCATGATTTGTGTTCCCAGTGTGATGATTCTGGCCATCATTCTCGAAAGCATCCCGTGATGCTACTTAGTAGTAGGTATTCTATTCCTGGGTTCTTAAACCCGATATTCACCCTACTTACATCATGTTGATAGTGTCGCTAGTTCCTTTAGTATATCAGTAACCTTTGCGATAGTCCTCGAGGTCTGTGGTATATCGTTCTTCCAAATACCATGAACCATTATGGCAGAAGTTTGTTGGATCAAAAGATCACAACAGGCCCTCTATGAGTTTTCCATGCTATATTGTGACTCTGCCAGTTCTACCTTTCTGCATGGGTTATCCGGAAGAAATATGTTGAACTTCGTTCGACATGCTAAACCATGCATCCACAACTCAGAAAGTTATATGTTCTTTTGAGTTGTCCCTCTTTAGTTGTCTCTTGACCCTCGTCTATCAATTGATAGTCAAGATTATGTGTGCATTCGTTCATCGATGCCTATTACTCTTGTGGTCCGTCAAGCCATTCCATTCAGAATGACTAGGAGAAACAAACTCCAGTACCTCTTCCATATCCAGGATTGGGTCAAAGAAGTTGTGCTCCGCAGATCAAAATGCCAATCTAGCTTCTGGTCTGCTCTACCCTGAAGTATTACCTTCTTTATGACAGGAATTTCATGAGAATTGCACCACCTTTTGTGAATTCTTGACATAGTGATACTTCTCGCCATCCTTTTCCATTCCTCGGTTCCGTGTTGTTGCAGCCGGAGTGCCGACAAGTGAATCATGATGTGTGAACTCAATACTCCTAGCAACCCCATTGCTTGGTAGTTAATGGACAATAATCCTATTCTCAGTATGTTGGTTATTGAATCACCATTCTAAGATTGATCATGCTACCTAGTCCTTATTTTCTGGTGCACTCTTTGATTGATGAGTTAGGATTTTGTCAAGTCCTCGCTCATTTGATCATATCATCTTGCCCTGAAAAGCAAGATTGTTCTCGAGCTTAGTAACATATCGGTGGATCGTGATTTCCGAAGGTCTTCTCGAAAGTATTACCAGGTTGTCACCTGACCGCTATGTTGAGCTCGTGATCAAGTTGGTTTCTTGTGAACCACCTTCTCTCCAAGAATCGGTGTTAGATACCCCTGAGCTAGTTGGCTAAGCTGAACAACAACTTGGAGAGTTGGAAGATAAAAGCTTGCCTGACTTAGTTCGTTCCAAAGGGATATTCTTGTGTAGTGTGGGTTGAAGAAAGGTGATATCTTCATCGATTGGTCCCTGTGATCAGTTGCTGGATCTATTATCTTATCCAATCTTTGATTTGAGTATGGGCTATCGTCAAATCAAATCAGAACCAACGATATTCGTAATGTTGTCTTACTCGTGGTTTTCCTCGAGCATACACCATTATATTCTTATGGGTCTGACCAATGCTATCACCGTGTTCACACGATGGTGGAAGTCCAGTGATATGGAAATTCCGATGAGTTGTTGTTGAGCCCATTTACAACATTCTTATCTCCTCCATGATGTTGTTGAACATCAAGTTAGTGTTGGAAACTTTTGAAAGCATTTCCTTCATGCTAGCTCATGAAGTACTTGTTTGATAAAAGGAGTGACTTCCTTTGATTCACGTGCATTTTGATGTAAGTTGCCGTCGTGAATTCGAGAAAGTTTGTTTTTGCTCCTTTAGAATCATCCCAAGTCGGTCATGCACGTGCGAAGAATTCTGTGGTCTGTTAGACTGATCATCTTCATTCCATATGTATATCCTAGCACACGAAGCCACTGACTGATTTGTTCAAGGAGAAGGAGTATCTTCATAAGAGCTAATCCGGACTTATGAAAGAACTTCGATATCCTCGCTGATGGTTCCCAACCAGAACTCGGTAGTGTTCTATTGTAAGACTACCAAGTGATCATGTTTTGTCTGGGACAGCGTGTTCACACGTGTGTAGCAGAACCAGCTCATGTTTTGGAGCTTGCTATCGTAGTTCATTTCCCGAGAATCTCGCAACGTCATCTCGTCGATTTGTGTTGCAAACTTTCATTTTTCTTCCTGGACTCGATGAGTCTGGAATAACCTGACACCAACCAGATCTGAATCTCAGGCAGATATGATGGTTGGAACATTTCCCAAGAACTATAATATTGGTCCCTCGATAACCGGTAAAGTGGATGTCGTGGCCAACACACCCAGCCGGAAGACCTATTATTGTAGTATCTTGTTTGAGGAAGTTGGCCACCTCCCCATAAGGATTTCGTAGGATTTACCTCCGTAACTGTTTCTTATGGATTCTATTGCTCCCGAAGTCCGACCTTTACTTGATGTTCTAGATATCAAACCATATCTATGAATGGGTTACCCTAGCACATCAAGGAGAACATTAGAAGCGGAGTGCTAAATGTCTCTCGGTCGATCATCCAGATTTTATCTCCTTGGCCCCGCCAGGGGTGAAATTTGAGAAGGTGTTATCTTCCTTTGCATCTGCATCATCCATCATCATTCATCATGGTAGCAAGTTGTGTTGCCAGGATCCTTGACACGGATGTTGGTAAACCTTGAGGAATATGGAAATGCTCAAATTTTTGAGAGCACGCACAAGCGCTACGTGTTATCATCGGCACTAACTGGGATTCCTCTCAGTTTCCTCGGCAATGCTATAACCCTTTCAAACAGTGAATCCACTCTCTATTGTTGGGTTCTTCCCCAGTTACCAGAATCATTCCCAGCATTTGCATTTTGTTCCCAGCTTGCACCGCCAATGTGCCCTTCTACCATGGGTCTCTTCCATTTCCGGTGATAAGCAAAATCATCCATTGCGTTGTCTTCAACAAGGTAATCCACATCATCCAAGTCCGAGTATGCCATTCTACCGACCCCCTCCAAACGATCGCTCGAGAATTGCCTTAGGCTGGTATAAAGAGTTTCAATGATCTTTGAATCAAAGGTAATTCTTTTTGCCACTTAAGGGAATAATCTACGAATCACCCTCCTTCAGGATGTTTCGTCGTGGTATCATGGCAACTCAACTCCTCGCTACGTGGACAATCGTTTACCACCTTCTTAGGTGTGGAATTGTTGTCCACCTAGTGAACCTTCGTCATCCGTTTCTTCCACCCCTCTCGATGTGTATCTCGTGTCTCAACCCGAGAAATGGTCCTATGTCTCATTCCGTGAGTTGTTCGACCTTCGAGAAGACCGATCCTTCCAGAGTTTTCCTTTCCTCTTCTTGTCATGATTAGCTGAAGTTCTCAGAGCAATACGACAAGACAATGATGGTGAATGAATCAACATTCAACTGAAGTGCACCCTGGATCGTGAAGATTATACTAGTTGCGTTTACCTTTCACCTTACCCTACGCTTGAATCTCGAGACGAGATTCTTGTTTAGTGGGGGTGAGTTGTCACATCCCTAGTTCTGACAATGCCTAGTGCATGCATTAGAGTGTTACATCATGTTTAAATTTCATTTAAACCTGAGATGGGGATTGACTAAGCCCTAACACTAAATGAATTCAACTAGGGTCAAAATAAAACCTTTTTCATTGAACTCAAAATGTCCTCTAAAAATGTTCAACATTTCTGGTTTGAGGTGGAAGCATCTACCAAAAATGGTTTATATTTTTGCAGGGCATATTTGGTCACTGAATTAAACCATATTGTATTTGACTTTGGGCATTTAAATACTATAAATAATTTAAATGTTCAAATAAATGTTGGAAAATTGTTAGGGGTCACTGAAATAATTCAGAAAACACCCATAACTGTTTCCAGGATTTTATAAAATGATTTGATATTTTAAATCAAATCAAAAACAAATTGCAGAAAATAGAAAAGATAAAACAGAACAGAATTATAAAAGAGAGAGAGAAAGACCCGTACCTGGGCCACTTACCTGTAGCCGGCCCAGCTCCCCCACCTGGCGGCCCAGCCCACCGCCGCCTCCCTTCCCTGTCGCCTTCCTCCTCGCGCCAGTAGGCAGAGGAGGGACACGGCGCGCGCGCGCCGAGCTCGCCACGCCACCACCTGCTCGTCTGCATCGCCTGGCCACCGCGACGCCGCGCATCTCCTCGGCGCCGCCCCGACCCCCTGGACCCCCTCGCTCTCTCCTCTCCCTTGTATCTCTCCTCTGTTCTCCCTCCCTCTCGTCACCGAACGCACCTGGGAGCGCCGCTCGCCGTAGCCATGACCACGGCCACCCCCTCCCCTCTCCGACGTGCTCCCGAGCTCCTGCACCTCGTCGCCAACCCCCTCACCGAGCCACGTGACCGGAAGGGCCCCGAGCAGCCGCCATCGTCATCATCTCCGAGCTTCGGCCCCGGTGCCGTCTCCGTCGAATTCGGCCACTCCGGCGCGCCCCCGAGCCCACTGACCCTCCCTACAGCTCCGCGGTGAGCCTCCGTGCAGAACCCCTCTCTCTCCCCTCGCGATTGCAAGCTCTAGGCCATAGCCCCGTCGCGGCCGAACTCCGGCCGCCGCTGACCATGTCGCCGCCGTGGCCTGAGCTCGAACGGGTCACGCTCGTGCATCTCACCGAGCTCGTGGTGACTCCAGGAGGCTGCGCAGTGCTTTACCTCACTCGCCCGTGCTCCACAACGCCGTTTTCGCCGAGGTCCGAGCTCCGGCCGCCGCCTCGGGCTCCATTCCGGCGAACCCCGGCCACCCACGCACCTCCCGTTGGTCCCCCTAGATGCGCACGGGCGCGGGCTACCTCCTGGTGCCCTTGGCGCGTCGATCCGATGCCCCTAGCGGCAAGATCCGCGCGTTCCCCGCGCGTGCGGAAATGGTCGCCGCCGGCGAAACTCGGCGACTGCCGATGTGGCACGCCTAATTAGCACTAATGACCACACTAAACACCCCCACAGCCACTGACAGTGGCCCCACCCACTGGTCAAACCCCAAGTCAGCGCTGGGTTTGACCGGGATTAGCTTTCCTGTGTCACTGACGTGGGACCCCACACGTCAGGTTTGACCTGGACGGCGCCCTGTTGACCTGCTGACGTCATGCCAACGTCATGCTGACGCAATATTCATTTTCTGGAATTTAGTTTATTTTATTATATTCAGAAAATTCCAGAAAATTGTATAAACTTCTAAAAATCATAGAAATTCAACCGTAACTCCAAATTAAATAATTTATATATGAAAAATTATCAGAAAAATTCAAGGAATCCATCTGTACCATTTTCATGCATGTTAGAACAACTTGTCACTACTGTTTAGGCACAAATCAAGTAAATGGCATTTAAATAATCACATATGGAGTTTGAATTTGAATCTTGGATTCAAACCAACTTCATTTAATCTGTTGCTAGTTGCATTAGCTCAAAACACATTCATTTGCCATGTCATAGCATGCATCATATTGTGCATTGCATTGATTGTGTTTCCTTCTGTTTGCCGGTATTGTCCCCTCTCGATAGACGTGTACCGACGATGTGATCGATGACACTGATGAAGACTCAATGTATCTTCAGAAGTGCCAGGCAAGCAAACCCCCTTGTTCATTCCGATAAAATCCCACTCTCTCGCTCCTGCTCTCTTTACTGCATTAGGACAACAACGATATACTTGTTACTTGCTGCGGTAGCTGAACCCCTTTATCCTCTGCATGACCTGTCATTGCCACAGTAAATAGATGAAACCCACTAGCATGAGTAGGAGTTGTTTGAGCCCTGTTGTGCCTACTCATTCATGCTTGTTTGTCATGCCTGCTACTGCTTAGAGTTGAGTCAGGTCTGATTCATCGGGGATGAATCAGAGGCGTGTGAACATGTCTTACTATGGGTGAACTAAGTGTGTGAACACGATTTGGTAAAGGTAGCGGTGAGAGGCCATGTAGGAGTACATGGTGGGTTGTCTCATTGCAGCCGTCCTCAGGAACTGAGTTCTATGTTGGTGATCCATGACCAGCTACTACCACACATTGGAATGCTTAAGTGCCCCTCTCGACTTATTAATCAACTTGATCTCTGTCCAGGAGTTGCAACTAGTTTCTGGTGTTTGTAGGCAGTGTTAGTAGTCTACCAAGTGGCACCCGGTACAGGTGGGCTTGGGACAGACTAGGCACAGTGGCACGGTGTACCAAGTGGCACCCGGTTGGTGGGCTTGGGAACCCTGCTCACATCGTTTGGGGCCGTGAGCGACACCCCGGCCGGATCTCCTTGCGGATGGAACCCGAATAGGCGGTAAACCTGGACTAGAGACTTGTTCGGTTAGTCAGGTCGTGGCCGACTCCCTCGCCCGGCTTCCGCTTGAAGGTTGCCGAGGTACATGACGTGTATAGGGCGGTAAGTGGCGAGAGCGTGTGTGAAGAAGTACACCCCTGCAGGGTTAACATCATCTATTCGAATAGCCGGATTCCTCGGATATGGAAACTTGGACCCCTTGCATAGTTCATAGACAAGTGAAAGTGGATACTCTAAAATACGCAAGATAAGCGTGAGTGCTATGGATGGCGTTCTCGTAGGGAGACGGGAGCGGATCCATAGTGGTGTATTGATATGGTGAATATGTGGACTCGTGTGCGCCACCTCAAAAGAGTCGCTTGCAGTCGTAGTTAGGATAGCCACCGAGTCAAAGCTGGCTTGCTGCAGTTAAACTCCACCACCCCTTTGTTGATAATGATGCATATGTAGATAGTTCTGATGTAAGTCTTGCTGGGTACATTTGTACTCACGTTTGCCTATTTATGTTTTTGCAGAGAGACTTCGGTCTCGCTAGTAGTTTCGCGTGGACTTCGACGTTTAGCTTGATACCTCAGCTACGATCTTGTGCCCTCGGCAGGATCTGGTAGATAGTCAGGCTTCTCAGCCTTTTTCATTTGTAGATGTCTGTACTCAGACATGATAGCTTCCGCTTGTGCGTTGACTTGTATGCTCTGATTGTTGGGTCATGAGACCCATGTTTGTAATGTCTCGCTCCTCGGAGCCTATTGAATAAACTACTTGAGTCGTAGAGTCATTTTGTGATGCCATGTTGTATTGCACATATCGAGCATATTGTGTGTATGTTATTGAAATGCTTGGTATGTGTGGGATCTGACTATCTAGTTGTTTATCTTAGTAGCCTCTCTTACCGGGAAATGTCTCCTAGTGTTACCGCTGAGCCATGGTAGCTTGCTACTGCTCTGGAACACTTAGGCTGGCCGGCATGTGTCCTTCTTCGTTCCTGTGTCTGTCCCTTCGGGGAAATGTCACGCTTTGAGTACCGGAGTCCTGTTAGTCCGCTACAGCCCGGTTTACCGGAGTCCTGCTAGCCCAGTGCTACAGCCCGGACCCACTTGCTGATGACCGACACGTTCGAAGCTGGGTCATGAATGCCTGTCCCTGTAAGTCTGTGCCACTTTGGGTTTACGACTAGTCATGTCAGCCCGGGCTCCTTATCATATGGATGCTAGCGACACTATCATATACGTGAGCCAAAAGGCGCAAACGGTCCCGGGCAAAGGTAAGGCGACACCCGTGGGGATACCGTGCGTGAGGCCGCAAAGTGATATGAGGTGTTACTGGCTAGATCGATGTGACATCGAGTCAGGGTCCTGACACTAACATAGCCGTCTTCCCCTTGCATGCCTTGTATAGAAGAATGGTGCTTTAATTATAAAACATGCAGCAGCAGAGAGATGGAATAGGTACTGAAGAATAGAAAGGCATGACATATTGACATGTATTCCCTACATCCAGAAAAAATGGATGGGTCTAGGCGTATTTCAGTTCTAGATACATCCTATTTTTATCCATTTCGGCAACATGTAATCCGGACGGAGGGAGTATGGTGTAAGAGCTAGGGATACGACAGGACAACACAGCAAAAAAACACTAGTTGAATGTAAAACTGTATGCTAGCGGAATACGTACAGAAATAACTAAGGCAACATACACGTGTATGATTGGGAAAATAAGATGGCATTGCAACAGAGCACTAGAACAACACTTCAATGTAAAAAAACATGGTATGGTAGACAGATGAAGTACATACTGATGAACAGCAATGCATAAGATATTCAGAAGCATGATGTCCAAATTAAGCAGATGGCATTGCGATAGAGTAGAATGACAATACTTGAATTTGAAAACTTGTTATCATGAATGGAATATGTACTGAAAAACAGGAAGGCATGACATATTTACATGCATGATCAGCATGCTAAGCACATGGCATTGCAATAGAGTAGATACACTCCAGGACATTATATGCATGTTGTACCCATATCACAGGCCAAGTTAGAGCAAGGACCTTCTGGGTGAAGAGGATTCATCATCTTTCTGCAAGTCTTCTGAAGAACTGCCTTTACATGTTCCATCATATTGGGTACCATTTACATCAAGTTTATTGGCCTTTACATTGCTCCGTGAGGTTCTTGTGGATATATCAGTATGTGCAATTATATCTAACGTGCATGGAAGACAACTAGTAGTTAGATTTATGTAATGAGTGCCTGTAGGAGATGACATAAATAGTAGGACTGGGGTTAGCTAGCAACAACAGGTCTCATAAACTAAAGGGAGAACACAGATGAAAGCTACAGAATATGTATCGTTTGTACTCAAGATTAACTAGATGGCACACAAAAGTATTAAAGAACAACATAGGAAATACTAGAAGTGGTATAATACTATAATCACCAGCCTGTGGGATAGCATTGGCTGATGGATGATAACTATGGAACAATGTTACCTAAAGAACAAGTATCTTAGCTGAACTATGGAACAACGTTAACTCCTGAACAAGACCCGTAAGAGATCAGCATGAATATACAGTGAAATGTGATGATCTATTTTCCATGCTTAGATGAATAACAAAGCCATAAATGTTGCACACAAGTAAGATGAGGGTACAACCTATCTGGCTGCCATCCATAGGAGTGAGCATCATGTGCTGACTTGTCGATGGCCCTGCAGTTGTTGTGGCTGTGCATGTCGGGCACGCGCATTCGATGCAGGGAACTGTTGAGTGGGGACTATAGCTCCCTTCTGGTGTATGCTTCCCTTGTTGGAGCAGCTGCGGTGAGTCGGAAGACGGTGTGTCTGAAGATGCAGATAACGCATAATGTTAAGAACGACATATCTCTTTGATCTGAAGAAATACACTAAGAGATCAACAGCAAGGTACGAGAGTGGTCACACGTCTGTTGACTGAAGACTAAATTGGGGTCACACGATTTTATTTTATTTTGGTACTGTCCGAACTACGCCGGATGGCTGGCCGTCTTGTGCCTCCCGGCTGACACTGTTCAGAATCTTCCCCGAAGAGTCAGCGACTAACGGCAGAGCAGCCTGCCTCCGCCGTCCGTGGCCCCGGCCAAAATCCCGCTCCCCGCCCCACCGCACTACCGTGGTTGCGCCGCCCCCGGGCCAATCCACAAAGACTCACCATCATCCAGATCCGGTGGCGGTAGTACCTTCAACCCACGCAACTCTAAAAGATAGCCATCTAAGCGCTGCTTCCGCGGCGAACTTTGCGGCCCCGCACCCTTACGTTAGACACCAGCCAACTGGCAGCCTAGGAGCTTCGCCGCCTCGAGGGGTGCTGCTTCCCATTGCAAATCGATTGGCCCAGAATAAAAATTCAGACAACTGACGCCTAAATAAAGTGATTTGAGATGAGGGTGCGACCTATCTGGCGGCATGGTGAAGTAGGCAGGTCCAGCTGCCGAGTCGGTGAGGCCGGCGCGGTTGCGGTGGCAACCGGCGACAGGGAAAGAGCGATGTCGTGACGGTCGACGGCTACGCCGAAGCAGCGCCAGGACTCTTGACGGATCCGAAGTTGGAGCCGCTCCGGCGCCGTGAACAACGGCGGGGGTGAATCGGCTCCGGTACGGTTCACGCGGCCGTCGTCGAGGCAGCACCAGCAGCACGGAGTAAGAGGCACATGGCCCAGTGCACGACGGCAAATGGACAGCGTCTCCGGCATTAGGGAGGAGGGCGGCTGTGAAATTGGTGCGGTGGGGGGCGCCATGGAGGTGGGGCTGAGGTTTCGCGGCTCGGGAGAAGGGAGCTTCCCGGGGAGAAGGTGATTTGGCGCCCACGAGGTATGAATGGGGGCATTGGGAGGGGAGTGGAACCATGTCTTACGGACGCATTTGTCTGAAATGTGAGGGGGAGTTACAGTTCTACCCTTGCCTATAGGCTTCTCGGCTTGGGTCTGTGTACTGAGGGTCGGGGATAGTAGAGTAACTTTGCTTCTCTGGGCGGGAGCGATTTCGGGCGAGGAGGGCGTGTTTTGAACTATAGTGGGCGCGAGCGATTTCGGGCGAGGAGAGCGTGTTTTGAAATAGTGGGCGCGAGCTATTTCGGGCGAGGAGAGCGTGTTTTGCCGACCATGGTTTATGAATTATTCGACACATGTCATTTTGGCCGAGGAGAAGGCGCGCTTGGATGAAGTTACGAACCTACCCTCGATGTACAACGGGCCAATTGATGCGTGTCCCACATAGGACGGTAATTTCGCGTCTCCCATTTATTTGCTCGGGCGAATTCCACCGAGCAGAGAGGATGTTTAACGGTTCGTTCAAATTTTGGGAGAACGAGCATCCACGTCTACCTTACCAAGTCGATTCGGATCAAATTTTGAAATATTAGCTTGCCACTTCTTTTTTAGATGGAGAGATGATGCTCGGGAGTAATGTGTTTTTACATGCTCGTTGCTAGCGATTTACTATATGACAAATAGTTGACCCACTCAAAAACGCGAATCAAACCCAAAATGAAATATCTCGATTCAATGAAATAGCTCATTCAGTAGGTCAAAATAGTGAACTAAATCCAAAATTGAACACCTCAATCGAGTAGCATGTTGTACAGTATTATAGTACTCCATGAACATGTTGAAAGTCAAATTAATGAACTTGTTTGATATACGCATATATCCGTTCATGTGTGGATTGCAGACAACATGTTCTCCAATTTAAATATTTGAATGCAAGTTTATATCGAAACATGGTTTATATCAGTCTTTGATGCATAAAACGCGACCTCCCCCTCTCCCGGACTCCTGTTCTCTCTCTCTCTCTCTCGCCGACAATCTTCAATTCTGTCGCACGCATCCGACACAAAAACCTTGTTCGTCCCTCTCCCTTTCTCTCCATCTCTCTCTCTCTCTCTCTCTCTCTCTTGTGTGTGTGTGGGGGGGTCTTTCTAGTTCGCATGCATATATACACCATCTATAGGTCTCTCTCGCACACTATGTATGATACTCTAGCTAGTCCAAGCTAGATATCTTGGGTGCACTCATCGTACGCACACAGATTCCTTGGCTCTTTGCCTGTAACTCTCTCACGCACCACTATGTCGTCTCGGAGCTCTTCCCCCCTCTCTCAAACTCTCCATCCACCTGGGTCACACATACACATGCATATCTCACTCGCACTCGATAGGCCCATCTAAAACTCTATCTCTCCCCCTCGTTCTCTCTCCATCTCACACGCGCACACACACAATCTCATGCCCAGCTAGCCAAGTATGATGGTCTCTCACTCAATTGTAGGCACACGCAGTCCCCCCTATATGTATATGACTAGCTAATCTTAGTCTCCATCACAAACATGTGCATGGTCTATCTCGATTTCTCTCGGGGCATCTTTCTATCGCGCACGCACTCCCTCGATCTCCCACCCATATAGTCCCCTCACGATCTCGACGGGATCTCTCTATCACAAACACACCCTCTCTCCCTCCCCATGCGTCCATGCCATCCATGTGTCCCTCTCGACCTTTGTTCCTTGTTGGCCACACCTCTATTGGACATGTGCTACAGGGGTGTCTCTCTCCGTTGCAAACAATCACACACTAGCTATCTTCGTGTATCTCCTCGCCTCGCTTTTCCATCTCGGAGATGCATGCGTGATATGTTCGCATAAGAAACGAAAAAACACACACTCTCTCTAATTTATCGTTTGTTGTCACTTTCTCTTTCACACACATACTCTTTTTGCACACTTACTCATTCTCCTTCACACGCACTTGATCTGTCTCGACTGAGGCACTCTCCTCGGTCCATAGCATATAGATTTATTGAAAAGTCAAACATCACAAAGTTTGACCATGTACGTGGAGAAAAAGAATTACATCTAGTACGACAAACATATACCATTAGATTCACCATGAGATGTAGTTTTGTATGATGTATCTTTGGTATTGTAGATATAAATAACATTTGCGTAAACCTGATCAAAGTTTCCAAAGTTTGACTTCTAAAAAATTTACATGCACTGCATTATCGAGCGGATGGAATATCTCTTTCCCCCTCTCAGCTATCTGACGCACCACTCAGCCTTATCGGGGCTCCTCAATCTCTCTCAAACTTTATTGGTCAGTTTGGTTCGTGACCTGACCCTCATGCCTTGATGGCCGGTACTGCCTGGTGTGGACGTGAGATGTAAAATATTTCTGCCTGGCCAGGCTTGTGTGGTGCTGAAGCGTTTGGTTCATGCCTGGGCCAGGCAAAGCATCAACGTCCCATCAATCAATCCATGCATCAATTATTTAATGCTAATATCCATCCATGTTGCTGTTAGCCTCGTGGCCACACGACCAGGCACGACCAGGCGTTCGAAATCGGTCGCCTGGGCCAGGCTACTTGCAGTGTCTGGAGTTCAGCCAGGCTAATTAAAGTGCAAGGGAACCCAGGCCAGGCGGGCTTTCTTTTTCACAGGGTAGCAACCAAACAAGCGTGCATGAAATCCAGCCACAACCCCAGGCCAGGCAAAAGATGCTCAGGACGCAAGCCAAACTGGCCTTATATCTCCCTGGTTCACACATACACATGTCTCGCTCGCGCTATACATATAGACCCATCCAACACTCTCCGCCCTTGTTCTCTCTCCATGTGACACGCACCCCCCTAAGTACCATAATCCCTCAATCCATCATAGGCGCAAGCACTCCCCCCTCCTAAGTATGATTATCTCTTACTAGCCAACATGAACACACGTATTGTCTCCTTCCATCCATACGTCTATCTCGATATCTCTCGGGGCATCTTCTATCGCGCACACACCTTGTCACTCGATCTCCCACCCATGTAGTCCCATCACGATCACCAGGGGATCTCTCTATGACAAACATACACTCTCTCCTCCCCATGTCTGCATTTTCTCCGTACGTCTCTCTCGACCTCTCTCCCTTGTTTGTCAGACCCCTCTTGGCCACGTGCTAGGGGTCTTGCTCTCTCGGTTCCAAACAACCACACACTATCTCCTCACCTTGCCTCCGTTGTCAAAGATGCATGTGTGATATGTTTGCATAAGACACGCACGCTTTTTCTCTACTTTTATCGTGTGTTGTCCATGTCTCTTTCACACACGCACACACACTTTTTTCACTCTCTCTCTCTCTCTCTCTCTCTCTTGTTAGGGACTCTGTCACGTCCATAAGCATATGGATGTTTTGAAAAGTCAAACCTCAGAAACGTTTGACCAGGTATATGTGGAGAAAAACATTTACATCTGGAACGATCATTAGATTCATCACAACATGTACTTACTTCATACTATCATTTATCTTTGGTATTGTAGATATAAGTAATTTATTTATAAACTTGGTCAAAGTTTCAAAAGTTTGACTTAAAAAAATGTTGGAACTACATTATTGAACGGAGGGAGTAGCTCTTTCTCTCTCTCTGCTATCTCTCACGGGCCTCCCCTCTCACTCGAACTCTCTATACCGACGGATTATACGCTCACTGTGTCAGCGTATAGCTCCGTATATTGTTTAGTTGACCGGTCAACCAATCCACATGCTGCCTTGTCAGCTCGTGTTCTGTATCTTCGTGTGCTGGCCCATGTGGCAGTGGGTGAAAATAAGTAAACTAGAGGCCCATCTGACACGCGGTGAAGTAAACAAAGTTGAAACCACTCGGGGTAGCACCCCGCACGCTAGTAAATTGAGGGCGCATTGAGGACAAACTTCTTGCGCGCGAAGGACGCACTCGCGCACAATTCACCACTGTGCGGCGGCATGCACAGAAGGACGCACTCGCGCACACCCAGCACACAACACACACCAGCACACGTGTACACCGGCGTCGCCGCCGGTTGAGATGGACGGCGAGGCAGCCAACAAGCGGAGGCGGCTCGAGCCAAAACCGCATCCGGCGAGCCTGGACTTCATCAGCAGCCTCCCCGACGACACGCTGCTCGTCATCATCGGCCTCCTCCCCACCAAATCTGCCGTGCGGACCGCCCTGCTCTCCCGGCGGTGGCGCCCCCTCTGGCGCTGCGTCCCCCTCAACCTCACCGTCGACAGCTGCCTCTGCGACGGGGATTGCAAACGCATGGCCGCAGTCTCCAAGATCCTTTCATCGCACCCTGGGCCAGCCAAACGCCTTGACATCCGCATGTTCAGTACCAACTGCAAGGTCCAACCCAAGTTCGACGAGTGGTTCTTATCCCCCGCCCTAGATCAGCTCGAGGAGCTCAGCTTTGAAGCTGGACGATGTCGCTCTCTGCCGCCGTCCGCGCTCCGCCTCACGCCAACGCTGCGCCGCGCCAGCTTCAGCTCCTGCTATCTTCCCCAGATTAATGCCGCGCCCGCTCTTCTTCTCCCTCAACTCAAGCAGCTCGACCTCTTCGACGTTGTCATCTCGAAGAAGGCTATGGAGCACCTGGTCCGCAGCTGTACTGCGCTCGAGTACCTTCGTCTTGAGCAGATCCACGGGTTCATTAGCCTCCACATCGCCTCGACGAATCTCCGATGGATTTATGTGTCTTGCTGGCCCCGCAACAAGACATCAATTGGGAAGAGATCACTCCAGCTGTTCCACGTTATGGTCATTGAGAATGCGCCTTTCCTTGAGAGATTGCTTGTATCGGATCTAGAAGGTCCAACAAAAATCAGGGTCATTGACGCGCCGAAATTGACAGCGTTGGTGTACTCGTCTGCCAAATTCTCCTGGTTTACTCTTCCAATTTTGTAGTATCAAAATTTGACCATAGATTTAACTGACAAAATGTTAATGCATGTCACTAAGAACTATATCGTTGGATTCGTATTTGAACATAATTTCAAATGGTGTAATTTTTAGTGACATGCATTGGCATTTTCTTAGGTAAATCTATGGTCAAAATTTTATACTAAATACGAGGTAGTATTACAAAAGTGGGCTATGTAGGCCAAAACATGTGCCAAATTCACTTGTGATGCATTTGGCATCGATGCCCCTCCATTGCTCACCTGGTGTCCCAATCTGGATCACCTACTTTGCTCCGGTGCCAAATTAACTCACGCAATGAAAAAACACTGCGTGGGAGAGAGAGAGGACTGAGGCAATAAAAAACACTTGTTTGGGAGAGTGAGAGGCTGGTGTAGTTGGTTTGATTGATTTGTTTATACATGTGGGTCTGTGTGCACAGCGGTGCCAACTCTCTCACATCGCGAGAGCGGTGCCAAAATCTTTTGATTTGACATCGATGCGTGTTATGTGGCATACTTTTGCGAAATATGGCATCGGCCACATAGTGGAAGGCAACAAATGCCCAAGCTCTTCACGTGCTCCTAGTTAAATGAGAGGAAACAGAAAGAGAGAGAGAGAGAGAGAGGAGAGAAAAATATCACTAGCCAGCCAACCCTATCGTATGAGCGAATGATATTGGTACCTCTTGATGACACGGCAATCTTATGCAGCCAGCTGCTCTAATATGTTCTCTTCTTTTGCAGATAAAAAAAGACCCGAAAGTGAAAAATGTGCTGCACTATAACAATCTCATCGAATGCCTTGATCTCCATCTTACAGAAATTGATTTGATCGACTACCGAGGCAGCACATCTGAGATTAAATTGGCCAGGTTCTTTGTTCTGGAGGCAAGTGTGCTCAAGGTAATGAGGTTTGGCGTTCTCTGGCGCAACAATGAATGGCGTGCTGATCACCGCAAGCGTCTAAGCCTAAATGACAAAGTCTCCGCAGAAGCTGAATTTGTTTTTGAAACATCAAGTGGCCAGAGACTCGAAAACTTATTTGCCCATTAGTGACTTGTCAGGGCGGTGGATTTTAGTTTGTACGATAATGCTGCATCCACCTAAAGTAACGAAAGTTCTTACGTAAACTTCCTAGTAATTCCCTCTTCGTAGGTGCAGCATTACTCCTAACATTTGTAATATCAGTTTGAAACTTGTAATATTGCCGTGTCCTATTCCTGCGTTTTCAAAATCCTGCGAATCAAACAGGTCCTGAGTTGGTGATGATGTTGTGCCTCCCATCTTTCACCAATAGCCGTCGGATCTAGATCTGACGCATACAAACCAAGCTTCTCCATTTTTGCAAAAAGATGCCCGCACTTGTTCCCTATTTACAAACAACTCCTTGTCTCTCACAATCAGCCTCATCTCCTCCCCACCACATCTAGGAGTAGAAGGCCGTGGAAAAATCTGGCGCGATGGCCGCTGCCGGAGCCGTCCACCCCCAATCTTGGTGTTCCGTGCAATGCACCGGCATCTACGCATGGGAAATTATGTCGAACAGGGCTAGTTGTAAGCAGGCTAGCTCTACAGCCATGATGATAGTGACTGCAGACGGTGAGGCTGACTATGGTATGCCGAACATGGCGCCTATACTCAGGTGTCATCTCCGGCGCAGGGTCTTGTCACTTCACTGTGAGGAGCAGCACGTAATAATTTGACCAACGGATATTCACTGTGAGGAACTACCTTTGGGTGAATGACACGTGGCCCCAGGGGGTGGCTGGCCCACCTATCATACAGCCAAAGGCAGGTGCAGTAGAGGGCCGAGGAGTAGTACGAAATCCTACGCACCTACGCACGCTAACCTAGGGCTGAGTGATCACTCGAATCGCAAGATCAGTTGACTAGAAGCTACGCTAGACCCATGGAGGCGATGAGCGCGAGCATCAGCCGGCTGTGCCAGATGGTCCACGATGCCGGCCTGCGGCCCGGCACCGAGGAACGTCTCCAGGTAGTATTGCTTGAGGCCGCCAGGGCGAGGGGCCGCTTGGACGACAGCTTCGTCTCCTTGTTCGACGAGGTCCTCGTCGGTTTCCTCGACAAGTTCACCGTCGTCAAGAAGCTTGCGGACGACTTTGACGTAAGCCTCCAGCCGACGCGCCCAGGCTCTGTGATGCCCGCCACCCTCAACGGCCACTATGGTAACAACCTCTTCGACGCACTGGTGGCCCTGCGACTGCCCGCCGTCGCGCCGGAGAATGTCCACCTCGAGGTCGCGCTCGCCGCGCAGCGCCTGGCGCAGCAAGACACCATCGACATAATCACCCACGTCTACACGCAAATCGTCCACAAGGACTACTACATGCAAGAGGAGGACGATAGGATGCTGGCCTTCTTGGAGCGCAGGGCAACCTTGGACGGCACTGTTCAGAAGCACGTTGAGCTCGCCGCCAACGCCGCTGCTCCTCACACGTCGGTTGGTGACCCGGCGCACTAGGGCGTGAGGATGTCGTTGAACGTTGATGGATCCGTATGTATTTTTATCTTTCCGTCAAATCCATGTAGTAGTATATGATACTACAGTAATTATCTTACCTTTCGCATCAACTTCATAATTTTCGTACGTACTCCATGCATGAACGGCGCCAGAACCAAACTTCTCATTACTCTAGGCAAAATCGTTATTTTCTATCTGTCGGTCGCGCCATGGAGCAGAACCAAAATTTACAAGTTACGAGTTCAAAAGGAAAAAGCCTGCCGTGTTCGCGTCGCACCACCACACGGTTGGTCCGGCACGCCGCTCAAGCGGGAATGTGTGTGGTGTTGCATTTTCACTTACAAGTGGGACCGGAGTTAAGTAAACCGACTATCGGCAAACCCCCACCCCGCCCACCGCGTGATGGCCGTACTGCTAGACGTGAATGCTAGTTATGGCCCATGCCACCCCACTATATCGAGCCTATATCGAGGTACGTAGAAAAAATTTCCTGCAGTACGTGCTCAACCCTCCTCTATCTCTCTTCTCAGGCAGCCAACGGACGCGCGGAGCCCATCGTCTGTTTGCTCACATGCAGCCCCACATGTCAGTGAAAACGCAAGAGGACCCACTGAACCTGCACATCTTTCACCTCAACATGCTGGTGATGAAAAACAAATCCAATAAAGATCTTCGGTGGCCGCTTTTGGAGTTACTCAAGAGTAGTAAGATTCTATTTACAGTTTAACCCAAGATGCACATCTCGTGGCTTCAACTACCACTCTGTTTTCTTTCATGACACGACCTGGATGCTGGATGTCCCACGTGTCGGCAAAAGGAGGAAGAACCCGACCAAATCTTCGGTTCTGCTCTCGAATGAGATTAGTGCACTTGTTGATACTCCTACTAGAATAAAGGCTAGACATGAGACTAGATGCGAGGAAGCAACGTCTACTTCTTTACACTCGAAGAAGAAAGAAGCACGCAAGATCGAGCCTCCGCAGATCAACAATGAATGCATCGAGAAGGCACTAATCCAACTTACAGGAGTAGTAAAATGTATTCTTGTGGTTCTTGTTTTCTTTGGTCTTGCTTTTCTAGTCAAAATTATCATTGGAGTTCGTGCAAAATGGAGGTGCGTTTGGGGTCGTGCGTTGGAGTTGGCCTTACAAGTGGGACCGCAGTTAAGGAAACCGACTATCGGCAAACCCCCACCTCGCCCGCCGCGCGATGGCTGAAGTTAGAGAAACGACGAGGTTGAAGAGATTGCTCTAGCACGGACTCCAAGAAATAATATGGTGTCAAATGGATGTCGTGGTGGTGGCGTGTGCCGTACTCCTGGACGTGATTGCTTGTTCTAGCCCATGCCACCCTACTACTCCTACTACTTACTCATATAGTATACTAGTATCGAGGATTCGAGGTGCTGGTTACGTACAACGAACACATTAACATATGGCTACAGTAAAAACACCCGCCCGACGCGCGAAGCATGTGAAGCTAGTACAAATTTAGAGAAGCGACTCGAAAGCCATTCATAAATTTAGTAAGTTTATCACAGCATATCATTTTATTACATACAACAGGTCATCAACCCACATCGACAACGAGGATACATTATAAATACTAAAGTTTTCACCACACAACAAATAACAAGCAATGAAATGAACTTCAACTCAACCATTCCTCGGCGTTGGAAACGCTTGCTTTGAACCACAAGTGATTCTCTGGGACGGGCCATCGATTGTCGATCTGGAAACCAACGCAGGACTGATCATCCAGGCTGAAGCGGCCTACTATATCCCTACCAGGGTAGGGAACCACACAAATGTCCGAGGTATAGACACAGTTGCTTCTCATAAATGTGTCAACAGCAGTTGGATCGCCTTTCACCATCATCGGATAGTTTTGTCCAAGGAAGAGCGAGTTTTCTCCAAGACTATCAATTCTGTACCAGGGAGAAGGAGTTGGCGCTAGCACACTAGTATCCATCCCGAATACCATGCAACGGGTGTTGGAATAGGTCCGGAGAGTGCGACCATGGGAGACACCTGCTTCCTTAGCAGTAACATCATCAGTGGGCTGTATACACACAAGAAGAGGTGATCCATCGGAATTAGTTGCCAGGCGCCACAGAGTATATGGGCGCTGCTCGTCCTCATGCTCGTGATCATCACCATCGTCATCTCCCCCTTGGTTATAAAATTTTCAAGTATAGGTGGTGGGATGTTCACAGGACCTTGGAAACACAAGAAGAAGGTTAATTAGTAAAGGGAAACTTGCTAACCCGCATGCATGTGGATGAAACAATTATAATTACGGTGGAAGACAAACGTACCAAAACTATGAGGATGCCATGCAAAAACAGTGCCATGAGTGGTGGCAGCAAACACAAGGCCCTCGTATTGAATTGCATCACAGTACTCATCCATGTACAAAAACTGATTTTTGAGCAATATCCATCGAGTGAAACCATCAAGGACGCAACAAGCTTGTCGAAGATAGCAACAACATCATACTTGCTATAATTCCAAGAGCGGTTGGGAACTCGACAAATTGCTATCTTCCATAGAATACAGTCACCATGATCGTATTTGAACGTGCGTACATTACCGGTGTGCTCAACCTCTGGGCAGTGTGTTGAGATTTTTGGAAGTAGAACCCGATGACGAGTGTACACATTCACAAGTTCCCACTCGCAGTTGGACCCAATGTAAACAACCCAATCTCCATTTGCGCCCGCCCAAGCCTTGCCCTCAAGCGATGGCATCTTAACATCATACGTATCATTATCAAGCGGCATCAACTTGCACAGGGCGAGGCCTCCGTCGTGCCGGCGCCAGTCATCATCAGGGTCACGGCGAAGAAGATAGGGGAGATCAAACCGCTCCTTGACTCTTGGGTTCTTTGTAATGATGTTATTAGTTGAGTCGAGAATGGGCTTGAACGAACCTGCCATGCTAGCCGAGGTGATGACGTCGCACCGATCAATGAGTTCCTCCACCACGTCATCTTTCAGATCGGGGCAAGAATAACGGGGTCGTTTCCGGCCTGTTCCCTCCATGGAGAAGACGATCGAACAATGGCAGAAGAAAGGGTGAAGGGCTGAAGGAAAATGGAGGAGGGAGAGGAAGAGCGTGCGACAGCAGTTCCAAATCGAGAGGGAAAGGCGAAGAGTCGGTGGACGGTTGCGAGTTTGCCACGGTTCACGAAGAGGCGCCCCGGCCTACACGTCCGTTCGGAAATACTCCTACTACTCGCCGTCGTCTCACTGATATGTTGGAACGGGACCACATGTCAACGAAACATGGTGTGTAATTTCTCGTGCAAAATGCGATCTGGCCGCGTTGGCCCGAGGTGCCGCATTAGTTATCGACCTTTATTTTTTTAATGGCGTGCCGATCAGTTTTGAAGCACGACTAACTGGTACTGTACGCAGAGAAAATATAAACTACTCTACCACTACTCCACCTCCAGTACTAGTAGTATAAAAAAGATATATAGGCTGGAGCTTGAGCGCTTTCTTGCTAAGGGCTGCCCACTTGCTTCTCACACTACCACCCTCTCTCCAGATCTAAAAAAGACGGCCCCTCTCTCCCTCCTCACCGGTGGTCACAGATCCGCCGGGGAAGAAAAGGACGTGCAGCGTTGACGCACTCGTCGTCGGCGAGCGAGGTCACGCACTGACGACAAGGCCGTCCTCTCAGACCTAGCGCCCGCGCGGGATGGCCTCCGTCCCCAAGCTCGCTGCCGTAGTGTGTGCGGAGGACGACGACCACGAGCGAAGCCACTTCCCGCCGACCCTCAGGTATGCTACCTCTTTTCGAACCATAACCTTGTTCTATTGCCCCATCTGCCACGTCGTTGCATGTGGATCTTTTTCCACTCCACCATCTTCCCAATTTGCTATCCTCTGCTCTGCTGGCCACGCAGACGAAAACCATAATTTGCACTATTAAAGGAAACCCTACTTCATGCAGACTAATCCATGTCTGGGTTGAATAAGGAAAGGAAGGGAGACTGTACTGTCCAAGAGAGTAGGCATCGAACCCGCATCTAGGTTGAAAAGGGGAAAATCAGTAGCTAAGGAACGAGTCTCGTGTCTCTTGGTTGAAGAAGGGTAGAAAGGCATGACAACGCAATAGAGAATGACCAGGTCGATCGGTTTGTTGTCCTCGCATAGGAAAAAGGTGGCTAAAGAGAGCAAAAATGGGACGTAATCCACATATGCTGCCTGGATATTTGTTGCTCTGGGCAACCATACCTCCCTCACCACTCTGCGTCCGTGGAGGTACATCGTACTGGTGCGCCCACTGTCCGAATGGGCCTCCCATGCTCTTATTGCCACTTTTTTTGCTGTTAGTATAACGCCAGCAGTCAAGTCAAGCAATGCTACTGCTAAAGTGATGCCACATTTAACTAATGCCGCTCTCAGTCTAATGCCACCGATAAATTTAAGCAATGCCATTTAATGTCACTGGATTATTTCAGGGTTAGCTGTTGATTGTGGATGTATTAAAGATTTTTCAGCTAAGGCATTCTAATGCTGTTGCACAGCCAGTATACCAACGATGAAACTTGTTACTACCTTCAGATTTTTGCACTGTTAATGCTTATAGATTACATACCTCACTTTCATGAGATAAGTTAATTTTTTGTACAGTGTCACCAAAATGCCAAGGCGCTGATGTCATTTTATTTTGGTTAAACTGCACAGACAATTATGAAGACAAGAGGAAAGGTCAAGAGTGGGCACCTCCTCCTCCGGCTGTTCTCTTGATTCGTTCGATCAAGTTTTTATGTTTGATCGATTATCAAGATTGGGATAGCAATTTTTAAGGTCCCCCCGAGTTCGAAATGATATTTACCTTGGAGGTACATGGTTTGCAATTTTTTTATACTGTCATTAGTTAATAATGCTAGTTACCTTCAGACTTTTGTATTTGGTTTAATGCTCATGCAGAGCTAGTATACCAATGCTGAAACTTGTTACCTTTACATTTTGTATTGTTAATTCTTATAGAAACCTTCCAGTGCTAGAGTTTATTGAAATCTGTTCAGTAAAACCATTGTACTGTACCCTGTAATAAACTAACTACTCTACTGTTGCACTAGCCACTGGATTAGTGTATATTTGTAGTATTCGAATGGTGTTGCATTAGCGTATGGACATAAATAAAGTGTGGCAAGCTTTCCCAGATATGTGCTCAAGAAAACTACTACCTGTTTTTCTAAATACTAGACGTTTGGGTACTTTAAATTGAACCGCGAAAACGTCTTATATTAAGGAACAAAGGGTGTAGAGTTCACTCAAATTATCCCGGTAAAGCTAGTCACACCTTTGTTAAAATTAATGTTCATTATGTTATCGGAGGAGGTCTGTATGTTTGTCTCTAATGCCTGTCGACTACATACCTGACATCATGATGTAATGTTAAGTCATTTCCTTTTGTACAGTGTCACTGAATTGTCAAGGCGGTGATGGCATTTTATTTTAGTAGAACTGCACAAAATTTGCTTAAAAGAAGAGGAAAGGTCAGGAATGGCTCAGTTTTTCAGAAAAAACTATGTATGCCTTCCTGACATCAGCCGCTGTTGCTTTATTTATTCCTTCAAACAGGTGGTTAGAAACAGTCTTGCTACCTTTTCCCATTATGAAATTGGAATGCTTATATTTGTGAGTCTATGCTTCAACTAGTGCCACTTTTAGAGTAATCACACTTTCAATATCTATGCAAACAGGGATGCTCGATTTTAGTGGAACTGCACAAAAAGTCCAACTGGTTCAACATTAGGAGCATGTTTTTTTCCAAACCTTTATATCCAATTGGTGGCACTATGAGCTGTTCATTACGAAGGTACATGGTTTGCTACTATCTTGCTACTCTTTTTGTACTGTCATTAGATAGTAATACTAGTGGTTTGCATGTGAATTTATTGGCAGGGTGGACCTACATTGGAGGTGCAGGACAGGATTCAATGATTGGATGCTCAATTTCGGTTGTATTGATTTCACCTCTTCCATCACTGCGAACATGGATATCCTTGGTCTGATGAAGAATAGGCGCTATATTTCTGCTCTGAACCAGCAAATCAATTCAGTATGAAATTGTCCAGGGCAAAACATAACTGTATCAGATTGTCCAGTGCAGAACATGACAGATGCTAAGCGGAAGAGACATGTTTAAACCGAAAATACAAGGTGTGGTATATGTTTACTAGCTGCTTGATATTTGTGCAGACAGAGATGTCTGCCCGTTGCTATTTGGCAAACAAACAAAGTGTCCGCAATTTTGGTTGAACTGCACAAGAGAATAGTATAGTCACTGCATGCAGTGCCATTTGAAAATAGACACAGAAAGATTGGATAGTCACTTCATGGACTGCAGAAAAGTAGTACTGTACTATTTATTGGCCAACACTAGGTGCTTCATTGCTTTGGTCTGATTATACAATGGGCATCATTTTGCCTAAGTTAAAGTTTGTATTCCGAAAATAGTCTCGCGGTGTGATCGAGAGAAGACCAAATCATATTGCAGTGGATGTTCCTCCATCATGTGTGGTTCATTCTCATGGTTCCAGCTGTTGGTGAAACCACTTACGTTTGCAAGAGGAATTGTAGACTTCACAAACAAATTTGTCTTTCAGTCTGTACTGAATGTTGGCCAAGAGAAGCATCCATGTTAGTAGGAAGAACAGATGTTTTTTCTAGATCTCTGCTTTTGGAGCTACATATTTGTATATGATCTGTGAATCATTGAGATGCATTAACATGTTGATCTTATGTATGGGAATCGTACTAGTTAGTTTTAGTTGCGACGCGAGATCCGAAGTGGCTGATCTTAGCTTTTGGAGCTACATATTTGTATATGATATGTGAATCATTGAGATGCATTAACAGTTACTTATTTCTGTTCGCTCAGTGTTTACAAGTTACTGATCGATCACTAGCTAGCCTACAAATGCGCTCCTGGCAGTTTTATTTGCGACGCAAGATGCAAAGTGGCAGTTTTTTGAATAAAAATGCCTACCTCTGAAGAAACTGACAGGCTACACTATCGATCCTACACGGATAAAAATGCCTACCTCTGAAGAAACTGACAAGCTACACTATCGATCCTACGCGGATAAATAGCGGATCACGCACGTACTACCTCCTTTCCGGTTTGCAGGGCTCAATTCAAGAAATGACCTACTCGATCCTACACGAATAAATAGCGGATCACGCACGTACTAGTACTCCCTCCGTTTTTATTTACTCTGCATATTAGAGTTGACTGAAGTCGAACTTCGTAAAGTTTGACCAAGTTTATAGAAAACAATATAGACATTTATCATAATAAATCTATATGATGTGAAAGTACATTTAATAGTAAATCTAATGTTGTTGATTTGTTATTGTATATCTTAATATTTTTGTATACAAACTTGGTCAAAGTTTGTAAAGCTTGACTTTGACCAAAGCTAATATGCGAACTAAATAAATATGGAGGGAGTACCTCCTTTCCGGTTTGCAGGGCTTAATTCAAACCTCTCACCAACCAAGGTACTCCCTCCATCCGAGATTTATTAGTCCCGTGAGCAAAGCAGCAAGACCAAGGCATGGCAATAATTAACGGCATGCAGAAGTTTAAGCCTAATTGATTCTAGCGATTTAATTGGCTGCATGCGTGCCCTCGGCTGCGACTCGTTGCATGCTGCTTCGCGTACTGCCTACGAGCGATTCTGAGTGCCTGCATGCAGCCGACCGTAATTAAGGCAGCTAACTGATGAGAAAAAAGATACGCTTTAAATCCGTAGAATCATTATTGACAAGGAGGGAGATGATCCGACTGCACTCGTTTAACCGCCATGCCGGCGTGCGACCCAGATGGGACGGGACGACACAGTCATAATTTCAGTTTCTCTAGTTTTCCACGGCAAGCTGGCGCGCTAAGCCATTATGCATTGAATTCCGATGACCGTCGCGCTACCTTACGCCTATAAGTACTGTTTCCCGGCCTTCTCAGGTGCCACCGTGACCCAACTCGCCATATCCTCATAAGCCCCCACCGGCCCGACGTCGCTCGCCACGTTCGCCATGCCCCCGCCCGTCCGCGGTAGGCGACGCCGGAGGCAGTCAGCGCCGGAACTAGTGTTCGGGTTTTCATCGGAAGGCAGACAGAGGGAGGAGGCATTCTATCTGTCTTTAGATGGCAATGCGGAGATCGAGGAGTTGTTGGAGCACGACCGCATGGCGGAGGAGCAACGTATCGCCGATTTGCGCCGCCAGCGGGACATGGAGCAGCAGCGCACCGACGCTCTGAGTCGCGAGCAGAGCGCCTACAACTGGGCCGACTACGTGGAGGCCGGCGCCCGACAAATAGCCCTGGAGGCTGTCGGGCACGCACGCGTTCGCGACGCTGATTTTTACTACCAGCTTGTCAAGTGGGTTTCCCGCTTGGAAGCCGAAGCTTTGGTGGACCACGTCGGCATGGAAAGGGCCAACGCGCCCTATCGCACCTCTGGCAAGTCCAAGGCGAGGCGGAGGATGCCGGTGCCGGTGTTTAGCATGGACAGCAGATGGCGGCCGGCATCGTCTAGTTAGCTAAGAGTAAGTTAGTACTTGTACGCTACTAGAGTGTTAGTGGGAGTAGATAGTTAACTTGGCTATGATGGTTGTCAACGTGGAAGTTCAGTACTCTATATGTGGATCAGACCTGTTACTTTGCTCTGAATGTTGAACTTTCCGTTTGAACATATGGAATGGGCTGTTATTTTTTTAAATTGGTTGTATTTGTCCTCCACGGTTTAGAGGCTGACTTGTGGGCCTAGCAAGTTGACGCGTACACAACCAGGAGATGATTGTACGTGGAGAGGATGACAGCAGGGACCCGCCAAGGTCATGGCAGTACGCAAGAAAGTGCCTCCTTATTTCAAGCCAATAAAAAATGGCTCCTCCAAGTGGATTTCTGACATCTGGGTCCCATGCCATTGTCAACGTAGTCAATAAATGAGAGAATTGCACAATGAGCGGCTGACACCAGGGACCCAGCAGCTCGCCCAGTTATTTTTGTTTTGGGTTAATTTGATAAATGCCACTCCAAATCTGGTGTATCCGAGAAATGCCACTCCAATTTCCAAACTTTGAAAAATGCCATTTCATGCCATTTCTAGTGGCATTTTTCGAACTCTGGAGTGGCGTTTTTCAAAGTTTGCAAATTGCAGTGGCGTTTTTCAAAGTTTGCAAAAAATTGCAGTGGCATTTTTCAAAGTTTGGAAATTGCAGTGGCATTTTTATGAATCGCCATAATTGGAGTAGCATTTATCTAATTTGTTTTTGAGACGGAAGCAGGGTGTCAACTGGGCTGTGCGGGACACTCTGGCCTGTCTAGACAGCCTTTTCTTTTATGTTTACCACAGATCAGCCCAGTAGTTTTTTTCTTTCTGAAAATGGCTAGCCCAGTTCTTTTGTGATTTGTCAAGTAAGTCGCTTTATCAGGCCTGTTGGGCTGCAAATCTTTCAAGACGAGGAGAGCTTCATTCGGCTGGCCGAGAAAATGGCCTATCAGTAAAGAGAAATGGGCTGTACATTTTTAAAACACATCAAACCGGCAATTATTTTCAAATATCTTTTTTTCATTTCAAGATTTTAAATTGCATTGATTTTTATGCATGGACAATTTATTGGATTTTATATTGATATACATTTATTTTTAAAATTAGTCTGAATGTGACTCAAAATTTCGGGATTAAAAATAGTTCAGACCGCACCGACATATGCAAAATTTCGTATAATTTCTTAACCGTGGCCACAATATGGGCTGTAATGCTAACATAAAGAATATGTGCTCCAAAAAAACCCGTAAGAATTAGCAAATGGGCTGTAAATTATTTGAAATAATGGCAGATGAGTTGTATGCTGTTTTCCACAGATTTGAGGCTTTCCACAGATGGCCTGTATACTGTTGGATGTCCATCCAACGACCGTCGTGCTTCTTCAATCTCTGCTCTTCCTACTCCAGCCGCTCAAACAAGCGCCGACGGGACTACCTGCTCCCTCCTCCCCGCGGCCGGCTGTGCTGCCGCGCAGGCCTCATCGCCCCACCATACTCCCATCGCTGGCCTAGCCATCCCTCTACTCACCCACACCTGCTACTATTCTCCGGCGATGGCAGACGAACCAGTAAACCCTCGTACATTCATACTCCCCTCCGCATGGGAAACAAAAACAACGACCGAGTCTTCCCTGCCTCTGTGTCGTTCCCTTCCTAGGCCTCGCCGTCGTCCACCGCCCTGGTGCTCTCGGCGTGGCGTGGTGAGTGTGGTCAACGACCGACATGCATCTGAAGTGGACTGTACGTGGAGAGGCTGACAGCTAGGTCCATGGCCGCACGCAAGGAAATGTCTCCTTATTACGTGCAAAATAATGATTTCCTCCACTGACATCTGGGACCCACCGAAACGGCCTCTGTATTTTGTGAAAAAACGTTACCGCCGCTGACAGCTCGGATGCACTAGCTATATCTTCGCACGCAAGGAAGTGCCTTCTTATTACGCACACAAAATAAATACTCCCCCTGCTAGCTGGGACCCAGTATAGTGGGCCTACTAAGTTGACGGGGACGAAGGGCTTTGTCAACTTAGTCAATATGCACGATTCTAGCTCGACTGACCGTACGATGTCCATCCAACGGCCGTAGTGCTTCTTCAACCTCTGGTCTTCTTGCTCCAGCCGCCCAAAGCAGCGCCGGTCGTGTCGCCTGCTCCTGCCTCCCGTGGCCGGCTGTGCTGCCGCGGAGGCCTCACCGCCCCCATACTACTCCCACCACTGGCCAGGCCATCCCTCCACTCCACTCACCCACACCCCCTGTTATTCTGCGGCGACGGCAGCGCAGCCGAACCAGTGAGCCCTCGTACTCCTCTCTGCGTGGGCATCCACTGTCGTGTCTTCCCCGGCTCTGCATCGTCCCCTTCCTAGGCCTCGCTGTCGTCCACCACCGTGGTGCTGTTGGCGTGGCGTGGTCAATGTGGTAAATGACCGAATTCCATGGAAAGATTATTGTACGTGGAGAGGCTGACAGCTGGGTCCACGGTAGCCGCAAGGAAGTGCCTCCTTATTATGTGGAAAATAATTATTCTTCCACCTGACAGTAGGGACCCACCGGACGCCCACCAGTATATCGCAAAAAAACATTTGCCCCTGACTACTGGGACCCACCTGACGGGCCACCGTATTTCGTGAAAAAAACGTCCACCCTGCTGTCAGCTCGAACCCACTGGAAGTGCCTCCTTATTACGCACAAAAAATGAATACCCCCTCCTAGCTGGGACCCACCTTGGTGGGAGGCTGACTTGTGGGCCTACTAAGTTGACGGGGATGGAGGGCTTTGTCAACTTAGTCAATATGCACGATTCTAGCTCCAGTGACCGTACGATGTCCATCCAACGGCCGTAGTGCTTCTTCAACCTCTGGTCTTCTTGCTCCAGCCGCCCAAACCAGCACCGGTCGTGCCTCGTGCTCCTGCCTCCCGTAGCCGGCTGCGATGCGGTGGAGGCCTCACCGCCCCCTACTACTCCCACCGCTGGCCAGGCCATCCCTCTACTCACCCACACCCCCTGTTATTCTGCGGCGACGGCAGCCTCACACCGCAGCGAACCAGTGAACCCTCGTACTCCTCTAAGCGTGGGCATCCACTGCCGCGTTTTCCCCGGCTCTACGTCGTCCCCTTCCTCGGCCTCGCCATCGTCCACCGCCCTGGTGCTCTCAACACGGCATGGTCAACGTGGTCAAGGAACGGCTTCCATCGGACGTGGACTGTACGTGGAGAGGCTGACAGCTGGGTCCACAGCCGCAGCAAGGAAGTGCCTCCTTATTACGTGCAAAATAATTATTCCTCCACCTGACAGCGGGGACCCACCGGACGGGCCACCGTATTTCGCGAAAAAACGTTTGCCCCTAACTGCTGGGACCCACCAGCTACATCTTCGCATGCAAAGAAGTGCCTAACAGTCGGGACCCACCTGGTCGAAGCGTACGTAGCATTGTCATTCTGGTCGCGAACGTGTACGTATATATATACTGGTGGATGTAGAGGCGCGCACATGTCGTAGTAGAGGCGCGCACGTAGCATGTACACGTACGTACATCGGCCAGGGTGCAAGAAAGAAAATACGGCTACGTATGTGTACATACGGGCGGGGTCTCGAACGCCTACTCGCGCATACGTACGGCCAGGGCTCGTGTACATGGCTGGGTCGGAACGCAGAAACATCGTCATCGTCATGTTCATGGGGAGGCAACGGAATGCGTCGTGTTCATGGGGAGGCAACGGAATGCGTCGTGTTCATCGGGAGGGCTTGGACGGAACATGCGATGGAAACGAGGCCTGGCGTACCGCAGAACGGAGGAAACGGCCTTGTGTTTGACCGGCCACGTTCGAAACAGGGTCCTGTTGATCGGGAGGGGTCTGGCGTATCGCAAAACGGAGGAAACGTACCTCCTATGGTCAAAACAGGGGTTCTGTTTCATCGGGAGGGGTGTGGCGTACCGCAAAACGGAGGAAACGGACTTGTGTTGGAGCGCTACGGTCGAAACAGGGGTCCTGTTCATCGAGAGGGGTGTGGCGTACCACAAAATGGGACTCCACGGGATACTATTCATCTCCACCGTCGCCCGCCTCCAGCCTCCACGATCTACTGTTCATCCACCGTCGACCTCCTCCAGCCTCCACCTGCGACTGTTCATCCACGGGCTCCTGTTCATCCAGCCTCCACCGCGCGCTACTCCACCGGCTACTGTTCAACCAGCCCTCTCCACGGGCTCCTGTTCAACCACCCTTCCATGGGCTACTGTTCATCCTACCCTCCACCGTCTACTGTTCATCCAGCCCTCCACGGGGTGGTCCTGTTCATCCAGCCCTCCACGGGGTCCTGTTCATCCAGCCCCAATCGGCTCGATCGATCGGGGTCCTGTTCATCCAGAGGCAACACCACGGGGTCCTGTTCATCCACCCCCACCGGGAACTGTTCATCCAAACCCCCCCGCAACACTCATGTTCATCCAGAGGCAGCATCGATCGGCTTCAGTTAGCAGCAGTAGTGAAGGAATCGCTCGATCGGGTTCAGTTAACAGCCATCGATCGATCGCTCGGGTTCAGTAATGCGTAGCCTGCAGTGCAATCGCTCGGGTTTAGTTAGAGCCCAACGCCTCGCTCAGGTTCAGTTAGAGCCAATGCCTCACACACACGCGCGTATGTGTACGAGAGAAGCGTGTATCGCTCGACCCCTGACCTCCCACCGTAACCGGGAACTCCCCGAAATTTTCCTTCCCCTCGCTTCTACCATGGTTTTTTCCGTCATGGACGGCCCAAAGAATGTCATGCAGCTGCGTCTCCAGCCCGTCCAGGATGAAAAGCCCATTTTCTGTCATGATTTTTTGTCATAGAAGTAGGAGCCCACCACATCTATGATGATACCAGGTTTTGTCACAATTATCGTCATAGAAGTGTCATATGTATGACAGTTTTTTTTTTCGTTTGGCCCAAAATGTCATAGATGTGTCTTTTTTTGTAGTGCACCCTGGACTACATCGCTATCGATGATCGAAGGAGCCATCAAGCCTAACGGTGATGACATAGAGGAACTCTCAATGAAAGCACCAATGTCGGTGTCAAAACCAACGGATCTTGGGTAGGGGGTCCCGAACTGTGCATCTAAGGCGGATGGTAACAGGAGGCAGGGGACACGATGTTTTACCCAGGTTCGGGCCCTCTTGATGGAGGTAAAACCCTACGTCCTGCTTGATTATTCTTGATAATATAGTAGTACAAGAGTTGATCTACCACGAGATCAGAGAGGCTAAACCCTAGAAGCTACCCTATGGTATGATTGTATGTTGTCCTACGGACTAAAACCCTCCGGTTTATATAGACACCGGAGGGGGCTAGGGTTACACAAGGTCGGTTACAAAAGGAGGAGATATCCATATCCGTATTGCCTAGCTTGCCTTCCACGCAAAGGAGAGTCCCATCCGGACACGGGACGAAGTCTTCAATCTCATATCTTCATAGTCCAACAGTCCGGCCAAAGGATATAGTCCGGCTGTTCGGAGACCCCCTAATCAAGGACTCCCTCACCAAGTTTGTCCAACATTTGAGCTCCCTCGAGGGTAAAAGGAAACCCCTTCTTTTGAGGTGGAATTCCCAAAATTCCCTCTAAGATTTCATAGGCAGCATTCGCATCAAGATCAATGAAGTTTCCTTTAGCGGCAAAATCAAGAAGTTGTCTATGATGCAAAGCCAATCCTATGTAACAATTTTGAAGCAAAACTTTAGCATCCCCCTTTAAATTGGAAATACGATACGGTTCCATAAGCCTATACCAGGCATCTTTCAAATTTTCTCCTTGTCCTTGCTTGAAGTAAAGGACTTCAAAATCTGGTGACAAAGGAGGAGTAGGGACGCTAGCCATCAAGACTAGAAAGCAAGAAAGTGGCAAACGAAAAAAAGAGGCGAATAAAACAGCAATTTTTTGTGAAGTGGGGGAGAGGAAAACGAGAGGCAAATGGCAAATAATGTAAATTGCAAGGAGATGAGATTTGTGATTAGGAACCTGGTATATGTTGAAGATCCTCCCCGGCAATGGCGCCAGAAATGGTGCATCGCCGGGAGACTATCTTGACTTGATCCTCCTCGGCAACAGCGCCAGAAATTCCTTTTGATGTCGCTTGAAGCTACGTCGGTATTTCCCCAAAGAGGAAGGGATGATGTAGCACAGCGGCGGTAGGTATTTCCCTCAGACATGAAAACAAGGTTATTGAACCATTAGGAGAACCAAGCAACACAACGTAAACAACACCTGCACACAGATAACAAATCATCGCAACCCGACGTGTTAAAGGGGTTGTCAATCCCTTTCGGGGTACGGCTCCTCAAGATAGGCCAACGGACGTGAAATGAAATTGTAGTAGATTGATAGATTTAATGCCAAATAAAATAAATAAAGGAAAATTGCAGCAAGGTATTTTTGGTTTTTGGTTTAGTAGATCTAAAAATAAATGCAAGAGGAAAGTAGATCGCAAAGGCAAATATATGAGAAAGAAGACCCGGGGGCCGTAAGTTTCACTAGTGGCTTATCTTGAGAAAAATAGCAAATGGTGGGTAAACAAATTACTGTTGGGAAATTGATAGAACCTCAAATAATTATGACGATATCCAGGCGATGATCATTATATAGGCATCATGTCCAAGATTAGTAGACCGACTCTTGCTCGCATCTACTACTATTACTCCACACATCGATCGCTATCTAGCATGCATCTAGTGTATTAAGTTCATGGAGAAACGGAGTAATGCAATAAGAATGATGACATGATGTAGACAAGATCTATCTATGTAGAGATAGACCCCATCGTTTTAACCTTAGTAGCAATGATCCATATGTGTCGTTTCCCTTTCTGTCACTGGGATCAAGCACCGTAAGATTGAACCCACTACAAAGCACCTCTTCCCATTGCAAGATAAATAGATCAAGTTGGCCAAACAAAACCCAAATATCGGAGAAGAAATACGAGGCTATAAGCAATCATGCATATAAGAGATCAAAGAAACTCAAATAACTTTCATGGATATAAAAAGATAGATCTGATCATAAACTCAAAGTTCATCGATTCCAACAAACACATCGCAAAAGAGTTACATCATATGGATGTTGGGGAACGTAGTAATTTCAAAAAATTTCCTACGCACATGCAAGATCATGGTGATGCATAGCAATGAGAGGGGAGAGTGTTGTCCACGTACCCTCATAGACCGAAAGCGGAAGCGTTAACACAACGCGGTTGATGTAGTCGTATGTCTTCACGATCCGACCGATCCAAGTACCAAACGCACGGCACCTCCAAGTTCAGCACACGTTCAGCTCGATGACGTCCCGCGAACTCCAATCCAGCAGAGCTTCATGGGAGAGTTCCGTCAGCACGACGGCGTGGTGACGGTGATGATGTTGCTACCGACGCAGGGCTTCACCTAAGCACCGCTACGATATGACCGAGGTGGAATATGGTGGAGGGGGGCACCGCACACGATTGGGAGAGATCAACTGATCAACTTGTTGTGTCTAGAGGTGCCCCTGTCCCTGTATATAAAGGAGCAAGGGGGGGAGGCCGGCCGACCCTCCATGGGCGCGCTAGGAGGAGGAGTCCTCCTCCTAGAAGGAGTAGGACTCACCTTTCCTACTCCTACTAGGAGGAGGAAAGGAAGGGGGAGAAGGAGAAGGAAGGAGAAGGAGGAAAAAGGAGGAAAGGGGGGTCCGCCCCCTAGTCCAATTCGTTTTGGGCTAGGGGAGCCGCGCGCCCATCTTCCTCTCTTCCACCACTTGGCCCATGAGGCCCATTACTTCTTCCTCGTACTCCCGTAACTCCCCGGTACCCCCGAAAATACCCGAATCACTCAGAACCTTTCCGTTTTTCGAATATAGTTGTCCAATATATCGATCTTTACGTCTCGACCATTTCGAGACTCCTCGTCATGTCCCCGATCTCATCCGAGACTCCGAACTACCTTCAGTACATCAAATCACATAAACTCATAATACAATCGTCACCGAAACTTTAAGCGTGCGGACCCTACGGGTTCGAGAACTATGTAGACATGACCGAGACATGTCTCCGGTCAATAACCAATAGCGGAACCTGGATGCTCATATTGGCTCGCACATATTCTACGAAGATCTTTATTGGTCAGACCGCATAACAACATACATTGTTCCCTTTGTCATCGGTATGTTACTTGCCCGAGATTCGATCGTCGGTATCTCAATACCTAGTTCAATCTCGTTATTGGCAAGTCTCTTTACTCGTTCCGTAATACATCATCCCGCAACTAACTCATTAGTTGCAATGCTTGCAAGGCTTAAGTGATGTGCATTACCGAGAGGGCCCAGAGATACCTCTCCAACAATCGGAGTGACAAATCCTAATCTCGAAATACGCCAACCCAACAAGTACCTTCGGAGACACTTGTAGAGCACCTTTATAATCACCCAGTTACATTGTGATGTTTGGTAGCACACAAAGTGTTCCTCTGGTAAACGGGAGTTGCATAATCTCATAGTCATAGGAACATGTATAAGTCATGAAGAAAGCAATAGCAACAAACTAAACGATCAAGTGCTATGCTAACGGAATGGGTCAAGTCAATCACATCATTCTCCTAATGATGTGATCCTGTTAATCAAATGATAACTCATGTCTATGGTTAGGAAACATAACCATCTTTGATCAACGAGCTAGTCAAGTAGAGGCATACTACTGACACTTTGTTTGTCTATGTATTCACACATGTATTATGTTTCCCGTTAATACAATTCTAGCATGAATAATAAACATTTATCATGATATAAGGAAATAAATAATAACTTTATTATTGCCTCTAGGGCATATTTCCTTCAGTCTCCCACTTGCACTAGAGTCAATAATCTAGTTCACATCGCCATGTGATTTAATACCAATAGTTCACATCACCATGTGATTAACACCCATAGTTCACATCGACATGTGACCAACACCCAAAGGGTTTACTAGAGTCAATAATCTAGTTCACACCGCTATGTGATTAACACCCAAAGAGTACTGAGGTGTGATCATGTTTTGCTTGTGAGAGAAGTTTAGTCAACGGGTCTGCCACATTCATATCCGTAAGTATTTTGCAAATTTCTATGTCAACAATGCTCTGCATAGAGATACTCTAGCTAATTGCTCCCACTTTCAATATGTATCCAGATTGAGATTTAGAGTCATCTAGATTAGTGTCAAAATTCGCATTGACGTAACCCTTTACGACAAACCTTTTGTCACTTTCATAGTCGAGAAACATATCCTTATTCCACTAAGGATAATTTTGACCAATGTCCAGTGTTCTACTCCTAGATCACTATTGTACTCCTTTGCCAAACTCAGGGCAGGGTATACAATAGGTCTGGTACACAGCATGCCATACTTTATAGAACCTATGGCTGAGGCATAGGGAATGACTTTCATTCTCTCTCTATCTTCTGTCGTGGTCGGGTTTTGAGTCTTACTCAACTTCACACCTTGTAACACATGCAAGAACTCCTTCTTTGACTGTTCCATTTTGAACTACTTCAAAATCTTGTCAAGGTATGTACTCATTGAAAAAACTTATCAAGCGTCTTGATCTATCTCTATAGATCTTGATGCTCAATATGTAAGCAGCTTCACCGAGGTCTTTCTTTGAAAAAACTCCTTTCAAACATTCCTTTATGCTTTACAGAATAATTCTACATCATCTTCGATCAACAATATGTCATACATATACTTATCAGAAATGATGTAGTGCTCCCACTCACTTTCTTGTAAATACAGGCTTCACCGCAAGTCTGTATAAAACTATATGCTTTGATCAACTTATCAAAGCATGTATTCCAACTCCGAGATGCTTGCACCAGTCCATAGATGGATCGCTGGAGCTTGCATATTTTGTTAGTACCTTTAGGATCGACAAAACCTTCTGGTTACATCATATACAACTCTTCTTTAATAAATCCTATTAAGGAATGCAGTTTTGTTTATCCATTTGCCAGATTTCATAAAATGCGGCAATAGCTAACATGATTCGGACAGACTTAAGCATAGATACGAGTGAGAAATTCTCATCGTGGTCAACACCTTGAACTTGTCGAAAACCTTTTTGCGACAATTCTAGCTTTGTAGATAGTAACACTACTATCAGCGTCCGTCTTCCTCTTGAAGATCCATTTAATCTCAATGGCTCGCTGATCTTTGGGCAAGTCAATCAAAGTCCAGACTTTGTTCTTATACATGGATCTCATCTCAGATTTCATGGCCTCAAGCCATTTCACGGAATCTGGGCTCATCATCGCTTCCTCATAGTTCGTAGGTTCGTCATGGTCAAGTAACATGACCTCTAGAACAGGATTACCGTACCACTCTGGTGCGGATCTCACTCTGGTTTACCTACGAGGTTCGGTAGTAACTTGATATGAAGTTACATGATCATCATCATTAGCTTCCTCACTAATTGGTGTAGTAGTCACAGGAACAGATTTCTGTGATGAACTACTTTCCAATAAGGGAGCAGGTACAATTACCTCATCAAGTTCTACTTTTCTCCCACTCACTTCTTTCGAGAGAAGCTCCTTCTCTAGAAAGGATCCATTCTCAGCAATGAATATCTTGCCTTCGGATCTGTGATAGAAGGTGTACCCAACATTTTTTTTGGGTATCCTATGAAGAAGCACTTCTTCAATTTGGGTTTGAGATTATCAGGTTGAAACTTTTTCACATAAGCATTGCAACCTCAAACTTTAAGAAACGACAGCTTAGGTTTCTTGCCAAACCATAGTTCATACGGTGTTGTCTCAACGGATTTAGATGGTGCCCTATTTAACGTGAATGTAGCTATCTCTAATGCATAACCTCAAAACTATAGTGGTTAATCGGTAAGAAACATCATAGATTGCACTATATCCAATAATAGTACGGTTATGACGTTCGGACACACCATTATGCTGTGGTGTTCCAGGTGGCACGATTTTGTGAAACTATTCCACATTGTTTTAATTGAAGACCAAACTCGTAACTCAAATATTTGTCTCTACGATCAGATCGTAGTTATTTACTTGTCACGATGATTTTCCACTTCACTCTGAAGTTTTTGAATTTTTCAAATGTTTCAGACTTATGTTTCATCAAGTAGATATACCCATATCTTCTCAAATCATCTGTGAAGGTCAGAAAATAACGATACCCGCCGCGAGCCTCAACATTCATCGGATTGCATACATCAGTATGTATTATCTCCAATAAGTCAGTTGCTTGCTCCATTGTTCCGGAGAACGGAGTCATAGTCATCTTGCCCATGAGGCACGGTTCGCAAGCATCAACTGATTCATAATCAAGTGATTCCAAAAGCCCATCAGCATGGATTTTCTTCATGCGCTTTACACCAATATGACCTAAACGGCAGTGCCACAAATAAGTTGCACTATCATTATTAACTTTGCATCTTTTGGCTTCAATATTATGAGAATGTGTATCACCACAATCGAGATCCAACAAACCATTTTTATTAGGTGTATGACCATAGAAGGTTTTATTCATGTAAACATAACAACAATTTATTCTCTTACTTAAATGAATAACCGTATTGCAATAAACATGATCAAATCATATTCATGCTCAACGCAAACACCAAATAACACTTATTTAGGTTCAACACTAATCCCGAAAGTATAGGGAGTGCGCGATGATGATCATATCAATCTTGGAACCACTTCCAACACACATCGTCACTTCACCCTTAACTAGTCTCTGTTCATTCTGCAACTCCCATTTCGAGTTACTACTCTTAGCAACTGAACCAATATCAAATACCGAGGGGTTGCTATGAACACTAGTAAAATACACATCAATAATCTGTATATCAAATATACCTTTGTTCACTTTGCCATCCTTCTTATCCGCCAAATACTTGGGGCAGTTCCGCTTCCAGTGACCAGTCCCTTTGCAGTAGAAGCACTTAGTCTCAGGCTTAGGACCAGACTTGGGCTTCTTCACTTTGAGCAGCAACTTGCTTGCCATTCTTCTTGAAGTTCCCTTTCTTTCCCTTTTCCCTTTTCTTGAAACTAGTGGTCTTGTTAATCATCAACACTTGATGCTCTTTCTTGATTTCTACCTTCATCGATTTTATCATCATGAAAAGCTCGGGAATCATTTTCATCATCCCTTGCATACTATTGTTCATCACGAAGTTCTACTAACTTGGTGATGGTGACTAGAGAATTCTTTCAATCACTATTTTATCTGGAAGATTAACTCCCACTTGATTCAAGCGATTGTAGTACCCAGACAATTTGAACACATGCTCACTGCTTGAGCTATTCTCCTCCATCTTTTAGCTACAGAACTTGTTGGAGACTTCATATCTCTCAACTCAGGTATTTACTTGAAATATTAACTTCAACTCCTGGAACATCTCATATGGTCCATGACGTTCGAAACGTCTTTGAAGTCCCGATTCTAAGCCGTTTAAGCATGGTGCACTAAACTATCAAGTAGTCATCATATTGAGCTAGCCAAACGTTCATAACATCTGCATCTGCTCCTGCAATAGGTCAGTCACCTAGCGGTGCATCAAGGACATAATTCTTCTGTGAAGCAATGAGGATAAACCTCAGATCATGGGTCCAATCCGCATCATTGCTACTAACATCTTTCAACTTAGTTTTCTCTAGGAACATATCAAAAATAAAACAGGGAAGCAATAACGCGAGCTATTGATCTACAACATAGATATGCAAATACTATCAGGACTAAGTTCATGATAAATTAAAGTTCAATTAATCATATTACCTAAGAACCCCCACTTAGATAGACATCCCTCTAATCATGTAAGTGATCACGTGATCCATATCAACTAAACCATAATCGATCATCACATGAAATGGAGTAGTTTTCAATGGTGAACATCATTATGTTGATCATATCTACTATATGATTCACGCTCGACCTTTCGGTCTCCAGTGTTCCGAGGGCATATCTGCATATGCTAGGCTTGTCAAGTTTAACTTGAGTATTCTGCGTGTGCAAAACTGGCTTGCACCCATTGTAGATGGACGTAGACCTTATCACACCCAATCATCACGTGGTGTGTGGGCACGATGAACTTTGGAAACGGTGCATACTCAGGGAGAACACTTATATCTTGAAAATTTTAGTAAGGGATCATCTTATAAAGCTACTGTCGAACTAAGCAAAATAAGATGCATAAAAGATAAACATCATATGCAATCATAATATGTGACATGATATGGCCATGATCATCTTGCGCCTTTGATCTCCATCTCCAAAGTACTGTCATGATCTCTATCGTCACCGGCATGACACCATGATCTCCATCATCTTGATCTATATCAATGTGTCTGTAACATCCCAAATTTTCAATTTGGAATGCTATACATTAGGTCATCATGCATATCATATTTTATTTTGTTTTTGGTTTTGATCCTAGAAAATCCTAAGCAACTCAAGGACCCACGGAGAGAGTTGGGGATTTCGTTATTTACATATTTGAGTTTTCTCAAATTATGTAAACATGATCATTTGATTTTATTTATTCTATCATCAATTATTTCTACTACAAAAATATGAGAGAGGGAATAAAATGACTTTCCCAAAATATAGAAATACTGAGGATTTAATAAAAAAATCAAATAAGATTTATTTCAGAGTTTTCGGTATTTTTTATTTGAATTTAGGAAAAATGCGTGTTTTTCAAAGTTGTAGTTTGGGCCCAGAAAAATGTTCACTTTATCGGGCTTGATTTTAGAAACCCGGGAAAATTTATTTCGTGATTTTTGGAGTCCGTTTAGTATTTCTTTTTATTTTTTCTTCCGAGCGGAATTATTAAAAAAAAACGCGGAACCGACTTTGGGCCGTACTCGGCCAGGACACCGCCTGGCCGGGGCCTTTATAATGCGCGCCCGAGGCCCGAGCCGAGCCAGCCCGTCACCGCCGCCCTAACCCTAGCCAGCCGCCCCAGCTGCCGCCGCCGCCGCCGGAGCAGCGCGCCGCCCGAGGTTCGCCGCCGCCTTGTTTTCCGTGCCGTTTTAAAAAAAAATCTGTTCGTTGTTTTTCTTTTTCGTCGGATTTTTCGCGGTTATTTTCTGATCGCGATTTCTGATCTGATTTTCGTTTTAGTATAACTTTTCGCTCGTTTATCGGAATCAGGCGATTCAAGCGCCTGGAGTTTGGTCTCGAAACCCTCTTTCCGAATAATCAACTTAAACATGTTTTTGCTACTATAAAATTTGACTTAGATCCAGATTACTAGAACGAAGTTGTTTTCTTTCGCCGTTTGATTTCTTTTGCTTCGTTCGATTTGATTCTTTTTGCCAACCAGGGTTCTTAAGTTGAACTTTCTGGTTAGATCTTCTATTTGAGTTTTACCTGTGCATTAGATGAGTACTTATTGTATGCTTGTTTGTTTGTCTGCGATAGAATACCCGGAGTGCGCCGCCTGTTACGTTGAATCTCTAGGTTTCGCGGATCATCAGCAAGGCAAGTAACACTTTGATCATACCTTTTTCTACAACCCAGTTTTATTGCATTAGATCAATCCTCACACATTGCATGATTAGGATCTAATTAAATTGTGGGATGGGAAGTAGATGAGGTAGTACCTATTACCTGTTTATTATCAAACCTTTGGGAGTTACTTCTACGTTTGCTTATTATGCCATGCTATGCTAGTAGACGTGGATTGGGTGAGTGAAATCCATGACAGATGTGAGATTGATAATTAATGGTTTATCTAAGGTGGCAACTTAAACACACATCTGGGTGGATTGAGGCACCTGGGATTTCCAGGACTTGCGTGTTTTTCTTTTGGACCGCCACCCAGGCTCAAAGGGATCATGAGATTTTTCATACTAGAAACTTCCGTGTGCAGCCACAAGCCATTATGGGCTCTGGCATAGTTGACTAAGTTGTGCGAACTCTTACAGTGGTAGACTAGCAGATGTAGGGGATGTAGGTGGTACGGTCTACCCGATCGTAAGGTGCTAGCGCTTCTGAAAGACTATGTCTCGGTCATCCGTCTTCTCAAACACCCTGTAGTGCGAGAAACCAAACGGAGGCGATCGAGTCTTGTGGGGAAAAGTGCGCAAACCTCTGTAGAGTATAATAAACTAATCATGGTTAGCCGTGTCCCCGGTTATGGACATCTTGAGTATCTAGTACTTGGATTTTCATGTGAATCTCAACATGTTACTCTAAAGTTAATTTTGTTGGGTTTAATGATGTTACTTTAATTGGGATTGAGAATGCTGTCAACCATTCTCAATGTTTAACAACCACCATGATAGTAATTAAATTTATTCCTTTGAAGTAGGGAAAAATTGGCTTTACGCAAAAACTGTAACCATAGAGCTTTCCACCAGCCAAATATGCATATAGTATAGCTGTTGCATTCCATTACTCTCTATGTGTTACCTTGCCAGCATATTCCATGTGCTGACCCGTTTTCGGGCTGCAACGTTAATGTTGCAGACTTTTCAGACGACGATTAAGGAGTTTTTAGGTCGTGGTTCTATACTCAGTGATGCCGTTGGAGTTGATGGACTCACTTATCTTCCAAGCCTTCCGCTGTTATCGTTATTAGATGGCCTTAAGCCATATTTATTGTAATAAGTTCTCTTTTGAGACACTCGATGTAATAAGTGTGTGATTGCTACTCTGCTATAAATCCTCCGAGTACTGTGTGGTGTCAGCATTACTGATCCAGGGATGACACCGGAGCACAGAGATCAGACTGTTTGAGGTCTGGTCGCTACAGAGATGGTATCAGAGCACACGCTGACTGTAGGACACGACCACTAAGCTAAAGACCTAGATCACTACTCACTCTCTTCTCTTCTGACTTCTCATCTTTTCTACTCTTTAGGATGGCGGATGCAAGGAACAAGTTCACACAACCAGATGAAGATACACCCTTTGGACGCCACTTGAAGGAAGTCACTAGATACCTGAACATAGGAGTACCAAGCTTCACGGGAACCTACAACGCCACTTTACCTGAAGAAGAGCGCTGGATGATTCAAGTTCAAGTTCCAGGAAGGACGTTCATGCCAGTCACTGAGCCCATAGAGTTTTCTTTTGATGCACCAACTTGGAGTCTAGGAAAGAGTATGGCAGCTCACATCGCCATGGGACGCATTGGAGAAGTCTACCGCAAGGATCTCAAGGATACTATCTACCAGATTTGTGGGCGCCGAGATGAACACTGGGAGATGATTAGCACCAGGAAAGGATAGATCAATCGCAGCTTTTATCCAGGAGTTAAACCAGCACATTCGACGACAGGAGAATCAGATGTGCGCCGACATGATAGATCTGAAGAAGGCTAAGACTAGAATCAAGGAACTGGAGGAAGAACTCAAGGCTACACGTGAAGATTATGAAGAAGAAATTGAAGTATTGGTGGATAAGAATGCCGACCTAACTATGAAGATAGCAGTATTTATGGGAGGCCCAACCCCAGTAGATGAAGACGAAGAACCCAAGGAGATTAGCCCAGAAGACTACATCATCATCGACGGCACCGACTCGGAACAAGATAGTAGCGATGATGACTATGTTGATGAAGCAGGAGCAGATATCATGGAGTCTACAACCGTAGAATATTTCTAGTAGACCACCTCATCAGTAGTAGTAGTCCACCATGTAAATATAGTAGTCCGAGCACTCTTGCGATAGTTAGACCGATTGTATGCCTTTGTTTGATTGATTGAAGTAAATTGTGTGCTTTTGCCTCATGTGCATATGGGTAGTGTTTTCTCTTTAGACCCCCTCTATTCTTATATCTCGTCTTTTCTAAAACCCTCAGATGCCTCCGAGACGTGACCCCGGATTTGCCTTTCCGCCGGAGCTCACCCAGTTGACCCAGCAGCAGAACACCTTGATGCAGTTGCTAGTTCAGAATCAGAATCAGGGGAACAGCAACAACAACCCACCACCACCACCACCTGTTGACAACTTAGCCCGTTTTCTTAGGCTAAATCCGCCGGTGTTTTCCAGTAGCACCGAGCCGATAGTAGCAGATGATTGGCTCCGCAAGATAGCTAGGGAGTTGACCACAGCAGGATGCACAGATGTGGAGAAGGTTAAGTTTGCCGCACATCAGTTAGAAGGACCCGCAGCATCCTGGTGGGAGAATTTCACAGCCACCTTCCCAGTCGACACTGTCACATGGGACCAGTTTCAGCAGGCTTTTCGTACTGCCCATGTTTCAGCAGGAGCAATGGCCATGAAGAAGCGTGAGTTTCGTAACTTGCGCCAAGGAGGACGGACAGTTGGCCAGTATGTGGAGGAGTTTAGTAAGCTAGCACGTTATGCCCCAGATGACGTTGCTACGGATGCAGCTAAGCAGGAGAAATTCCTGGAAGGACTGAATGATGAGTTGAGTATGCAGTTGATGGTAGCCACCTTCAACAACTACCAGGAGTTGGTAGATCGTGCTCTTATGATTGAAGGGAAGCAGCAGCAAATTGAGAACCGCAAGAGGAAGTATGGACAAGGAAAGTATAATTCAGGAGCTCAGCAGAAGCCACGTTTTACCCCTAGACCGGGAGGACATTTTCAGCATACCCATGGAGTAGGTAGCTCGCACAATCACAATGGCACCAAGAATGGTAATGGGAATGGAGGAAGCAATGGACAGAACCGCAACACCCCATCAACCCCAGCCAAGAAGGACTTGAGCCATGTCACTTGCTATAAGTGTTCGAAGCCAGGACATTATGCAAATGAATGTCCTGAAGGCCAAAATGGCAATGGAAGTTCTGGGAAGAAGCCGAACCCTTTCAACAGGGGACAGGTGAACCACGTTAGCGTGGAGGAGGTTGAAGCTCAGCCCGATGCAGTAATAGGTAAGTTTTTGGTTAAGTCATTTACTGCACTCGTTCTTTTTGATACTGGTGCATCGCATTCATACATCTCAAGGGGATTTGTGGATAAGTATAACCTACCAACCCAAGCCCTTAGGTCACCCATGTTAGTAACCTCGCCAGGAGCAGAATATGTGGCTAGTCTATGGTGTGATCGGTTACCATTAAGGATTGGTAACTATGTTTTTCCCTCAGACCTAATAGTATTGGAATCTCAAGGATTGGATGTGATATTAGGCATGGATTGGTTATCAAAGTATGAAGGGAATATTGAGTGTGCTAGTAAGTCAATTTTGCTTACCACACCAGAAGGGAGAAGGATCAAGTATGTATCCCGGCATGTACCAAAGAGGACACAAGTAAATTGCCTAACAGGAGTTGTGCAGGAGGAAGTACCAGTGGTAAAGGATTTTCCTGATGTATTTCCCGAAGAGTTGCCAGGCATGCCACCGGATAGAGACATTGAGTTTTTGATTGAGCTATTGCCAGGCACTGGGCCAATATCAAAGAGACCATATAGGATGCCAGCAAAGGATTTGGTGGAAATTAAGAAGCAGATTAAGGAGTTACTGGATAAGGGATATATTCGCCCAAGTTCTTCGCCTTGGGGATCGCCAGTACTTCTAGTGGAGAAGAAGGATGGATCGTTAAGAATGGTTGTTGATTATCGAGGATTGAATGAAGTAACGATCAAGAACAAGTACCCACTACCAATGATCAACGATCTATTTGATCGATTGCAAGGAGCTAAAGTGTTTTCCAAGATCGATTTGCGATCAGGATACCACCAGTTGAAGATTCGAGAACAGGATATCCTGAAGACAGCTTTCACCACAAGATATGGACTATATGAGTATACCGTTATGTCATTTGGACTGACTAACGCACCTGCCTATTTTATGAACATGATGAACAAAGTGTTTATGGAGTTTTTGGATAAGTTCGTCGTGGTTTCATTGATGATATCCTGGTTTATTCGAAGAATGAAGAGGAGCATAAGGAGCATTTGCGTTTGGTACTTGGAAAGCTCAGAGAACATCAGTTATATGCCAAGTTCAGCAAATGTGAGTTTTGGTTGAAGGAAGTAGGATTCCTCGGACACGTTATATCTGGAGAAGGTATAGCAGTAGATCCCGCTAAAGTTGAAACCGTGACCAAGTGGGAAGCACCAACAACAGTTGGAGAGATCCGGAGTTTTCTGGGACTCGCAGGATACTACCGGAGATTTATTGAGAATTTCTCAAAGATTGCGAAGCCTATGACGGAGTTGCTGAAGAAGGATACTAAGTTCAAATGGACTGAGGAGTGTGAGGCTAGTTTCCAGGAATTGAAGAACCGTTTGGTTACCCCACCAGTGTTGATTTTGCCAGATCAAACCAAGGATTATGAGGTGTATTGCGACGCTTCACGTCGAGGACTTGGAGCAGTGCTTATGCAGGAAGGGAGAGTTGTTTCGTATGCTTCACGACAACTGAAGCCTCACGAATTGAATTATGCCACGCATGATTTGGAGTTAGCAGCCGTAGTGCATGCATTGAAGACATGGAGACATTTCCTCATTGGAAATCATTGTGAGGTGTACACGGATCACAAGAGTTTGAAGTACATTTTCACGCAGAAGGAGTTGAACCTCAGACAAAGGAGATGGTTGGAGCTCATCAAGGATTATGATATGAGATTGCATTATCATCCCGGGAAGGCTAATGTAGTAGCTGATGCATTAAGCCGCAAGAGCCATGTCAATACGTTAATGACGGGAGAAATACCCAAGGAGTTAGCAGAAAATCTTCGTGAACTATGTGTGGAAATAGTTCCGAGAGGCTATGTAGCAGCATTGGAAATTCAGTCAACTTTGATGGATAGAATCAGAGAAGCTCAGAAAACTGACAAGGAGATTGCTTCTATAAAGAGAAAATGAGCCAAGGAAAAGCTAAAGGATTTCGTGAGGATGAGCACGACACCCTATGGTTTGAAGACCGTGTTTATGTACCCAATGACCCGGAGATCAGAAAGTTGATTCTGCAAGAGGCACATGATTCACCGTATTCGATTCACCCAGGAAATACCAAGATGTATTTGGATTTGAAGGATATTTTCTGGTGGACCGGAATGAAGAAGGATATTGCGGAGTATGTAGCAGTTTGTGACGTATGTCAGAGAGTAAAGGCAGAGCATCAGAAGCCAGCAGGATTGTTGCAACCATTGCCGATACCCGAATGGAAGTGGGATAAGCTAGGCATGGATTTTATCACGGGATTACCAAGGACTCGTTCAGGCTATGACTCGATTTGGGTCGTAGTTGATCGATTGACGAAGGTAGCTCATTTCATCCCAGTAAAGACCACTTACACCAGTGCTAAGTTGGCAAAGATATACATGACCAGGATCGTATGTTTGCATGGAGTTCCGAGGAGTATTGTATCAGATAGAGGAACCCAGTTTACCTCAAAGTTCTGGAAGCAGTTGCATGAGACTTTAGGTACTAGGCTAGAATTCAGTACAGCTTTTCATCCGCAGACAGATGGACAGACCGAGAGAGTCAATCAGATTTTGGAGGATATGCTGAGAGCTTGTGCGCTAGATTATGGATCTAGTTGGGACGATAATTTGCCATATGCAGAGTTCTCTTACAATAATAGCTATCAGACCAGTTTGAAGATGGCCCATTTCGAAGCTTTGTACGGAAGGAGGTGCAGGACACCGTTGTCATGGGACGAAGTTGGAGACCGCCAGTTGTTTGGACCAGATTTGATTAAGGAGTCTGAACAGAAGGTGAAGTTGATTCGCGATAGGCTCAAGGTAGCCCAGTCCAGACAGAAGAGCTACGCAGATTCTAAACGCAAGGAGACAGTTTACGAAGTTGGAAATAGAGCTTATCTTCGAGTATCCCCACTTCGAGGGATTAAGCGCTTTGGAGTTAAGGGGAAGTTAGCGCCACGATTTGTAGGACCATATCGAGTTTTGGAGCGTATGGGAGAAGTGGCCTACAAGTTGGAATTGCCAGAAGGATTGACAGGAGTTCATGATGTGTTCCACGTTTCTCAGTTGAAGAGGTGTCACGCGGAGATGGCTGACATACCTTTGAGAGACACAGTGCCATTGGAAGCAATTCAGTTGGATAACAATTTGACCTATGAGGAAAAACCAGTCAAGATTCTTGAGTTTGCCAGCCGAGTTACTCGCAGCAAGGTTATCAAGTTTTGCAAAGTTCAGTGGAGCCACCACACGGAGGATGAAGCCACCTGGGAGCGAGAGGAAGATTTGCTCAAGGACCACCCTCACCTATTTTCTAGCCAACCCGAATCTCGAGGGCGAGATACATCTTAAGGGGGGTAGGTTTGTAACATCCCAAATTTTCAATTTGGAATGTTATACATTAGGTCATCATGCATATCATATTTTATTTTGTTTTTGGTTTTGATCCTAGAAAATCCTAACCAACTCAAGGACCCACGGAGAGAGTTGGGGATTTCGTTATTTACATATTTGAGTTTTCTCAAATTATGTAAACAGGATCATTTGATTTTATTTATTCTATCATCAATTATTTCTATTACAAAAATATGAGAGAGGGAATAAAATGACTTTCCCAAAATATAGAAATATTGAGGATTTAATAAAAAATCAAATAAGATTTATTTCGGAGTTTTCGGTATTTTTTATTTGAATTTAGGAAAAATGCGCGTTTTTCAAAGTTGTAGTTTGGGCCCAGAAATTTTTTCACTTTATCGGGCTTGATTTTAGAAACCCGGGAAAATTTATTTCGTGATTTTTGGAGTCTGTTTAGTATTTCTTTTTATTTTTTTCTTCCAAGCGGAATTATTAATAAAAAAATGCGGAACCGACTTTGGGCCGTACTCGGCCAGGACACCGCCTGGCCGGGGCCTTTATAATGCGCGCCCGAGGCCCGAGCCGAGCCAGCCCGTCACCGCCGCCCTAACCCTAGCCAGTCGCCCCAGCCGCCGCCGCCGCCGCCCCGCCGCCGCCGCCGCCGCCGCCCCGCCGCCGCCGCCGGAGCAGCGCGCCGCCCGAGGTTCGCCGCCGCCTTGTTTTCCGTGCTATTTTTTTTTTAAATTTCTGTTCGTCGTTTTTCTTTTTCGTCGGATTTTTCACGGTTATTTTCTGATCGCGATTTCTGATCCAATTTTCGTTTTAGTATAACTTTTCGCTCGTTTATCGGAATCAGGCGATTCAAGCACCTGGAGTTTCGTCTCGAAACCCTCTTTCCGAATAATCAACTTAAACATGTTTTTGCTACTGTAAAATTTGACTTAGATCCAGATTACTAGAACGAAGTTGTTTTCTTTCGCCGTTTGATTTCTTTTGCTTCATTCGATTTGATTCTTTTTGCCAACCAGGGTTCTTAAGTTGAACTTTCTGGTTAGATCTTCTATTCGAGTTTTACCTGTGCATTAGATGAGTACTTATTGTATGCTTGTTTGTTTGTCTGCGATAGAATACCCGGAGTGCGCTGCCTTTTACGTTGAATCTCTAGGTTTCACGGATCATCAGCAAGGCAAGTAACACTTTGATCATACCTTTTTCTACAACCCAGTTTTATTGCATTAGATCAATTCTCACACATTGCATGATTAGGATCTAATTAAATTGTGGGATGGGAAGTAGATGAGGTAGTACCTATTACCTGTTTATTATCAAACCTTTGGGAGTTACTTTCTACGTTTGCTTATTATGCCATGCTATGCTAGTAGACGTGGATTGGGTGAGTGAAATCCATGACAGATGTGAGATTGATAATTAATGGTTTATCTAAGGTGGCAACTTAAACACACATCTGGGTGGATTGAGGCACCTGGTTTCCAGGACTTGCTTGTTTTTCTTTTGGACCGCCACCCAGGCTCAAAGGGATCATGAGATTATTCATACTAGAAACTTCCGTGTGCAGCCACAAGCCATTATGGGCTCTGGCATAGTTGACTAAGTTGTGCGAACTCTTACAGTGGTAGACTAGCAGATGTAGGGGATGTAGGTGGTACGGTCTACCCGATCGTAAGGTGCTAGCGCTTCTGAAAGACTATGTCTCGGTCATCCGTCTTCTCAAACACCCTGTAGTGCGAGAAACCAAACGGAGGCGATCGAGTCTTGTGGGGAAAAGTGCGCAAACCTCTGCAGAGTGTAATAAACTAATCATGGTTAGCCGTGTCCCCGGTTATGGACAATCTTGAGTATCTAGTACTTGGATTATCATGTGAATCTCAACATGTTACTCTAAAGTTAATTTTGTTGGGTTTAATGATGTTACTTTAATTGGGATTGAGAATGTTGTCAACCATTCTCAATGTTCAACCACCATGATAGTAATTAAATTTATTCCTTTGAAGTAGGGAAAAATTGGCTTTACGCAAAAACTGTAACCATAGAGCTTTCCACCAGCCAAATATGCATATAGTATAGCTGTTGCATTTCATTACTCTCTATGTGTTACCTTGCCAGCATATTCCATGTGCTGACCCGTTTTCGGGCTGCAACGTTAATGTTGCAGACTTTTCAGACGACGATTAAGGAGTTTTTAGGTCGTGGTTCTATACTCAGTGATGCCGTTGGAGCTGATGGACTCACTTATCTTCCAAGCCTTCCGCTGTTATCGTTATTAGATGGCCTTAAGCCATATTTATTGTAATAAGTTCTCTTTTGAGACACTCGATGTAATAAGTGTGTGATTGCTACTCTGCTATAAATCCTTCGAGTATTGTGTGGTGTCAGCATTACTGATCCAGGGATGACAACGGAGCACAGAGATCAGGCTGTTTGAGGTCTGGTCGCTACAGTGTCGTCACATGGTCGTCTCGCCAACTATTGCTCTTGCAACTATTGCTATCGCATAGCGATAAAGTAAAGCCATTATTTGGCTCTTGCATATTATGTAATAAAGAAACAACCATAGGGCTTCTGCCAGTTGCCGATAACTTCAACAAAACATGATCATCTTATACAACAACTTATATCTCATCACATCTTGACCATATCACATCACAACATGCCCTGCAAAAACAAGTTAGATGTCCTCTACTTTGTTGTTGCAAGTTTTACGTGGCTGCTACGGGCTTAGCAAGAATCGTTCTTACCTACGCATAAAAACCACAATGATAGTTTGTCAAGTTGGTGATGTTTTAACCTTCTCAAGGACCGGGCGTAGCCACACTCGGTTCAACTAAAGTTGGAGAAACTGACACCCGCTAGTCACCTGTGTGCATAGCACGACGGTAAAACCAGTCTCGCGTAAGCGTACGCGTAATGTCGGTCCGAGCCGCTTCATCCAACAATACCGCCGGACCAAAGTGTGACATGCTGGTAAGCAGTATGACTTGTATCGCCCACAACTCACTTGTGTTCTACTCGTGCATATGACATCTACGCATAAAACCTGGCTCGGATGCCACTTTTGGGGAACGTAGTAATTTCAAAAAAATTCCTACGCACACGCAAGATCATGGTGATGCATAGCAACAAGAGGGGAGAGTGTTGTCCATGTACCCTCGTAGACCAAAAGCGGAAGCGTTAGCACAATGCGGTTGATGTAGTCGTACGTCTTCACGATCTGACCGATCCAAGTACCGAACGCACGGCACCTCCGAGTTCAGCACATGTTCAGCTTGATGACGTCCCGTGAACTCCGATCCAGCAGAGCTTCACAGGAGAGTTCCGTCAGCACGACGGCGTGGTGACAGTGATGATGTTGCTACCGACGCAGGGCTTCGCCTAAGCACCGCTACGATATGACCGAGGTGGAATATGGTGGAGGGGGGCACCGCACACGGCTGGGAGAGATCAAATGATCAACTTGTTGTGTCTAGAGGTGCCCCTCTGCCCCTGTATATAAAGGAGCAAGGGGGGAGGCCGGCCGGCCCTCCATGGGCGCGCCAGGAGGAGGAGTCCTCCTCCTAGTAGGAGTAGGACTCCCCTTTCCTAGAGTCCTACTCCTACTAGGAGGAGGAAAGGAAGGAGGAGAAGGAGAAGGAAGGAGAAGGAGGAAAAAGGAGGAAAGGGGGCCCGGCCCCCTAGTCCAATTCGGTTTGGGCTAGGGGGCCGCGCGCCCTGCCTCCTCTCTTCCACCACTTGGCCCATGAGGCCCATTACTTCTTCCTCGTATTCCCATAACTCCCCGGTACCCCTGAAAATACCCGAATCACTCGGAACCTTTCCGATGTCCGAATATAGTCGTCCAATATATCGATCTTTACGTCTCGACCATTTCGAGACTCCTCGTCATGTCCCCGATCTCATCCAGGACTCAGAACTACCTTCGGTACATCAAATCACATAAACTCATAATACAATCGTCACCGAAACTTTAAGCGTGCAGACCCTACGGGTTCGAGAACTATGTAGACATGACCGAGACATGTCTCCGGTCAATAACCAATAGAGGAACCTGGATGCTCATATTGGCTCCCACATATTCTACAAAGATCTTTATCGGTCAGACCGCATAACAACATACGTTGTTCCCTTTGTCATCGGTATGTTACTTGCCCGAGATTCGATTGTCGGTATCTCAATACCTAGTTCAATCTTGTTACCGGCAAGTCTCTTTACTCGTTTCGTAATACATCGTCCCGCAACTAACTCATTAGTTGCAATCAGAGTGACAAATCCTAATCTCGAAATACGCCAACCCAACAAGTACCTTCGGAGACACCTGTACAGCACCTTTATAATCACCCAGCTATGTTGTGACGTTTGGTAGCACACAAAGTGTTCCTCTGGTAAACGGGAGTTGCATAATCTCATAGTCATAGGAACATGTATAAGTCATGAAGAAAGCAATAGTAACAAACTAAACGATCAAGTGCTATGCTAACGGAATGGGTCAAGTCAATCACATCATTCTCCTAATGATGTGATCTCGTTAATCAAATGACAACTCATGTCTATGGTTAGGAAACATAACCATCTTTGATCAACGAGCTAGTCAAGTAGAGGCATACTAGTGACACTCTATTTGTCTATGTATTCACACATGTATTATGTTTCCGGTTAATACAATTCTTGCATGAATAATAAACATTTATCATGATATAAGGAAATAAATAATAACTTTATTGTTGCCTCTAGGGCATATTTCCTTCAATGGATCTCCAAGAGACCATTGTATTGAGAATCAAGAGAGAGAGAGAGATTAAGCCATCTAGCTACTAACTACGGACCCAAAGGTCTACAAAGAACTACTCACGCATCATCGGAGAGGCACCAATGGAGGTGGTGAACCCCATCCGAGATGGTATCTAGATTGGATCTGGTGGTTCTGGACTCTGCGGCGGCTGGATGAATATTTCATCGACTCCCCTAGTGTTCTGGGATTTTTGGGGTATTTATAGACCAAAGAGGCGGTCCTGGGGGCACACGAGGTGGGCACAACCCTCTAGGGCGAGCTTGGGCCTCCTGGTGCGCCCTGGTGGGTTGTGCCCTCCTCGGGGCACCCCCCAGGCGCAGCTAGGGCCCGTTGTGTTCCTTTTGGCCCATAAAATTCTTCGTAAAGTTTCGTGGCATTTGGACTCCGTCTGATATTGATTTTCTGTGATGTAAAAAACATGAAAAAAACAGGAACTGGCACTGGGCACTATGTCAATAGGTTAGTACCAAAAAATAATATAAAATGATTATAAAACATCCATGATTGATAATATAACAGCATGGAACAATAAAAAATTATAGATACGTTGGTGACATATCAAGTGTTGGGGAGACTATCATTTGAAGCACAAGAGCAAGGAGTTCATCATCAACACACCATCTATTACCTTTTGGAGAGTGGTGTCTCCTAGATTGGTTCGGTGTCACTTGGGAGCCTCTCTCAAGATTGTGGGGTTCAACCAAGGAGTTTGTAAGGGCAAGGAGATCGCCTACTTCGTGAAGATCTACCCAAGTGAGGCAAGTCCTTTGTGGGCGATGGCCATGGTGGGATAGACAAGGTTACTTCTTCGTGGACCCTTCATGGGTGGAGCCCTCCGTGGACTCGCGCAACCGTTACCCTTCGTGGGTTGAAGTCTCCATCCACGTGTGATTGCACCACCTATCGGAACCACGCCAAAAATCTCCGTGTCTCCAATTGCGTTTGCACACACCAATCCCATCTCTTTACTTTCTTGCAACTTGCATGCTTTACTTTCCACTGCTCATATACTATTGCCATGCTTGCTTGAAATGTATTGTGAACGTTTAAACTTGTGCTAAAACTCCACCTCAACTTAAAGAAATTAAAAACTGCTACTTTTCCTTGTTGAGGGTCTAATCACCCCCTCTAGACACCTCTTCTCGATCCTACAGTTACCTACGGAGAAAGGGAATGGTCATTGAAACATGATGAAAATATCGTCCAGTTGATAATAAAAATGCCATGATGAACACTAAAAAATGTGATACAGTGAACACTAAAAATGCCATCATGAACACTTCGCCATACAAAACACAATGAAATTTCCATCTAATGTAAGATGTCAATCATAAAAAGGAAAATAAAAAATAGCATGAATTCAATCTGAAAGCAAAAAAGGCCATCTAGCATATATTAGAAACTAGAGGATACCCCGTGTGTTGCTGCATGAATTGTTGATGAAAATTTGTGTTGATAACATACAAACCAAAACTAAAAATGATATGACTTATTATATTTTATTATGTATAGTTGTAACAATATTTCTTGAATATAAGTAGAATAATTAAATGGAAAATATTTTCTCATGCATATTTGAATGTTGTGGTGTGTCTTCTCTCATGCATAATTGCATGTTGAGGTGGAATTTATCTCATCCATAATTGTATGATGAGGTGGCATGCTTGCATGTTGAGATAAATAAGTTAGTGATGATAACTCTCCTAGGTATATACGATACTAGACCATAGAGGCGCGCTTTGCCGCGCCCGTCCATCTTTTGTAGTTAAAGATGAAAATATTTAAGAAATTTGGGGCTATAATAACATATAATAAATTTCGTATGGTCCAAATTAACATGCATAGATAACATTTAGGCATGATTTTCTTTCAAAATTTTGATATCATGATAAGCATGGAAAATCAAATTCATGTTGACTAGAGTTATAGCATGGCTAGTAAAAACATATGAACACCAGAATTGCAACAGAATAATGAACCTTGATGTTGGTGATGTATATATCATAATTTATTTTGGTTATCAAACAAAAGTTTATGACTTGAAAGGCTAACATTGTGAGATATATAAATTGTTAGGACATAATTGGTACAACAAATTAGCGTGGATGTCTTTAGTGAAATGTGTAGAGAATCATAAAATCTATTGATCTCCTTTAAATGGGACGATGCTGGCATGTAGAACAAACATAAATATAAAATACAAATTGTTGATTCTTCATAAAGCAACTAAAAATAGCACATACGAGGGAGCTAGGAAACAAATGTAGAAAATTCACTGTCTGCTATACCCAAAAAATCCTTGGCTCATTGTCGACTGCTCTTTTTTGTTCATAGGAAGCAACTTTTCCTTTAACATTGTTTGCCTCTGCGTAAAACTTTGTATCAAAGTTCTCACGACACCAGTGGCCCTACATAATAAAGCACCAGTTTTACCAACATCGCGGTCCTGCAATACATAGCATCAATTAAGAAAATTTTCAAGTTCAATCACAAAGTCTGGTTATTACGTATGGCTGGATATGGTTTAGAGAGTCCAAATCATATAAGTTTTCACCAAATAACGAAACATGAGAGCATAGGGTTTGGATGCGTTCTGATCACTTGTTTTCAACAAATTACACATGATGAAGCTCCAAATCAAGGATAAGACAGGAGATCTGACCAACAATATTCAATGGTCACTAATCCAAGCACTGTGATAACTCTAGGTTGTAGGACAGTAGCAATATGATAGTGCTAACTTGGATCAGCAGAGCAGGAATGTCGCCCTCATCTACCCCTTTCCCCTATTAAATCTTGCCAACACTGCATGCCCTGCACGGGAAGGTCAGAAGGCATCCTGCAGGAGCTGGGTGCAGGCCCGTACGTGCATCGTCGATGGCCGTGGGATCTCCCAATGGTAGTGTTCGGGGACAGGGTGTGGACGAATGAGACGCAACAAATTCTATTTATCAGATTGGATGAATCTTTGTAGAGAGAGAGAGGAGGAGAAATTAGGGAGGGAGAGGGGACTTAAGTGACAGAATCAGCGAGAGGTGAAAGCCATGAACACCGTGAGCAACTCTGGGACAAGCATGTCGGTAGTGGGATGCGCGTCGAATGCCCCATCTCGGTGCAAGCAAGGTAGTGGTGGAGGCTAGGGTTACTACTCTCGGCTGCATGGAGGCGAAGGAGGCGAGGCGTCCTCTCATCGTCCTCCGTTGGACAGATGAATCATACTATGTCGCTAGAATGGGATGCTAAGTAAAGAAGCAAGAATGGGTTGTCCAAGCCGGATTCCCACCAGACAAGGCCCGGTAAACCACATGCCACCTGGATCGCTTAACAGAGTAGCAGCCCGTTCACGTAGGGACGAGCGGATTCGGCAAGGACCCAACGAGGTCGTGGGACGACCGTGAGAGATCCGAGACGTAGAAGAACATGATCCGACGATACAGAGTGCCAAATCGCTATGAAGGGTCCTGGGTAGCTCAGTTTTACTGTTTAGTAATAGGATTCCATAATGAACAAGAGAAAAATGCAAGCCAATAAGAGAATAATAATTTTCCTATACTAAAAACATAGTGAAAATTGCCATATTGGCATGATAAAAAATGACATCCAAGTCACATGAAAAATGCCATCCAGGTTGTATGTAAAACTCCATCTATTGAGCTAACCTGCAACTTGCTAAAAGACCCATCGGCCTTCCTTTCTGCCGCGAGAACAACTTTGATGGCCTCATCAGGCCAAGTTGCTACAATGAACGTGTGAGCAGGCGACCAGCTACCAACCTCGGTGAATTTGACATTGCTGATGTCAAGCCTATAAACATACATAAGTTGCAAAAAAGGGATAAAAGGAGCTACAAAAGGCGACATAGGGGGCAAAAGGGGTTGTGCATTGATCAAAATCAAAAAATGGATAAAAGTAGTTAAGCTTGCAATGAAGATTCATTAAGTAGGTGAAGACAACAACCCTTATTGTATCTCTTTTTGGCAGAAGCATCATGAAGACCCCGAGCAATGAACTTGCACCAGTTCATGTTCTTGATGACCCATGGGTATAGGGGATCAATCGTAGTCCTTTCGATAAGTAAGAATGTCAAACCCAACAAGGAGAAGAAGGAATTGACTAGTAGTTTTCAGCAAGGTTTCACTGCAGGTGTTGTATAGATAGTTTTTGTAGCAAGATAATTCATAACAAGGTAACCAGTAACAAAGAAATAGGTGCAGCAAGTGGTCCACTCCTTAAGAATGCCAAGGACAAGCCGGGGTGTTTCTTATAATATCTAAAACGCTCTTGAGGACACACGGGAATCTCGCCAAGTTACTTTCACCATGATTCATTAATTTACTGTTCATTGATTAGGTAAGTGTTGTGTGGGTGGAATGGAGCTAAGGTACTGTCCTAACTTGAACAAATACCTAGTTATTATTATACTCTCCACGCAACCATCCACAACTACAATATAAGTAACTAAGATAAATCTAACCATGACATTAAACAGTTGGATCCAAAATAGCCCCTCACAGAACAATTCATAAGCTGGGGTTTGAGTTTATATCACTCCTGCAACCCATAATCTACAAACTAATTCCACAATACCTTCCCTAGGGACGAAGAACTAGAGTTTGGAGATGAGATGGTGCTGGTGAAGATGTTGATGAAGACGATGGTCCCTGGTCACCCGCAAGTATAGGGGATCAATTGTAGTCATTTTGGTAAGTAAGAGTATCGAACCCAATGAGGAGCAGAAGGAATTGATAAGCGTTTTGAGCAAGATATTCTTTGCAAGTGTTGTAAAAGAATAGTGACACATAGTTTGATAGCAAGATAATTCGTAGAAAGTAACAAGTAACCAAAGGCTTCCTTGCTCACCCACACCGGGTCCTCTGGGACCCTGTGCAGCATGAAGGCGGTGACAGGGGCTGGATTCGGCATGGGCGCGGGCTTAGACGTCGGGGCTGTGGCCACAAACTCGGAACCAGCCTGAGCCGGAGGACTCAGACCCGCAGGCTTCGCAGCAGCTTTGGCAGGAGAGGCGCACTCTGCTCGGCTCGACGAAGCATCCCACATGATTATGTCAGTGCTAGTCGGCACCCTTGTGTCAGCTTGTGGTTCGGTGGGTCGGCCTTGTCATTGTCATCAAGATGGATCACATTGGTTGGTGCTGCGTTCATACGAATAACGAAAACGTTAGTCTGTAAATCATTCAGACAAGATCCAGAGAATAAACCGGCCAGTACCTTTGGAAGTGGCGGCGTCCACGACATCGATTTCAGTCTGGCCCTTCCCGGGGTATTCGGATCCAGCGAAGTCATCGATGTTTCATTGCTGCAGTCATAAAATCACTCGATGATTAGTCAAGACAAATTTATACAAACAAGAAACTCGGTCTCTAATACTTACATCGAAGCCATCAGCATGGCCACCTTGATCTTCTACATGACGACTTTCCGGGGCTTGGTGGAAATGTGCTTGGGCTCCTTCTCAGCCGACTCGATGGACTCAGCTCGCCCGCGCTTCGTACTACGCACGACAGGGGTCAGAGCAGCTGTCTTCGGTCCACTCAGCGCCGAGCGCCTCCCGCATGATGATACGTCCATTTTGCATCATGTTTGCGTACTGTTATTTATGATGTTTTCATGCATAATAATGCTTTACGGAGTTATTTTAATGCCTTTTCCCTCATAATATGCAAGGTTCACACAAAGAGGGGAATACCGGTAGCTAGAATTTTGGACCTGAAAAGCTAAATCAGGCCACCTATTTTGCACAACTTCAAATGAGCTAAAACTTCATGAAGAATTTTTATGGAATATTTAAGAATTATTGGAGCAAATAACTATCACAGGGGCCCACCAGGTGGGCACGCCAGGGCCCCCAGGTGCGCCCTGGTGGGTTGTGCCCTCCTTGGCCCACCTCTGATGCCCCTCTTCTGGTATATAAGTCATTTTGACCTAGAAAAAATAAGGGGAGGACTTTCGGGACGAAGCACCGCCGTCTCGAGGTGGAACTTAGGCAGGAGCACTTTTGCCCTCCACCAGAGCGATTCCGCGAGGGGAACTTTCCTCCCAGAGGGGGAAGTCATCGTCATCACCAACAACTCTCCCATCTTGGGGAGGGAAATCTCCATCAACATCTTCAACAGCACCATCTCCTCTCAAACCCTAGTTCATCTCTGATACGTCCATTTTGCATCATGTTTTCTTACTGTTATTTATAATGTTTTATCCATAATAATGCTCTTTGGAGTGATTCTAATGCCTTTTCTCTCATAATTTACAAGGTACACACAAAGAGGGAGAATTCCGGCAGCTGGAAATCTGGACCTGGAAAAGCTACGTCAGGCCACCTATTCTGCACAACTCCAAACAAGCTGAAACTTCACGGAGAATCTTTATGTAATATATGATGAATATTGGAGAAAATAAGTACCGGAGGAGGCCCACCAGGTGGGCACAACCCACCTGGGTGCGCTAGGGATCCCGGGCGCGCCCTGGTGGGTTGTGCTCACCCAGGGCCACCTCCGGTACCCATCATCTGGTATATAAGTCATTTTGACCTAGAAAAAATAATAAATAGAGGACTTTTGGGACAGAGAGCCGCCGTATTGAGGCGGAACTTGGGAAGGATCACTTTTGCCGTCCGGCGGAGTGATTCTGCCGGGGGAACGTCCCTCCCGGAGGGGGAAATCATCGTCATCATCATCACCAACAACTCTCCCATATTGGAGAGGGCAATCTACATCAACATCTTCAACAACATCATCTCCTCTCAAATGCTAGTTCATCTCTTGTGTTCAATCTTGTTACCGGAACTATAGATTGGTGCTTGTGGGTGACTAGTAGTGTTGATTACATCTTGTAGTTGATTACTATATGGTTTATATGGTGGAAGATTATATGTTCAAATCCAATATGGTATTTAATACCCCTCTGATCTTGAGCATGATTATCGTTTGTGAGTAGTTACTTTTGTTCTTGAGGTCACGGGATAAATCATGTTGCAAGTAATCATGTGAACTTCATATGTGTTCAATATTTTGATAGTATGTATGTTGTGATTCCCTCAGTGGTGTCATGTGAACGTCGACTACATGAAACTTCACCATATTTGGGCCTAAGGGAATGCATTGTGGAGTAGCAATTAGATGATGGGTTGCGAGAGTGACAGAAGCTTAAACCCCAGTTTATGCACTATTCCATAAGGGACCGATTGGATCCAAAAGTTTAATGATATGGTTAGAATTTATTCTTACTACTTTTCTCGTAGTTGCGGATGCTTGCGGGAGGGTTAATCATAAGTAGGAGGTTTGTGCAAGTAAGAACAACAACTAAGCACCGGTCCACCCACATATCAAATTATCAAAGTACCGAACACGAATTAAGCCAACATGATGAAAGTGACTAGATGAAATTCCCATGTACCCTCAAGAACGCTTTGCTTATCATAAGAGACCATTTTGGCATGTCCTTTGCCTAAAAAGGATTGGGCTACCTTGCTGCACTTTTGTTACTACTATCGTTACTTGCTCGTTACAAATTATCTTGCTATCAAACTACTCTGTTACTTACAATTTCAGCACTTGTAGACATTACCTTGCTGAAAACCACTTGTCATTTCCTTCTGCTCCTCATTGGGTTCGACACTCTTACTTATAGAAAAGAGCTACAATTGATCCCCTATACTTGTGGGTCATCAAGGCTATTTCCTGGCGCCATTACCGGGGAGTGAAGCGCCTTTGGTAAGGAAACATTTATATAGTGTGCTGAAATTTATTGTCACTTGTTACTATGGAAAACAATCCTTTGAGGGGTTTGTTCGGGGTATCTTCACCTCATCTGGAACCACAATTAGCTACCCCTCAACCTACGTCACCTACTTAAAATATTGAATATGAAATTCCTTCGGGTATGATAGAACAACTGCTAGCTAATCCTTATGCAGGAGATGGAACCGAACATTTTGATATGCACTTGATATATGTAGAACGAATTTGTGGATTGTTCAAGCTTGCAGGTTTACCCGGAGATGAAGTTATGAAGAAGGTTTTTCCTTTATCGTTGAAGGGAAAAGCATTGGCATGGTATAGTCTATGCGATGATATTGGATCTTGGAATTGGAATCGTCTGAAATTGGAGTTCCACCAAAAAATTTATCCTATTCATCTAGTTCATCGTGATTGGAATTATATATATGATTTTTGGCCTCGTGCAGCAGAAAGTATCGCTCTAGCTTGGGGGAGGCTTAGTCAATGTTATTTTCATGCCCCTATCATGAGCTCTCAAGAGAAATTATTATCCAGAATTTTTATGCTCGGCTTTCTCGTAATGATCAAACCATGCTTGATACTTCTTGTGCTAATTCTTTTATGAAGAAGACTATTGAATTCCAGTGGGATCTTTTGGAAAGAATTAAATGCAACTTTGAAGATTGGGAACTCGACAAAGGTAAAGAGTCACGTATTAAACTTAAGTATGATTGTGTTAAATCTTTTATGGATACCGATGCTTTCCAAAAGTTTAGCACTAAATATGGACTTTACTCTGAGATAGTAGCCTCCTTTTGTGAATCATTTGCTAGTCATGTTGATCTCCCTAAAGAGAAGTGGTTTCAATATCACCCACCTGTTAAAGAAGAAATTAAAGAACATGTGCCAGTCAAAGAAGAAACTATACGTTACAATGTTGATCCAGTTGTTCCTTCTGCTTATATTGAGAAACCACCTTTCCCTGTTAGGATAAAGGAACATGCTAAAGTTTTAATTGTGGCCAACAAAAGCTATATTAGAACACCTAAACCTGATGAACGAATCAAAGGAGAACCTAGTATTTCTATGGTTAAAGATCTCTTGGAAGAAGATATGGATGGACATGTTATTTACTTCTGTGAAGAAGCTGCTGGAGTTGCCAAACCTAATAAAAAGGACAAACATAGACCTGTTGTTGGCATGCCCGTTGTCTCAGTTAAAATAGGAGATCCCTGTTATCATGGTTTATGTGACATAGGTGCTAGTGTGAGTGCTATTCCTTATTCCTTATATCAAGAAATTATGAATGACATAGCACCCGCAGAGATATAAGACATATATGTTACTATTAAACTTGCTAATAGAGACACTATATCACCAATTGGGATTGTTAGAGATGTTGAAGTCTTGTGTGGGAAAATAAAATACCCTACTGATTTTCTTGTTCTTGGTTCCCCACAGGATGACTTTTGTCCCATTATCTTTGGTAGACCTTACTTGAACATCGTTAATGCTAAGATAGATTGTGAGAAACAAATTGTCGGTGTTAGTTTTGGTGATGAGTCTCATGACAATTTTTCAAAGTTTAGTAGAAAGCTTCACGAAAAAGAATTGCCTAGTAAAGATGAATTAATTGGTCTTGCTTCTATTGATGTACCACCTATTGATCCTTTAGAACAATATTTGCTAGACCATGAAAATGATTTTCATACGAATGAAAGAAATGAAATAGATAAGATTTTCTTTGAACAACGTCCTCTGCTTAAACACAATTTGCCTATTGAAACTCTAGGAGGTCCTCCTCCACCTAAAGGTGGTCCTGTGTTTGAATTAAAACAATTGCCACGCACTTTGAAATATGCTTATCTTGATGAAAAGAAAATATATCCTGCTATTATTAGTGCTAACCTTTAAGAACATGAAGAAGAAAGGTTATTGAAAGTTCTAAGGAAGCACCAAGCTGCTATTGGAGATACTCTTGATGATTTAAAGGTCATTAGTCCCACTCTATGTCACCAAAAAATTAATATGGAACCTGATGCTAAACCCGTTGTTGATCACCAACGTCGGTTAATTCCAAAAATGAAGGAAGTGGTAAGAACAAAAATCTTAAAACTTTTGGAAGAAGGTATAATCTATCCCATAGCTGATAGTAGATGGGTAAGTCATGTTCATTGTGTCCCCAAAAGGGAGGTATTACTGTTGTTCCTAATGATAAGAATGAAATTATTCCACAAAGAATTGTCACAAGTTATAGAATGGTAATTGATTTTAGAAAATTAAACAAAGCAACAAGAAAAGATCATTACCCTCTGCCTTTTATAGATGAAATGCTTGAAAGATTATGTAAGCACACACACTTTTGCTTCCTTGATGGATATTCTGGTTTTTCACAAATACCTATTTCTCAACCTGATCACTAAAAGACCACTTTTACTTGTCCCTTTGGAACTTATGCTTATAGACATATGCCTTTTGGTTTATGTAATGCACCTGCTACCTTTCAACGATGTATGACTGTTATATTCTCTGACTTTTGTGAAAAGATTGTTGAGGTTTTCATGGATGACTTCTCTGTTTATGGGAAGTCTTTTAATGATTGTTTAAGCAATCTTGATCGAGTTTTGCAAAGATGGGAACAAACAAATCTTGTCTTGAATTGGGAGAAGTGCCACTTTATGGTTAATGAAGGCATTGTATTGGGTCATAAAATTTCTGAAAAAGGTATTGAAGTGGACAAAGCTAAGGTTGATGCAATTGAGAAAATGCCATGTCCTAAAGATATAAAAGGTATTTGTAGTTTCTTAGGTCATGCTGGTTTCTATAGGAGATTTATCAAAGACCTTTCTAAAATTTCTAGGCCTCTCACGAATCTTTTGCAAAAGGATATACCTTTTGTTTTTGATGATGATTGTTTAGAAGCCTTTGAAACACTCAAGAAAGCCTTAATTTCTGCACCTATTGTTCAACCACCTGATTAGAACTTGCCTTTTGAAATTATGTGTGATGCTAGTGATTATGATGTTGGTGTTGTTCTAGGACAAAGAGTTGATAAGAAACTGAATGTTATTCATTATGCTAGTAAAACTCTAGACAGTGCTCAAAGAAATTATGCTACTACTGAAAAAGAATTCTTAGCAGTGGTGTTTGCTTGTGACAAATTTAGACCTTATATTGTTGATTCCAAAGTAACTGTTCACACAGACCATGCTGCTATTAAATATCTTATGGAAAATAAAGATGCTAAACCTAGACTTATTCGATGGGTTCTCTTGTTACAAGAATTTGATTTACATATCATTGATAGAAAAGGAGCAGAGAACCCAGTAGCTGATAACTTATCTAGGCTAGGAAATGTACTTGATGACCCACTACCTATTGATGATAGTTTTTCTAATGAGCAGTTAGCTGCAATAAATGTTGATCATAGTACTCCTTGGTATGCTAACTATGCTAATTTCATTGTTGCTAAATATTTACCACCTAACTTTACATACCAACAAAAGAAAAAAAATCTTCTATAATTTAAGACATTACTTTTGGGATGACCCACATCTTTATAAAGAAGGAGTAGATGGTATTATTAGACGTTGTGTACCTGAGCATGAATAGGGACAAATCCTATGGAAATGTCACTCCGAAGCTTATGGAGGGCATCATTCTGGATTTAGAACTACTCACAAGGTATTGCAATCTGGATTTTATTGGCCTACTCTCTTCAAGGATGCCCATAAGTTTGTCTTACCTTGTGATGAATGTCATAGAATAGGTAATATCGGTAAGCGTCAAGAAATTCCTATGAATTATTCACTTGCTGCTGAACCATTTGATGTTTGGGGATTTGATTACATGGGACCTTTTCCTTCCTCTAATGGGTATACACATACTTTGCTTGCTGTTGATTATGTTATTAAATGGGTAGAAGCTATTACAACTAGTAGTGCTGATCACAACACCTCTATTAAAATGCTTAAGGAAGTTATTTTCCCAAGGTTTGGAGTCCCTAGATATTTAATGACTGATGGTGGTTCATACTTTATTCATGGTGCTTTCCGTAAAATGCTTGCCAAGTATGATGTTAACCATAGAATTGCATCACCTTATCATCCTTAGTCTAGTGGTCAATTTGAACTTAGCAATAGAGAAATAAAATTAATTTTGCAAAAGACTGTCAATAGGTCCAGGAAGAATTGGTCTAAGAAATTAGATGATGCACTTTGGGCTTATAGAATAACATATAAAAATCCTATGGGTATGTTTCCTTATAAAATGATTTATGCAAAAGCTTGTCATTTGCCTCTTGAGTTAGAACATAAAGCATATTGGGCAATCAAAGAGCTTAACTATGATTTCAAACTTGCTGGTGAAAAGAGGTTATTTGATATTAGCTCATTAGATGAATGGAGAACCCAAGCTTATGAAAATGCAAAATTATTCAAAGAAAAAGTTAAAAGATGGCATGACAAAAGAATCCAAAAGCGTGAGTTTAAAGTTGGAGAATATGTTCTTTTGTACAACTCTCGTTTTAGATTCTTTGCGGGAAAACTCCTCTCAAAATGGGAAGGCCCCTATGTTATCAAGGAGGTTTATCAGTCTGGAGCCATCAAAATAAATAATTCCGAAGGTACTAACCCAAAGGTTGTTAATGGACAACGAATAAAACATTATATATCAGGTACGCCCATTAATGTTGAAATTAATATTATCCAAACTATGACACCGGAAGAACACATAAAAGAGTCCTTCTGGAACACTCTAGAATCGGGAAAATAAGGAGGTACGTGATGCGGTAAGTAAACGGACTCCGAAAAATCCGCAAAAATATTTTTTGTCAGTTTTGGAATATTTAGAAAAATAGGAAAATAAGAAACTACCGGGAAGCGTACCCTGGCGTGCACAAGATACCAGGGTGCGGCGCTCAGGCGGGTTGTGCCGACCTGGGACACCTTTCGGACTCCTTTTTCTTCTGTTTGCTTGTCCCCCAAGATAAAAAATCTATGTATATACTTCTGATATGTCTCCGCCGTATCTACTTTTCCAAACACTTTTGCCCTTGTTTTGGAATCTAACTTGCATGATTTGAATAGAACTACCCCGGACTGACGTTGTTTTCAGCAGAATTGCCATGGTGTTATTTTTGTGCAGAAATAAAAGTTCTCAGAATGACATGAAAATCAACGGAGAATTATTTTGGAATATATAAAAATACTGGAAGGAAGATCCACGTCAGGGGGGCCTCCACCTGTCCACGAGGGTGGGGGGCGCGCCCTACCGCCTGGGCGCGCCCCCCTGCCTCGTGGGCCCCCTGATGCTCCACCGACCTCAACCCTGAATCCATATATTAACTTCCGGGGAGAAAAAACCCATGGAGAAGGATTCATCGTGTTTTACGATACGGAGCCGCCGCCAAGCCCTAAACTCTCTCGGGAGGGCTGATCTGGAGTCCGTTCGGGGCTCCAGAGAGGGGAATCCGTCACCATCGTCATCATTAACCATCCTACATCACCAATTTCATGATGCTCACCGCCGTGCATGAGTAATTCCATTGTAGGCTTGCTAGACGGTGATGGGTTGGATGAGATTCATCATGTAATCGAGTTAGTTTTGTTAGGGTTTGATCCCTAGTATCCATTATGTTCTGAGATAGATGTTGCTATGACTTTGCTATGCTTAATGCTTGTCACTAGGGCCCGAGTGCCATGATTTCAGATCTGAACCTATTATGTTTTCATCAATATATGAGAGTTCTTGATCCTATCTTGCAAGTCTATAGTCACCTATTATGTGTTATGATCCGTTAACCCCGAAGTGACAATAATCGGGATACTTACTAGTGATGACCGTAGTTTGAGGAGTTCATGTATTCACTGTGTGTTAATGCTTTGTTCCGGTACTCTATTAAAAGGAGGCCTTAATATCCCTTAGTTTCCGCTAGGACCCCGCTGCCATGGGAGGGTAGGACAAAAGTTCTTTTCCATAAGCATGTGTGACTATATTTGGAATACAGGCCTACATTACATTAATGAACCGGAGCTAGTTCCGTGTCACCCTAGGTTATAACTTTTACATGATGAACCGCATCCGGCATAATTATCCATCACTGATCCATTGCCTACGAGCTTTCCATGTATTGTTCCCCGCTTATTTACTTTACCGTTGCTATTGTTATCATCACTATAAAACACCAAAAATATTACTTTTGCTATCGTTACCTTTTACCACAATTACCATTACTATCATATTACTTTGCTACAAAATACCTTGCTGTAGATATTAAGTTTCCAGGTGTGGTTGAATTGACAACTCAGCTGCTAATACTTGAAAATATTCTTTGGCTCCCCTTGTGTCGAATCAATAAATTTGGGTTGAATACTCTACCCTCGAAAACTGTTGCGATCCCCTATACTTGTGGGTTATCAAGACTATTTTCTGGCGCCGTTGCCGGGGAGCATAACTCTATTCTTTGAGTCACTTGGGATTTATATATGCTTATCATTATGAAGAACTTGAAAGATCCAAGAACCAAGATTTATCCCTCAACTATGAGGGGAGGTAAGGAACTGCCATCTTGCTCTGCACTTGATTCACCTTCTGTTTTGAGTAAGCTTGCGACACCTAACCCGCTTCTGCTATTAATTCTAATATATCACATGTTATTGATGATGCCACTTTTGTTATGCATGATACTTATGATGAAACTACTTCTATGCTTGATACTACTGTGCCACTTGGTGAATTTCTTGATGAACAACTTGCTAGGGCTAGAGAGAATGAAATTATTGAAACAGATAATATTGATGAAAGTGATAATGAAGACTCTCCCCCTAGATATGAATTACTTGTTGTGCTTGAGGGCTATGTTATGGATGAAGAAACTGCTAGAGATTTTCTTGCCTGCAATGATAGGAGTGGTCTTAAGAAATTATTAGCTAAGCTGAAACAAAAAACTCTGAATGCTAGAATGAAATATGATCATGCTTATGCTACTTCACCTATCTTTGTTACTGATAAGGATTATGATTTCTCTGTTGATCCTGAGATAATTACTTTAGTTGAATCTGAGCCTTTCTATGGCTATGAGTCTGAAACTGTTGTGGCACATCTTACTAAATTAAATGATATAGCCACCCTGTTCACTAATGATGAGAAAACTTGCTACTATTATATCCTTAAGATATTTCCGTTCTCATTAAAGGGTGATGCTAAGATATGGTTTAATTCTCTTGATCCTGGTTGTGTGCTTAGTCCCCAGGATATGATTTATTACTTTTCTGCTAAATATTTCCCTGCTCATAAGAAACAAGCTGCTTTACGGGAAATATATAATTTTGTGCAAATTGAAGAAGAGAGTCTCCCACAAGCTTGGGGTAGGCTTCTCCAATTACTTAATGCTTTGCCTGATCATCCTCTTAAGAAAAATGAAATACTTGATATCTTTTATAATGGACTAACCGATGCTTCTAGAGACCACCTGGATAGTTGTGTTGGTTATGTTTTCAGGAAAAGAACACCAGATGAAGCCGAAATTCTATTGAATAATATGTTGACTAATGAAAATAATTGGACACTTCCCGATCCAATTCCTGATCCAACTCCTGAACCAACTCCTAAGCCAACTCCGAAGAAAAGGGGTATTCTATTTCTCAGTCCTGAAGATATGCAAGAGGCAAAGAAATCTATGAAGGAAAAAGGTATTAAAGCTGAGGATGTTAAGAATTTACCTCCTATTGACGAAATACATGGTCTTGATAACCCAACACAGGTAGTAAAGGTAAATTCTCTCTATAGATATGATAAAGCTAAAATCCCATTTACTAAGTTTGCTAGCCCATGCTTGGATGAATTTGATGACTTTATGGTTAAACAAGAAAACTTCAATGCTTATTTTGGTAGGGAATTAAAATGCAATGCTGATATGCTTGAACACTTGGGTGATTATATGGCTAATATCAACGGTGAACTTAAACTTATTAGTAAACATGCTTCTATGGTTACCACTCAAGTAGAACAAGTACTTAAAGCTCAGAATGATTTGCTCAGTGAATTAAATAGCAAGAAAAATGATAATGTTGTTAGAGTTATGACTAGAGGTGGTAAAATGACTCAGGAACCCTTGTATCCTGAGGGCCATCCTAAGAGAATTGAGCAAGATTCTTAGAGAAATAATATTGATGCACCTAGTCCTTCTAAGAGGAAGAAAAAGAGAAATGATAGGACTTTGCATGCTTCTAGTGAACCTGTTGTAGACACACCTAAGAATCCTAACGATATTTCTATTTCTGATGCTGAAACATAATCTGGTAATGAACATGAACCTAGTAATAATGTTAATGATGATGTTCATGTAGATGCTCAACCTAGCAATGATAATGATGTAGAAATTGGACCTGCTGTTGATCTTGATAACCCACAATCAAAGAATCAACGTTATGATAAGAGAGACTTTGTTGCTAGGAAGCACGGTAAGGAAAGAGAACCATGCGTTCAGAAACCCATGCCTTTTCTCCTAAACCATCAGAGAAAAAGGATGATGAGGATTTTGAGCGCTTTGCCGAAATGATTAGACCTATCTTTTTGCGTATGCGATTAACTGATATGCTCAAAATGAACCCTTATGCTAAGTACATGAAATAAATTGTTACAAACAAAATAAAGATACCGGAAGCTGAAATTTCCACCATGCTTGCTAATTATACTTTTAAGGGTGGAATACTTAAGAAATTAGGAGATTCAGGAGTACCAACTATACCATGCTCCATTGAAAGAAACTATGTTAAAACTGCTTTATGTGATCTTGGAGCCGGTGTTAGTGTTATGCCTCTCTCTTTATATCGTAGACTTGATTTGAATAAGTTGACACCTACTGAAATATCTTTGCAAATGGCTGCTAAATCAACTGCTGTACCTGTCGGTATTTGTGAGGATGTGCCTATTGTGGTTGCAAACGTTACTATTTTAACGGACTTTGTTATTCTTGATATTCCTGAGGACGATAGTATACCTATTATTCTTGGGAGACCCTTTTTGAATACTGCAGGGGCTGTTATTGATTGCACCAAAGGCAAAGTCACTTTTCATGTTAATGGTAATGAGCATACGGTACACTTTCCGAGGAAACAACCTCAAGTCCATAGTATCAACTCTATTGGAAAAATTCCATCAATTATTTTTGGAGGTTTTGAATTTCCTCTTCCTACTGTCAAGAAGAAATATGATATTCTTATTGTTGGGGATGTGCATATTGATACATCTCCAACGTATCTATAATTTTTGATTGCTCCATGCTATATTATCTACTTTTTGGATGTTTATGGGCTTTATTATACACTTTTATATTATTTTTGGGACTAACCTATTAACCCAGAGCCCAGTGCCAGTTTCTGTTTTTCCTTGTTTTAGAGTATCACGGAAAAGGAAAACCAAATGGAGTCCAATTGACCTGAAACTACACGGAACTTATTTTTGGACCAGAAGAAGCCCAAAAGACTTGGAGTGCACATCGAGGGATCTACGAGGAAGCCATGAGGCAGGGGGCGCGCCCTCCACCCTCGTGGGCCCCTCGTGGCCCCCCTGACGTACTTCTTCCGCCTATATATATCCATATACCCTAAAAACATCAGGGAGCACAATAGATCGGGAGTTCCGCCGCCAGAAGCCTCCGTAGCCACTGAAAGCCAACCTAGACCTGTTCTGGCACCCTGCCGGAGGGGGCAATCCTCTCCGGTGGCCATCTTCATCGTCCTGGTGCTCTCCATGACGAGGAGGGAGTAGTTCTCCCTTGGGGCTGAGGGTATGTACCAGTAGCTATGTGTTTGATCTCTCTCTCTCTTGTGTTCTTGATTTGGCACGATCTTGATGTATCGCGAGCTTTGCTATTGTAGTTGGATCTTATGATGTTTTCTCCCCCCTCTACTCTGTTGTAATGGATTGAGTTTTCCCTTTGAAGTTGTCTTATTGGATTGAGTCTTTAAAGATTTGAGAACACTTGATGTATGTCTTGCTGTGCATATCTGTGGTGACAATGGGATACCACGTGATTCACTTGATGTATGTTTTGGTGATCAACTTGCGGGTTCCGCCCATGAAGCTATGCATAGGGGTTGGCACACGTTTTTGTCGTGATTCTCTGGTAGAAACTTTGGGGCACTCTTTGAGGTTCTATGTGTTGGTTGAATAGATGAATCTGAGATTGTGTGATGCATATCGTATAATCATACCCACGGATACTTGAGGTGACATTGGAGTATCTAGGTGACATTAGGGTTTTGGTTGATTTGTGTCTTAAGGTGTTATTCTAGTACGAACTCTAGGGCTTTTTGTGAAACTTATAGGAATAGCCCAACGGATTGATTGGAAAGAATAACTTTGAGGTGGTGTCGTACCCTACCATAATCTCTTCGTTCATTCTCTGCTATTAGTAACTTTGGAGTGACTCTTTGTTGCATGTTGAGGGATAGTTATATGATCCAATTATGTTATTATTGATGAGAGGACTTGCACTAGTGAAAGTATGAACCCTAGGCCTTGTTTCAACGCATTGCAATACCGTTTACGCTCACTTTTATCATTAGTTACCTTGCTGTTTTTATAATTTCAGATTACAAAAACCTTTATCTACTATCAATATTGCACTTGTATCACCATCTCTTCGCCGAACTAGTGCACCTATACAATTTACCATTGTATTGGGTGTGTTGGGGACACAAGCGAGACTCTTTGTTATTTGGTTGCAGGGTTGCTCGAGAGAGACCATCTTCATTCTACGCCTCCTATGGATTGATAAACCGTAGGTCATCCACTTGAGGGAAATTTGCTACTGTCCTACAAACCTCTGCACTTGGAGGCCCTACAACGTCTACAAGAAGAAGGTTGTGTAGTAGACATCAAGCTCTTTTCTGGCACAGTTGCTGGGGAGGTGAGTGCTTGAAGGTATATCTTTAGATCTTGCAATCGAGTCTTTTAGTTTCTTGTTTTATCACTAGTTTAGTTTATAAAAGAAAATTACAAAAAAATATGGAATTGAGTTTGCCTCATATGCTTCATCATTTTAATATCTTTCGTGGGTATGATGGAAAGCAAAATTGTGCCAAAGTGTTAGAAGAAGAATGCATTAAAATGTTTGGCACTAAATATTTGAATGATGAGCATGATTGCAATGTTGTTAGTATGAATTCCTTGAATATCCATGACGCTAATGATATGCAAAGTCACAAGCTTGGGGAAGCTATGTTTGATGAAGATGATATTTTTTGTCCCCCAAGTTTTCATGAGAAAATTTATTATGATGAAAGCATGCCTCCTATTTATGATGATTATATTGATGAAAGTGGATTTGGAGAGGTCATGACTTTATTTTGTGATGAATCCACTATTTTGGAAGAGGTTCCAATTGATTATGAGAACAAAGTTGCTATCTATGATGATTATTGTGATGACTTGTATGCTATAAAGAAAAATGATATCCATGAAACTTGTCATCATGATTTTAGTTTTCAATTGGATTATGCCTCACATGATAATTATTTTGTTGAGTTTGCTCCCACTATTATTCATGAGAAGAATTTTGCTTGTGTGGAGAGTAATAAAATTTATATGCTTGTAGATCATGAAAAGAATGCTTTATGTGATAGTTATATTGTTGAATTCATTCATCATGCTACTGAAAATTATTATGAGGGAGGAATATATGCTTGTAGGAATTGCAATAATATCAAGTTTCCTCTCTATGTGCTTAAAACTTTGAAGTTATGCTTGTTTTGCCTTCCTATGCTAGTTGATTATGTCGGTGTTCTGGGAACGGGGGTCCCCAGACTTGCCTGCCTGCGGCCTGCGGCATGGCTCAAGCGGGGGCCTAGCGCGGCCCATCTTCATCAGCTCAAGCTCAAGACCCTCGCGAGGGGCCAAGCCTCGCGGGGCAGACGACAGGAAGCTTCCTCAAAGGCAGCCTCATCAGGCAGGCTCGCGAGGAGGCGGAGAGATCAAGGCAGGGGTACCTCGCGAGGAACCCGTGACGCAAGCCATGACGATCGAGACCAGGCGGGCACCGGCCTGCGTAGTGTCCTTGTTTCCCCTTTGGTGCAAAGGGGGAAAGCACAGACCAAGGCATCAGGCAAAGGTTACCATTCCGGTGCAACGAGACCAAGACCAGCCGGACGGCAGGACGGATGTCACCATGGAGCCCAAGACGGCGTCATCGCCAGTGCTTTTGGCAGCCTAAGACCACCTTTGGTCAGGATAACCTGTACTAGATGTTCCCCTTCGAAATGGCCAATTGTTGGCGCCCTTCCCGCTCAATTATTCGGGGAGAGGCCCAGGGCCTCTATAAATAGAGCTAGCCACCACAGAGTAGAGACAGCTAGAAAAACCTCGAGACACCGAGACAACGGCTGGAAATCTGGTAGAACCCTAGCAGAGAGAGAGAGAGAGACGACTGAACTCACCCTAGCAGTGCATCGCACCAGCTCAAGAACACCTCTCACGAGGCTGTTCTTTCCTTGTACTATCCATCATCAGCCCAGAGGCAATCCACCACACCACACACTGGAGTAGGGTATTAGACCACAACGGTGGCCCGAACCAGTATAAACATCGTGTCCCTTGTGTTGTTCATCATTTTCATCTAAGTTCGCACGAGAGGATCAGACGTAGATCGGTAGGGGGGAGATCTCCGCACGCACCCCAGTGTTCGAACCTCAAGGGTCTGCCGGAACCCGAAACCCGACATTTGGCGCGCCAGGTAGGGGTGCGCCGGAATCTTCCTTCCGCTGTTCACATGCGATCTTCCATCGTTTCCATGGCTAACGCTCGTCGGGCTCGCGCCGAGCGCCGGGCTGCTCACGCCGCTCGCGTCGCCCAGACGGCGCCCGTCAGCGGCCCCCCTCGTCGTTCCCCGTTGCCCGCCGCCAACGCCGCCACCGGCCCGGCGAGGAACAAGCAGTAGGCCTCGTCCCAGCACCCCTCGGTGCGGCGGGATGGCCGCACCGCCACCACGTCGCTGACTCCAGCTGGCTCGTCGTCCCATGCCCGTCGTGCACCCATGGTTGCACACGCCTCACTGCTCTTGGCGCGGGAGCTCCTAGACTATCGCCCCGTCAACGACCTCTACGAGTGGCTCGCCCGCATCACCGAGCTCGTTAGTGCCGCAGGGGGCTCCCCCTTGCGGTCCCTCTCGCTGCCTCGCCCACTCTCCCATGCAGGGGGCAAGGATCAGGAGGCGCCTCCGCCGCCTCCTCCCCAAGAAGGTGCCTTGGCTCCAAGGCGCGCAGCCCCAGGGCGAGACCCTCCACGTCCGGTGCCTACGCAGCAAGAAGGGAGCTGCCAAGAGATCCCACGTCCCCGGGAAGGTGCTCGTGCGCTCCCAGCGCCGGCGCGCCAAGATCGCGCCCCAGCGCCTCCACAACAAAACCCCGTGCTGCTCCCAGTGGCGGCACGTGGTGACCCGCAAGAACGAGTCCAGCACCAGCAAAGGGCGCCGGTGGCCATGGCGGGTAGCCTCGCCTTCACCCCTGAGCCGCGCGGCGTCACATGGCCAGGCAAGTTCAAGCCTGACCTCCCTCCCCGCTACGATGGCACAGCGGACCCCGCGGAGTTCCTGCAGCTCTACGAGCTGGGCATCGTAGCCGCCAACGGAGATGAGAAGGTCATGGCGAATTGGTTCCCCATGGCGCTCAAGGACGTCGCCCGCACCTGGCTCCTGAACCTGGCTCCCGACATGATCTCTTCCTGGAGCGAGATGCACACCCGCTTCATCGCCAACTTCCAGAGCACTCACGACCGGCCCCCGGTCGTGAGCGACCTGCGCCGCATCAAGCAACAGCCAGGAGAAACCCTGCAGAAGTACATCCAGCGCTTCAACTATGCTCGCCTCAAGATCCCCAAGGTGACTGAAGAAGCCATCATCTCAGCCTTCTCCGACGGCGTGTGCGACGTCGAGATGAAGGAAGAGCTAGCAATCCATGAAGGCCTGTGCACATCCCTGGAGCTGTTCAACTTGGCGACCAAGTGCGCCAGGGCTGAGGAAGGGCGTCTCTCCCTCCTCGAGCTCCCGGCAGCCGACCCGGAAGAAAAGAAGCTCAAGGCCAAGGACGTGAAGCGCAAGGGGGCTGCCGTGCTAGCAGCGGAACTGGACACCAAGCGAGGCAGGGATAAGCCTGAGTCATCCAAGGGCGGACGGTACTGCGTGTACCACGACCTCCACACCCACAACACCAACGAATGTCAAGAGCTCAGAGCCGTGCGAGATGGGCGAATTGGCCGACGCCCAGAGCGCAACGACAGGGGCTATGGCCGAGGAGGAGGAAGAGGCGGTGGATGATGGGAAGACCGTGGCCCTCGCCAGGGATGGCGTGACCGCCCTCGCAAGGACCACTGGCAGGACCAGCCTCGCGAGGGAGGCTGGAGGGACCAGCCTCGTGAGGACCGTCCCCATGGCAACACAGGCCTCCCTCCTCTGCCGCCTCCACCAAGGAGGAACGAAGACCAACACCAAGACGATGGGGCTAGGGGCTCCCAAGAGCCGTGTGCAATTGCTTGCATCATGGGCAGCGCCCAGGCCCTAGCCTCACAGCGCATCTTCAAGCAGTTTGCTCGCGAGGTGAATGCAGTCCTTCCCAAGCTTGAGGCCACGCGCCCTCTCAGGTGGTCTTCGTGCGCGATCACATTCAGTTCCGCAGACCAGCTCAAGTGTGCGGCAACGGCCGGAGTCCTCCCGATGCTTTGCTCCCCAGTCATCAGCAACGTGCGGGTCACTAGGACCCTCATCGATGGCGGAGTAGGACTCAACGTCCTGTCCATCGAGACGTTCGACAATCTCCAAGTGCCATACGACCAGCTTCAGCCGACCAAGCCTTTCTCAGGAGTCACCGATGGTTCCACTGTTCCAATTGGGCAGGTTCGCCTTCCGGTCACCTTCGGGCAACGCAACAACTACCGCACCGAGCTCATCGACTTCGACGTCGCTCACATCCGCCTGCCGTACAACGCCATCCTCGGGTACCCATCCCTAGCCAAGTTTATGGCAGTGACTCACCATGGTTACAATGTCCTCAAGATGCCAGGAAGCGGTGGAGTCATCACCGTACCCTGTGAAGAAAGGGACGCAGTGTGCTCGCTCGAGCGTGCGTTCCAAGCCGCAGCAATCGAAGACCCAGATCGCAGGAGCGGGAGGCCTCCCGAGGCGACCCTCAAGAAGAAGAAGACCTCACCTGGCCAGAGCCACAAGGAAGCAGGCACCTCCGGAGGTATTGCGTCAGGATTCGCGCCCGATCAAGGAGCGCCGCCCTCTTGCGCATAGGAAGGTGCGCCCGGCGCCCTCCTCAGGCAGGGCTCGGGGGCTCTCTCTTGGAGAGCCACCGACCTTGACAAGGTCGTGAGGGAGGCGCTCGGGCACCATTTGGAGGGGTGCTTTCAGGCACGCTTTCCTCAGAAAGGTACAAGTCAAAGGAGACAAAACCCTCAGGAGTTCATCGCAAGGAATACCCAAGAGCTACAAGAGTCCAGAGTCATGCGCGGCAGCCGCCGCTTACCTGTCGTGGCCTCGCATCCAGGCGAGAATGGAGGATTGCCCGTCTGCATCGATGTACCAGGGCTCAACCGAGTTGCATCCCACGAGCGCCTATGGCCTTCGGCCGTAGGGCGCTGCGTGGGACCACCCCACAGCTACGTTCGCATGCCCTTCGGCCTGCCGAGCGCGGTCGCTGCACATCAGCGCCTCTTGAGGAGCATTCTGGAGGCTCAGGATGTCAGGCATCGTGCGATCCTGGCGGAGGTGGCGATGATCCCCGAAGACCTGCATGTGCCACCAGAGCCTCCCGAGGCCCCTGGGCCTCATGAGGGCCGACGTCTTCACCGCGCATCGCTCACTTCCTCAGCATCACTTCGTCTTCAACAGCACCAGGTGACATCTTTCAGAGTTCTACTTTCAGCTGGGAGCGCCCACAGGGCAGCACCATTCCCAGGCCGCGTGGGTCCGTCCTCGCGGCATGTATCCATTTTGGTTATGCTCTTTACTTACCCTATTGGGGGTGCCCCTCGGGCTGCATCATCCCCACACCGCTCGGGCCCGACCCAGCGGCAGTTGCTTTTCCAGCATTTACCCTAGGATGAAGTTGTTCTTTCACGCTTAATCTGATTCCCAAAATTATCACCTACTGCTTGTCGTCGTGCAAAGCGCTTGCACATTAAAAGGGGGCGCCTGAGCATCGCGACTCATGGGCTCTTACTGGCTCTCCAGCCCTCACCCCCTGGCCTTGACCCACGGCATCGTGACCTGTCATACCAGCGGCGGCTGAGCTCGCTCGGGGGCCGGGACCTGAGGACGTAGAGCATTTGCATTCTAACAACCCTGCAGGAACACACCAATTGATAAAGGCCCAGAGCCAGGCGCAACCCGCCTCGAGGTAGGGCCTCGTGAGTCCCGCGCTGGCTCACGGGTGCCCAGATACACCTCTCCTAGCCCTACCGTGCCGGCCACGTGTCAGGGCGGGGCTGTACACGCCCCGGGGGCTCCTCCCGGAGGGGAGCCCCCTCCCACGCACCAGTGGAAGCACCATGCTCCGCGCTGGCTGACGACACTGCCGAGGAGCGGCTATGCCCGTACACATACGGAAGCGCTATGCTCCGCGCTGGTGATAAACAACTGAGGGCGGCCCATGGCCGTACCAACCTCAGGGAGCCCAGAGCTCAGTGTCCGGCACCATCGCAACGCCTCCCCTCGGGAGTGCCGCGCGAGGGGGCTGGACACGGGGGCTACGCCCGGGCCTCGCCCGAGCGCACGCCACCCAGCCAGGTCCCTTGGACCTGGTCGTCGCGCGCCACTCCCCAAGCGGAGCCAAGGTACGAAACCCGTTTGAGCGTCTAGGGGGACTCCTGAGCATCGCGACTCAGGAGCCTAACTTGCCACGTAGCCCCTCACTCCTTAGTCCCGTCCTTGGTTTCCGGTCGGGGCTAACGCTGGGTGAGGTACGCGCGGGGCCGGGCCCTGCCGACGTAGAACGATCAATCCACTCCTCGCTCCCCCCTTCCCTACTTGTTGATCGCGCGTCAAGGGGGACTCCTGAGCATCGCGACTCAGGAGCCTAACTTGCCACGTAGCCCCTCACTCCTTAGTCACGTCCTTGGTTTCCGGTCAGGGTTAACGCTGGGTGAGGTACGCACGGGGCCGGGCCCTGCCGACGTAGAGCGTAAACAAGTAGGAGAGGAAAATGCAAATTCCGGGAAATTCAAAGCAAATATTACAAGCCATAAGATTGTTCCACAACGCCAAACACAAGTTTTAACGCCTCCGCGAGGCATGGTGCATGTGCAGGAATAAAACAGGATGGATGTCGCGAAGGAATCACTCCCAGTAACACCGTCACTAGTGGTGGAGTCACGCTGGACGGCTTCGCCGCTCGAGGTCGCAAGGCCGGTGGCACCGCGCCCGGGCAGGACACTGGGGGAGCAGAACTTCCCCAGCAAAACCTTGGCTCGGCCCCTCACGGCCTCAGCGGCGGTAGTGGCACGGTCGCCGCTCATGGGCTCCAGCACGCTTTCAAAGTCGACGTTGGGGTCGCGCATGTAGACATGGCTGAGGACACACGTCAGCACCGTAGAAGACAGGGCACGCGCCTCAGCCTCGACAGTGGGGCCAAGGCTGTCTGCGATGTCCTCAAGCGCATCAACCAGGAAGGGGAGCAGCTTGGCGGGGCCGTCCTCCGCACCAGCCAACGACTCCTCCAGGCCGCTCTCATACAGCGTCTTCAGTATGCCTCGAGCCTTCTTCTCCAGCTCCGCGAAGGCCGCCCGGTCCTCCTTCAGGACCTTTACCTTGGCGTCCAGCTCGGTCCTCTCCGCCTTCAGCGACCGCTCCAGCGTCTCTAGTTGGCGGTGGCGGTCATCAAGCTTGGTGTCCCGGTCCTTGGCGGCGGCCTCCCTAGCCATCATCTCCTTCTCCTTCTCCTGGCGGCTACGCACCTCCTTGGCGAGCTCGTCGCGCAGGCCCTGCATCTCGGCCTCAAGCGTCTTGCAGCGGCCCTAGGCATTTGCAACGTCGCCCAGGGAAGCATCGCGAGCGGCCTTGGCTTGGTTGGCGGCCCGCCTCTCCTTGTCGGAGGACGACACGGCCTGGCTCAACACCGCTCGGACAGAGGCAGCAGAACTAGCCCAGCCGGAGGCCAACTCCAGGCGCCCGGCCACCAGACGAGGGTCCATGCTCAGGAGATCCTCCCGCAACTGGCTCAGCTCGTTGGCAACCTGGTCCAGGACAGCGCGCGGGGGGAGCAGAAGAGACAAGAACCTGTGGAGCAGGCGGAGAAGATGGCGGCGTGGCCACGGCTTGGCAGGAAGGGACCTCCTGAGCCTTGGCCGCCACGGCCGCAGCATCGGGCACAGTCGACTCTAGGTCCAGCGGGGCCATGGGGGCTGACTCCTCACCGGGGTGCCCCAGTCGGCCTCGTGAGGGCGGTTGGGTCGGAGAGGCGCGAGCCTCGCCGTCCTCTCCCCCAGCAGCCGAAGGCATCGCTCCGGCAGACGGATTCGCCCCAAGCAGGGTCGCAGGAGCCTCCTTCAACCTCTTGGCCACAGGTGCCGGTCTGGTAAAAGAGCGCAAATGTCAAGCCTCAGTGGAAGAAACCAAGTAGAGCACGAATCGAGCACTTACTGGACGTCGTCCGTGGAATCAAGCAACTTCCGGCCAAACTTGAAGCCCGAGAGCCTGCAGCGGGGGTCAGCCGTGGAGGGCCCGGAAGCAGAAGGCGCATCAGGAGCGATGGAACTGTCCTTGGACCCCCCAGGGACCAGAGCAGACTCTAGGGGAACCAGGCTTGACCTACCCTTCCTCGTGACCGAGGAAGAGCCCTTCCTTCCTCGCCTGGCGCTGGCCTCGTCGTCGTCCGGCATGGAGCGGAGGGCCTGGGACCTGCGCCAAGGGAAGGACTCCCCCCAATCCTCGCCAGTCTCCTCCGAGTCGGACGCTTCCTCCTCCGCCTCTTCTTCCTCCTCTTCCTCGCTGGAGCTGCCGGAGGACAAGTTCACCATCGCCAAGACCGCCAGATCTTTGGGAGCTGCCGCGGGCACTAGCCCCTCACCGTTGAAGGTGGGCATGGTGTTCACCACCAGCTTCCAGTCGTCACGAAGGAACAGGGGGACGGGGGCGCCCACCGGGCTCGCCATGTCTCCCCCAACCAAGGAATGGAGGGCCGCGGCCAGATCCTCGTCGGTTAGGACCTCGGAGCTCAGGCGCAGGGCGGCGTCTGCTCCTCCTAGCCTCCACAGTGGGAGCGGGTTCTCCTGGAGTGGAGCCACCCGGTGCTCCAAGAACTCCCTCAGGAGTGTGGCCCCGGTCAGCTTCGCCGCCTCCGAGTTGCTTGGTCTCAGGTCCGCATTCATCCTCCTCAACACCGCTTTCACGCGAGGGTCGACGAGCTCCACGCGGGACCATGCGTCAACGGACTTAGGTTGCCCCGTGGGCAATACCAGACGAGGGTGGAGGCGCCCAACATCCATCATGACCCACTTGCTCCGGTAGCCTTCAATCCTCTTCCCAGGCTTCGAGATGGCGTTGGAGCTGGAATATGCAATGAAGCTCACGCATGCGGAGACCTGAGCGCTAGAAACCCGGAGGGAGAAAAAGTGGCGCAGCAAGGCCACCGAGGGCTTCACACCAACAAGTGCCTCGCAATAGTAGGCAAAAATTGCCAGGAGAAGGACAGAGTTGGGGTGGAGATGCAGGGCCTGCAAATTGTATTGGCGGAGAACGGCATAGAAGAACTCAGAGAAAGGATGCACTAGACCAGCGACAATGACGCTCACAAAGAACAGGTAGAAGGTGCTCCCCTTGCCCTCAGGCTGATCGGAGATGACCTTGAGCATAGTCGCTCCCTCGCTGCCCTGCGCCATTGTCATTAGGCGCGCGAAGGCGAGGTTCTTCTCCGAAAAATTCGGGGAATCCAGGGCCGGCGAGTACCAAGCATCAGCCAGGGACTTGCGAGGCGCCATGGCGTGCTGGATGCGAAGGATTGAGACGGATCTGGAGGATTTCGGGAGCAAGAGGAAGGAGAACGAGAAAGGGGATCTAGGGCAAGACGGACGAGAGCGGGGCAAGTAAGCCTGGCCAGGGCACCCCCTTTTTTGTCAGTCGTGCAGTTGCCGAGGCGTCGTGGGAAGTGCAGACACCCACGCCCACACCCAACCAACTGCCACACGGCACCCAAGGCCACAGGCTGTTTGGGCCCGCGGCGCTTCGCACTTGCCCCTTCGCTTCTCTACTAAGCCAAGCCCGCGCGCGCCTTGGGCCCGGGGGCTACTGTCGGTGTTTTGGGAATGGGGGTCCCCAGACTTGCCTGCCTGCGGCCTGTGGCGTGGCTCAAGAGGGGGCCCAGCGCGGCCCATCTTCATCAGCTCAAGCTCAAGACCCTCGCGAGGGGCCAAGCCTCGCAGGGCGGACGACAGGAAGCTTCCTCAGAGGCAGCCTCATCAGGGAGGCTCGCGAGGAGGCAGAGAGATCAAGGCAGGGGTACCACGCGAGGAACCCGTGATGCAAGCCATGACGATCGAGACTAGGCGGGCGCTAGGCGGGCGTCGGCCTGTGCAGTGTCCTTGTTTCCCCTTTGGTGCAAAGGGGGCAAGCACATGCCAAGGCATCAGGCAAAGGTTACCATTCCGGTGCAACAAGACCAAGACCAGCCGGACGGCAGGACAGAGGTAACCATGGAGCCCAAGACGGCGTCATCGCCAGTGCTTTTGGCAGCCGAAGACCACCTTTGGTCAGGATAACTTGTACTAGATGTTCCCCTTTGAAATGGCCAATTGTTGGCGCCCTTCCCGCTCAATTATTCGGGGAGAGGCCCAGGGCCTCTATAAATAGAGCTAGCCACCACAAAGTAGAGACAGCTAGAAAAACCTCGAGACACTGAGACAACGGCTGGAAATCTGGTAGAACCCTAGCAGAGAGAGAGAGAGGCGACTGAACTCACCCTAGCAGTGCATCGCACCAGCTCAAGAACACCTCTCGCGAGGCTGTTCTTTCCTTGTACTGTCCATCATCAGCCCTAGAGGCAATCCACCACACCACACACTGGAGTAGGGTATTACACCACAACGGTGGCCCGAACCAGTATAAACATCGTGTCCCTTGTGTTGTTCATCATTTTCATCTTAGTTCGCACGAGAGGATCAGACGTAGATCGGTAGGGGGGAGATCTCCACGCGCACCCCAGTGTTCGAACCTCAAGGGTCTGCCGGAACCCGAAACCCGACAGTTTATTGTTCCCATAAGTTGTTTGCTCACAAATCCCTATGCATAGGAAGTGAATTAGACTTAAATATGCTAGTCATATTCTTCATGATGCTCTCTTTATGTTCCAATTCTTATCCTTTATATGAGCAACATTGAAATCATCGTGCCTAGCTAGGGGCGTTAAACGATAGCGCTTGTTGGGAGGCAACCCAACTTCATTTTTGTTCCTTGCTTTTTGCTCCTGTTTAGCAATAAATAATTTATCTAGCCGATGTGGTTTTATGCTTTTAATTAGTGTTTGTGCCAAGTAGAACCTTTGGGAAGACTTGGGGAAAGTCTTTGCGATCATGCTGTAGAAAACAGAAACTTTAGCGCTCACGAGAATTGCTGCCATTTTTTATTGGAGAGTGCTATTTAGTTAATTCTTTTTTCAGATGATTAATAGATAAATTCCTCACGTTCATAAATTTATTTCAGAATTTTATGAGATCCATAAGTATACATTTGATCCAGATTACTACAGACTGTTCTGTTTTTGACAGATTCTGTTTTCTATGTGTTGTTTGCTTATTTTAATGAATCTATGAGTAGTATCGGAGGGTATGAACCATAGATAAGTTGGAATACAGTAGATATTACACCAATATGAATTTAGAATGAGTTCACAACAGTACCTAAGTGGTGATTTATTTTCTTATACTAACGGAGCTTACGAGTTTTCTGTTAAGTTTTGTGTTGTGAAGTTTTCAAGTTTTGGGTAAAGATTCGATGGACTATGGAATAAGGAGTGGCAAGAGCTTAAATTTGGGGATGGCCAAGGCACCACAAGGTAATATTCAAGGACAAACAAAAGCCTAAGCTTGGGGATGCCCCGGAAGGCATCCCATCTTTCATCTTCGTTCATCGGTAACTTTACTTGGAGCTATATTTTTATTCGCCACATGATATGTGTTTTGCTTGGAGCGTCATTTTATTTTATTTTGCTTTGCTTTCTGCTTTAATAAAATACCAAGATCTGAAATTCTTAAATGTTAGAGAGTATTCACATAGTTGCATAATTATTCGACTACTCATTGGTCTTCACTTATATCTTTCGGAGTAGTTTGTCGTTTGCTCTAGTGCTTCACTTATATCTTTTAGAGCACAATGGTGGTTTTATTTTGAAGAAATAGATGAACTCTCATGCTTCACTCATATTATTTTGAGAGTCTTAAATAGCATGGTAATTTGCTTAAATAATCATAAAATGCTAGGCATCCAAGAATAGTAAAAACTTTCATATAGAGTATTGAATACTGAGAGAAGTTTGATGCTTGATGATTGTTTTGAGATATGGAGGTAATAATATCAAAGTCTTGCTAGTTGAGTAGTTGTGAATTGGAGAAATTATTATGTTGAAGTTTGCAAGTCCCGTAGCATGCAGGTATGGTAAACGTTGTGTAACAAATTTGAAAAATGAGGTGTTATTTGATTGTCCTCCTTATGAGTGGCGGTCGGGGACGAGCGATGGTCTTTTCCTACCAATCTATCCCCCTAGGAGCATGCGCGTAGTGCCGAGGTTTTTGATGTCTTGTAGATTTTTGCAATAAGTATGTGAGTTCTTTACGACTAATGTTGAGTCCATGGATTATACGCACTCTCGCCCTTCCATCCTTGCTAGCATCTTCGGTACCATGCATTGCCCTTTCTCACATTGAGAGTTGGCGCAAACTTCGCCGGTGCATACAAACCCCGTGATATGATACGCTCTTTCAAACATAAACCTCCTTATATCTTCCTCAAAACAGCCACCATACCTACCTATTATGGCATTTCCATAGCCATTCCGAGATATATTGCCATGCAACTTTCCAGCATTTCGTTTATTATGACACGCATCATCATTGTCATATTGCTTTGCATGATCATGTAGTTGACATCGTATTTGTGGCAAAGCCACCGTTCATAATTTTTCATACATGTCACTCTTGATTCATCGCAATCCTGGTACACCACCGGAGGCATTCATATAGAGTCATACTTTGTTCTAGTATCGAGTTGTAATCATTGAGTTGTAAATAAATAGAAGTGTGATGATCATCATTTTCTAGAGCATTGTCCCAAGTGAGGAATAATAAAAAAAGAAAAAAGAGAGAAAGGCCATAAAAAAGAGAAGGCCCAAAAAAGAGAGAAATGCCATAAAAAAGAGAAGGCCCAAAAAAATGAGAGAAAAAGAGAGAAGGGACAATGCTACTATCCTTTGCCACACTTGTGCTTCAAAGTTGCACCATAATCTTCATGATAGAGAGTCTCTTGTTTTGTCACTTTCATATAGTAGTGGGAATTTTTCATTATAGAACTTGGCTTGTATATTCCAACAATGGGCCTCCTCAAGTGCCCTATGTCTTTGTGAGCAAGCAAGTTGGATGCACACCCACTTAGTTTGTTTTGTTGAGCTTTCATACACTTATAGCTCTAGTGCATCCGTTGCATGGCAATCCCTACTCCTTGCATTAACATCAATCGATGGGCATCTCCATAGCCCATTGATTAGCCTCGTTGATGTGAGACTTTCTCCTTTTTCTCTTCTCCACATAACCCCCATCATCATATTCTATTCCACCCATAGTGCTATGTCCATGGCTCGCGCTCATATATTCCACCCAAAGTTTATAGGTTTGAGATTACTAAAGTATGAAACAATTGATTGGCTTGTCATCGGGGTTGTGCATGATGAGAGCATTCTTGTGTGACGAAAATGGAGCATGACTAAAGTATATGATTTTGTAGGGATGAACTTTCTTTGGCCATGTTATTTTGAGAGGACATAATTACTTAGTTAGTATGCTTGAAGTATTATTATTTTTATGTCAATATGAACTTTTATCTTGAATCTTTCGGATCTGAATATTCATGCCACAATTAAGAAGAATTACATTGAAATTATGCCAAGTAGCACTCCGCATCAAAATTCTGTTTTTATCATTTACCTACTCGAGGACGAGCAGGAATTAAGCTTGGGGATGCTTATACGTCTCCAACATATCTATAATTTTTGATTGCTCCATGCTATATTATCTACTGTTTTGGATGTTTATGGGCTTTATTATACACTTCTATATTATTTTTGGGACTAACCTATTAACCCAGAGCCCGGTGCCAGTGCCAGTATCTGTTTTTTCCTTGTTTTAGAGTATCGCAGAAAAGGAAAACCAAACGGAGTCCAATTGACCTGAAACTTCACGGAACTATTTTTGGATCAAAAGAAGCCCAAAAGACTTGGAGTGCACGTCGGGGGATCTACGAGGAAGCCACGAGGCAGGGGGCGCGCCCACCCCCCTGGGCGCACCCTCCACCCTCGTGGGCCCCTCGTGTCCCCCATGACGTACTTCTTCCACCTATATATATCCATATACCCTAAAAACTTCAGGGAGCAAAATAGATCGGGAGTTCCGCCGCCGGAAGCCTCCGTAGCCACCGAAAGCCAATCTAGACCCATTCCGGCACCCTGCCAGAGGGGGCAATCCTCTCCGATGGCCATCTTCATCGTCCCGGTGCTCTCCATGACGAGGAGGGGGTAGTTCTCCCTCGAGGCTGAGGGTATGTACCAGTAGCTATGTGTTTGATCTCTCTCTCTCTCTCGTGTTCTTGAGGTGGTACGATCTTGATGTATCGCGAGCTTTGCTATTATAGTTGGATCTTATGATGTTTTCTCCCCCCTCTACTCTCTTGTAATGGATTGAGTTTTCCCTTTGAAGTTATCTTATTGGATTGAGTCTTTAAAGATTTGAGAACGCTTGATGTATGTCTTGTCATGCGTATCTGTGGTGACAATGGGATACCACGTGATTCACTTGATGTATGTTTTGGTGATCAACTTGTGGGTTTTTCCATGAACCTATGCATAGGGGTTCGCACACGTTTTCATCGTGATTCTCCGGTAGAAACTTTGGGGCACTCTTTGAGGTTCTATGTGTTGGTTGAATAGATGAATATGAGATTGTGTGATGCATATCGTATAATCATACCCACGGATACTTGAGGTGACATTGGAGTATCTAGGTGACATTAGGGTTTTGGTTGATTTGTGTCTTAAGGTGTTATTCTAGTACGAACTCTAGGGCTGTTTGTGACACTTATAGGAATAGCCCAACGGATTGATTGGAAGGAATAACTTCGAGGTGGTGTCGTACCCTACCTTAATCTCTTCGTTCGTCCTCCGCTATTAGTGACTTTGGAGTGACTCTTTATTGCATGTTGAGGGATAGTTATATGATCCAATTATGTTATTATTGTTGAGAGGACTTGCACTAGTGAAAGTATGAACCCTAGGCCCTGTTTCAACGCATTGCAATACCGTTTACGCTCACTTTTATCATTAGTCACCTTGCTGTTTTTATAATTTCAGATTACAAAAACCTTTATCTACTATCCATATTGCACTTGTATCACCATCCTTCGTCGAACTAGTGCACCTATACAATTTACCATTGTATTGGGTGTGTTGGGGACACAAGAGACTCTTTGTTATTTGGTTGCAGGGTTGCTTGAGAGAGACCATCTTCATCCTACGCCTCCTACGGATTGATAAACCTTAGGTCACCCACTTGAGGGAAATTTGCTACTGTCCTACAAACCTCTGCACTTGGAGGCCCAACAACTTCTACAAGAAGAAGGTCGTGAAGTAGACATCACATATCCCCATTCAGGTAACCTAGTGTTATTCAAAAATTCTCCGGTTCCATGTTATTCGGAATGAGTTTGTTAACAAGACCTGATCAACCTTGTTAGTGGATTCCTTTTGATGAGCATGAGATGGATGAATTTAGAAAACACAACTCTCTGTACCATCTTTTTACTTTCTGTTATTTAGTTGAAATAAAGCAAAAATAGTATATTTTGTCTGTTTTCTGAATTATACATGCAATCAAAAATATCCCGAAAATAAAAGTTCTCCAAATGCCCTGAAATTTAAATATGATTTTTTCTGGAATATTTGAGAATATCTGGCACTGAGAACACAGCAGGGGAGCAAGCACCTAGCCACGAGGGTGGAGGGTGCGCCCCCTGCCTCGTGGGCCCACGGTGACTCCTCTCCACTTATTCCAGCTACCACACACTCCTTCCTCCCACAAACATCACCAACCACCTCAAACCCGAGTCCAAGCTCATTTTGCTGCCATTTTCGATCTCCTTGCTCAAAGCACCTCTCACAAAATTGCTTTGGGGGATTGTTCCTTGGTATGTGACTCCTCCAATAGTCCAATTAGTTTTTGTTCTAGTGCTTTATTCATTGCATATTTTTGCTGCTTAGGTGACCCTGTTCTTGAGCTTGCATGTCAAATTTATGTGGTCAAAAGTAGTTTTGATGCATGATATTGCCTCTAGGCACTTGTAGGAGTAGTTGCTATCAATTTTGTTGAGTTTGGTTCACTTTTATTTTGAAGTTACTAAAAATTTCAGAAATTTTTCAGATGAAGAAATATGTTTAGGAAAATGTACCAAGGTGGTCCTTCAAGGAAGCAAGGACCCAGGCTCACAATGTGCGATGCCGATGAGGAACCAACGAGTGAAGCTCAAGTGCGGGCTTGTGAATGGCCGTCAGAGGACTTTACGGATCGAGCAGGAATCAAGGAAGAATTTAACGTGTATGTGTGTAATGCCAATCTTGAGAGCTTCGAGGCAGATAAGTGCCACCAATACCACTATCTCACTGATTCCTTTGTGAGGAGGTTTGAATTTTCATCATCACGCAATTCTCAAATTGTCCTATTTGATCTTTATGAAAATTCTTATACTATGGACTTAGTGGATTTTAATACTACTTGCAAACGTCCACAATGGGGTAGTCCTAATGAACCTCGCAAATCTGAATTTAGAGATTTTCTTGCTAATATAACCATGGGGGAATCTAGAGACATAACACAAGCTACCATAGGGAGCATTCATTTTCGTGCTATACATTATTTTTCTCTCTTCATAGGTAGATGCATTAATGGTAAGGATGAAGCATGTCACATGTGTGTGCCTGATCTTAGCATTCTCAGAAGCGCTGTTTTAGGAGAAAAACAATACAACTTGGGAGCCATTGTTGCATCTAGGTTGCATAATAATAGATTTAATGGAGATTTCTTTGGTGGAATTTATGCAACCCGTCTAGATAATTTTCTTGATATACCCATACGTGGGTATGATATTGAGTTGCCTCTTGTTTATTTAGATTATGAGGCCATGGTTCGTCATCAGTTTGTTGAGAGGAACAATCAGTTCCTCCAGTACCGACTAATCTTTGACAAACGGTGCACCTACCACGTCGCTCTCCCTGCTCCTGCTTTCTTTGACTCTCAGGCAAAAGGGAGATATGTTATAACCAGGGAGGAGGTGGACGAGTATAAGAGGAGGACAGAGACGACCCGTCTCCAAGCGGCAACTCATGAGGCAATAACTGCTGCATCTTAGTACGACCCCAACTACAACTTTAGATATCCGCCAGGCCAGCCGTGGCCATAGACCAACTTAGGCCAAAAGCCTAAGCTTGGGGGAGTACGTATCTCTCACCGACATTACATTCATGTTCACACACTCATTGCTAGTTGTCGGTGTTCATACTTTTTCATTGTATCATCCATGCTAGTTTATTTTCTTTTTTATGCTTTCTTCTTGTGTGTTTAATAAACCTTAAGAAAGACAAAAAATTAGTTGTAGCTTGCTACCTCTTGAGCACTATGTTGAAGAGGAAAGGATGATGCAGCAAAGTAGCGTAAGTATTTCCCTCAGTTTTTGAGAACCAAGGTATCAATCTAGTAGGAGGCTATGCGCAAGTCCCTCATACCTGCACAAAACAAATAACTCCTCGCAACCAACGCGATAAGGGGTTGTCAATCCCTTCACGGTCACTTACGAGAGTGAGATCTGATAGATATGATAAGATAATATTTTTGGTATTTTTCTGACAAAGATGCAAAGTAAAATAAAAGCAAAGTAAAAAAGCAAAGGAAATAACTAAGTATTGGAAGATTAATATGATGAAGATAGACCCAGGGGCCATAGGTTTCACTAGTGGCTTCTCTCAAGAGCATAAGTATTTTACGGTGGGTGAACGAATTACTGTTGAGCAATTGACAGAATTGAGCAGAGTTATGAGAATATCTAGGTATGATCATGTATATAGGAATCACGTCCGAGACAAGTAGACCGACTCCTGTCTGAATCTACTACTATTACTCCACTCATCGACCGCTATCCATCATGCATCTAGAGTATTAAGTTCATGAAAACAGAGTAACGCCTTAAGCAAGATGACATGATGTAGAGGGATAAATTCATGCAATATGATAAAAAACATATTGTTATCCTCGATGGCAACAATACAATACGTGCCTTGCTGCCCCTACTGTCACTGGGAAAGGACACCGCAAGATTGAACCCAAAGCTAAGCACTTCTCCCATTGCAAGAAAGATCAATCTAGTAGGCCAAACCAAACTGATAATTCGAAGAGACTTGCAAAGATTACCAATCATACATAAAAGAATTCAGAGAAGATTCAAATATTGTTCATAGATAATCTTGGTCATAAACCCACAATTCATCGGTCTCAACAAACACACTGCAAAAAGAAGATTACATCGAATAGATCTCCACAAGAGAGGGGGAGAACATTGTATTGAGATCCAAAAAGAGAGAAGAAGCCATCTAGCTAATAACTATGGACCCGAAGGTCTGAGGTAAACTACTCACACTTCATCGGAGAGGCTATGGTGTTGATGTAGAAGCCCTCCGTGATGGATGCCCCCTCCGTCGGAGCTCCGGAACAGGCCCCAAGATGGGATCTCGTGGATACAGAAAGTTACGGCGGTGGAATTAGGGTTTTGGCTCCATATCTGATCGTTTGGGGGTACGTAGGTACATATAGGAGGAAGAAGTACGTCGGTGGAGCAACAAGGGGCCCACGAGGGTGGAGGGCGTGCCTGGGGGGGGGGAGTAGGCGCGCCCCCTACCTCGTGGCCTCCATGTTGGTTGCTTGACGTAGGGTCCAAGTCTCCTGGGTCTTGTTCGGTGAGAAAATCATGTTCCCAAAGGTTTCATTCCGTTTGGACTCAGTTTGATATTCCTTTTGTTCGAAACCCTAAAATAGGCAAAAAAAACAACAATTCTGGGCTGGGCCTCCGGTTAATAGGTTAGTCCCAAAAATAATATAAAAGTGGATAATAAAGCCCAATAATGTCCAAAACGGTAGATAATATAGCATGGAGCAATCAAAAATTATAGATACATTGGAGACGTATCATACCTTTTAATTAGTTTACTTTCCATGCTTGTAGTAGTAATTAAAAAGAAAACTCAAAAAGATTTCTCGTTCTTATTTTGCTTGTTGGGAGCTTTCCCGTGTAAATAGTTTTATTTCTTTTCTTGTTCTTTGGGGGTCGAGAGGAGAAGACCATAATTAAAATGTTAAAGTGGCTCTCATATGCATTATTGTTGATCTAACAAAGAGCCCATATTACCTTGTCTTCTCTCTTGAATTGAATGCTTGCAGATTCCAACTTAGTCCAATGCACATGCACTATTATTATTATCCACACTATTCGGTCGTGCAAGTGAAAGGCAATAATGATGATTATATGATGAACTTATTGAGATGAGAAAAGCTGGTATGAACTTGACCTCTCTTGTTTTTGTAAATATGATTAGTTCATCATTCCTGATTCAGCCCATTACGAATAAACATGTTTGCAATGACAATTAGAGATTATAGTTGCTTATGCCATGCTTAATTATCTAGGAGCTTATAATGGTTTACCTTGCGTGCCAACATGCTATTAAAATGTTTGTGATGTGGTATGATAGGGTGGTATCCTCTTTTGAACGATTCGAGTGGCTTGACTTGGCACATGTTCATGCATGTAGTTGAAACAAAATAAACATAGCCTCTACGATATTTATGTTCATGGTGCATTATATCCCACTCATGCTTGCATTCGGTGTTGATTAATTTTAGTGCATGTTCATGACTGTTGTCGCTCTCTAGCTGGTCGCTTCCCAGTCTTTTGCTAGCCTTCACCCGTACTAAGCGGGAATACTGCTTGTGCATCCAATTCCATAAACCCCAAAGTTGTTCCATATGAGTCCACCATACCTACCTATATACGGTATCTACCTGCCATTCCAAGTAAATTTGTATGTGCCAAACTCTAAACCTTCAAATAAACATTCTGTTTTGTATGCTCGAATAGCTCATGTATCAACTAGGGTTGTCCGTATCTTCCATGTTAGGCGGGTTATTCTCAAGAGTGGACTCCGCTCTTCACTCACGAGAAAATGGTTGGTCACCGGTATGTCCAGTCCCATGCTTTATGCAAATCAAATCAAAATAACTGCAAACAAAACTCCCCCGGGACTCTTTTTAGTTGGAGGCACTCGTTGTTTTGAGCAAGCCATGGATTGATGCTTGTTGGTGGAGGGGGAGTATAAAATTTACCATTCTATTTGGGAACCGCCTATAATGTGTGTAGCATGGAATATATCGCCATCTCTTGGTTGCTATGTTGGCAAAGAAAGTATACCGCTCAAAATATTATGCATATCTATTTCAAAACCGAGCTCTAGCACCTCTACAAATCTCTGCTTCCTTCTGCGAAGGGCCTATCTATTTACTCTTATGCTGAGTCATCATCCTCTTATCAAAAAGCACCAGTTGGAGAGCACCGCTGTCATTTGCATCCATTACTGTTAGTTTACATTGAGCATGACTTGACTGGATCTCTTTTACCATGAATTACAATATCTAGCAGTCCTTGATCTTTAAAGGTGCTCTGCATTTATGTTTTGCGGTCTCAGAAAGGGCTAGCAAGATACCATCTTGTTATATCATATCATGATTGTTTTGAGAAAGTGTTGTCATCCGAGATTTATTATTATTGCTCGCTAGTTGATTATGCCATTGATATGAGTAAACATGAGACCTAAATGTTATTGTGAATATGGTTAGTTCATAATCTTTGATGAAAACATGAATGCTGGATTTACATATTTACAGCAACAAGAGCAAACAGAGTTTGTAAAAGTTTTTCTTTATCACTTTCAGTTTATCAACTAAATTCCTCGAGGACAAGCAAATGTTTAAGCTTTGGGGAGTTGATGCGTCTCCGTCGTATCTACTTTTCTAAACACTTTTGCCCTTGTTTTGGACTCTAACTTGCATGATTTGAATAGAACAAACCCGGACTGACGCTGTTTTCAGCAGAATTGCCATTGTGTAAGTTTTGTGTAGAAATAAAAGTTCTAGGAATGACCTGAAAATCAACGGAGAATTATTTTGGAATATATAAAAAATACTGGAAGGAAGATCCACGTCAGGGGGGCCTCCACCTGTCCACAAGGGTGGGGGCGCGCCCGACACCCCTGGGCGCGCCCCCTGCCTCGTGGGCCCCCTGACGCTCCACCGACCTCAACCCTGACTCCATATATTCACTTTCGGGGAGAAAAAACCAGGGAGAAGGATTCATCACATTTTACGATACGGAGCGCCGCCAAGCCCTAAACTCTCTCGGGGGGGCTGATCTGGAGTCTGTTCGGGGCTCCAGAGAGGGGAATCCGTCGCCATCGTCATCATGAACCATCCTCCATCACCAATTTCATGATGCTCACCGTCGTGCGTGAGTAATTCCATCGTAGGCTTGCTAGACGGTGATGGGTTAGATGAGATTTATCATGTAATCGAGTTAGTTTTGTTAGGGTTTGATCCCTAGTATCCACTATGTTCCGAGATTGATGTTGCTATGGCTTTGCTATGCTTAATGCTTGTCACTAGGGCCCGAGTGCCATGATTTCAGATCTGAACCTATTATGTTTTCATCAATATATGAGAGTTCTTGATGCTATCTTGCAAGTCTATAGTCACCTATTATGTGTTATGATCCGTTAACCTCGAAGTGACAATAATCGGGATACTTACCGATGATGACCGTAGTTTGAGGAGTTCGTGTATTCACTATGTGTTAATGCTTTGTTCTGGTACTCTATTAAAAGGAGGCCTTAATATCCTTTAGTTTCCGCTAGTTCCTTGCTACCACGGGAGGGTAGGACAAAAGATGTCATGCAAGTTCTTTTCCATAAGCACGTATGACTATATTCGAAATACATGCCTACATTACATTAATGAACTGGAGCTAGTTCTGTGTCACCCTAGGTTATGACTGTTACATGATGAACCGCATCCGGCATAATTCTCCATCACCGATCCATTGCCTACGAGCTTTCCATATATTGTTCCCCGCGTATTTACTTCACCGTTGCTATTGTTATCATCACTATAAAACACCAAAAATATTACTTTTTCTATCGTTACCTTTTACCACCATTACCATTACTATCATATTACTTTGCTACTAAATACCTTGATGCAGATATTAAGTTTCCAAGTGTGGTTAAATTGACAACTCAGCTGCTAATACTTGAGAATATTCTTTGGCTCCCCTTGTGTCGAATCAATAAATTTGGGTTGAATACTCTACCCTCGAAAACTGTTGCGATCCCCTATACTTGTGGGTTATCAACTTCCCGAACCTGTTGATCACCGTATCGTGGAGAAATCCTCTGTTCTCTTTTCTTGCCATTTTTCTGCCAGGTCCCATCCACCATGGCCATCTCAAGCTCCTCCAAGGACAATCTCTTCAAGAACGTCATCAACCCATATCTGCGGGAGGTGGTGCAGCACCCTCAGACCATCCAGACACATGAGGGGGTGCTTCACCTCCGTGATGTGCCATGTCCCAAGGGGGGGACCGTGGAAGCCAGGCTTGAAGCTATGGAGCAAGACATCTTCCGGTGCAAGGGGATGGTGGAGTGTGGGCTCAACGCTAATCACCTTATGTTCATGGACCTCTCCCGTGATCTCAAGGTGGATGGCAAGCCCTTGAAGGACATCGTCTTCACCCTCAATGAGAAAATCAACTTCCTCCAAAGCCAGATCTATGACCACCAAAACCAAGTCTTTGAATATGAGGCGAGGTTTAAAGGTACGAGTTTGGCTGCTAGTTGCAGGACCCGTGAGACTCACTCCTCCTCTTATGATGGTGGACCACTACCATGGAAATCCGAGGATAAGATCTCTTCTTCATCACCATCATCTTCTTCACCACCAAACGAGAATTGAGTATCGGGTATGGGCACTCCCCTTGGCTTCCACCAAGCTTGAGAGAGGTGCCCCGATATCGTGTCAACCCACTATTTTTTGCCTTTACTTATTTTAGTTCGATCTTTTGCTTTATATGAATAAAAGTTTAGTTCGATCCTTTCTTTGAGAGTTTGCTTAGTGATCTATCCTTGTAATCGTGTGCGAGATATATAATGAAGTTTAGTTTGAGTTTTTGCTTTATTTACTTTTATTTTGCAAATAAAATAAAAGTAAAAGAGAAAGGAAATAAATAAAAGAAAGGAAATAAATGAAGAAAATATCATATACTAATCTTATGGTACGTGATGACACCACATAAGGAAAAGTATAAGTAGAAAATTTTATTAAAGATTGACAAACATATCATTAGTCAATGATGCAACTCATGAAAGAATTAATAAGGGAAGAGAAGGTTCACATTTAAATATACTATCCTAGAAATCTTTTGTGATTTTGAGCCCTCATCAAAATATTATATGCCAAAATTGTTGGCGTTGGACAACGAACACAACTTAATGGTTTATGTTTGTTTATATTCACATAGAAGTCATATTGTTATGGATCCTTTAACATGTGGTGCTTGCCCCCTATCTTTGCTAGCCAAAAATTCCGCACTAAGTAGAGATACTACTTGTGCATCCAAAAACCCTTAAACCCAAATCTTATTTTCAAGTGTCCACCATACCTACCTAGGGATTGAGCAAGATCCCTCAAGTAAGTTGTCATCTGTGTAAAAAAGGCAATAAAAATTGCTTCTAAATGTGTGAGATCATTTTGTGTCAGAGAAAACTGAGCGTTGCACGAACTTGTGATGGTGAAGAATAAAAGCGACAGACTACATAATAAAGGTCGCTATCACAAGGGGCAATGCAACATGACATTCTTTTGCACTAAGGGGTTGAGCATACAAACAAATAAGCGCATGGAAACCTCTGCTTCCCTCTGCGAAGGGCCTATCTTTTACTTTTACGTATTTACTTTTATGCAAACACTCAAAGTTTTTCCTTCTACTCCTTTTTATTTTCTCCTTTGGCAAGCATCATGTGGTGAGGAAAGATCCAGACACATATGTCCAGTTGAATATAGATAGCATGAGTTATTATTGTTGACATCACCCTTGAGGTGAATACCTTGGGAGGCAAAACTATAAGCTCCTATCTTTCTATGTGTCTGGTTGAAACGTTTTGCTCATGTCTACGCGATGAGTGTCAGCAATCATAGAAGACTATATGATGGTTGAGTATGTGGACTTGCCTAAAGGCTCCGATACGTGACCCTTCCTGAAAAGATGATGAATTGTAGTTGCAAAGTTGACTAAGAACATAGTTTGTTGGTTTCTAATAGAGTTTTTGCTTTATACTTCAATTGTGTGATGAATTGTTACTTATTCATGAGAAGTATATTATAAAAGTTCTATGATGAAAGCCTTATGTTTAATTTTGTTGTTGTTATAATAATGAACATGATGCTTCTATGTCCGCATTTTGTTTTTATTGACACCTCTCTCTCTTTAAGCATGTGGACATGTTTTTCGATTTCGGTTTTCGCTTGAGGACAAGCGAGGTCTAAGCTTGGGGGAGTTGATATGTCCATTTTGCATCATGTTTCTTACTGTTATTTATAATTTTTTGATCCATAATAATGCTTTTTGGAGTGATTCTAATGCCTTCTCCGTCATAATTTACAAGGTACACACAAAGAGGGAGAATTCCGGCAGCTGAAAATCTGGACCTAGAAAAGCTACACCAGGCCACCTATTTTGCACAACTCCGAACAAGCTGAAACTTCATGGAGAATTTTTATGGAATATATGATGAGTATTGGAGCAAATAAGTACCCGAGGAGGCCCACCAGGTGGGCACAACCCACCTGGGCGTGCCAGGGAGCCCAGGCGCGCCCTGGTGGGTTGTGCTCACCCAGGCCCACCTCCGGTGCCCATCTTCCGGTATATAAGTCATTTTGACCTAGAAAAAAAATAAAGAGAGGACTTTCGAGACGAAGCGCCGCCGTCTTGAGGCGAGACTTGGGCAGGAGCACTTTTGCCCTCCGGCGAAGCGATTCTGCTGGGGGAACTTCCCTCCCGGAGGAGGAAATCATCGTCATCATCATCACCAACAACTCTCCCATCTTGGGGAGGGCAATATCCATCAACATCTTCAACAACACCATCTCCTCTCAAACCCTAGTTCATCTCTCGTTTTCAATCATGTTACCGGAACTATAGATTGGTGCTTGTGGGTGACTAGTAGTGTTGATTACATCTTGTAGTTGATTACTATATGGTTTGTTTGGTGGAAGATTATATGTTAAGATCCAATATTCTATTTAATACCCCTCTGATATGGAGCATGATTATTGTTTGTGAGTAGTTAATTTTGTTCTTGATGTCACGGGAGAAATCATGTTGCAAGTAATCATGTGAACTTGATATGTGTTCGATATTTTGATAGTATGTATGTTGTGATTCCCTTAGTGGTGTCATGTGAACATTGACGACATGACACTTCACCATATTTGGGCCTAAGGGAAGGCATTGTGGAGTAGCAATTAGATGATGGGTTGCGAGAGTGACAGAAGCTTAAACCCTAGTTTATGCGTTATTCCGTGAGGGACTGATTGGATCCATAAGTTTAATGCTATGGTTAGAATTTATTCTTAATACTTTTCTCGTAGTTGCAGATGCTTGCGGGAGGGTTAATCATAAGTAGGAGGTTTGTTCAAGTAAGAACAACACCTAAGCACCGGTCCACCCACATATCAAATTATCAAAGTACCGAACACGAATTAAGCCAACATGATGAAAGTGACTACATGAAATTCCTGTGTACCCTCAAGAACGCTTTGCTTATCATAAGAGACCGTTTTGGCCAGTCCTTTGCCTCAAAAGGATTGGTCTACCTTGCTGCACTTTTGTTACTACTATCGTTACTTGCTCGTTACATATTATCTTGCTATCAAACTACTCTGTTACTTACAATTTCAACACTTGCAGACATTACCTTGCTAAAAACCACTTGTCATTTCCTTCTGCTCCTCGTTGGGTTCGACATTCTTACTTATCTAAAAGAGCTACAATTGACCCCCTGTACTTGTGGGTCATCAATCTCTTGTGTTCAATCTTTGTACCGGAACCTTAGATTGGTGCTTGTGGGTGACTAGTAGTGTTGATTACATATTGTAGTTGATTACTATATGGTTTATTTGGTGGAAGATTATATGTTCAGACCCATTATGCTATTTAATACCCCTCTTGTCGTGGAATTGTCATGGCAGATGTCCTTAGTGTCAGGACTTAGTCGCGAGGCCAACGCATCTATGCGGTAGCTTGAGAGGGGTTGATCGGGACCAGAGAGACGCAACACAAGACAAGGATTTAGACAGTTTCGGGCCCCGGGAAACATCTTCCAGTAATAGCCCTACATGCTGTTTGTGGCTAGATCTCATTATGATCATGAGAGAGTCACTGCATAAGCCGGCTCCCCCTTTATGTCTAGCCCTAGAGATTGTTTCTTGTTGCTTGTCCCTCTTTGGGGAGCCCTGCCCCTCCTTATATATGTTGAAGGGGCAGGTTACATGACTAGTCCTAGTAGGATTAGGATTAACCTATTACAAGTGGAGTCCTAGTCTTGCTTCCTTTGTAAGAGAATATTCCTTATGCCTTTCCTCTTAAACCGGCCCATCATAAACATGAGTCGGCCTTTTGGGTCTTGGGCCTAATCTTCTATCTGACCTGCCATTAGGGCCATCCGTGAGTCGCCAGGTTCGTGAGTCGCCACTCCGGCGGGTTACCAATGAAAACGCCAAGCTCGGTCGGGTCATACTTCTGGCCAGGTCATACCGCGGGGTATATCCCCGACATTAGCCCCCAGTTTAATTTGGATTTATCCATGTTAAACTGATCCTGTAAAATAAACACAAGAACAAACTTGATAAGTTGTGCTCCGGGTTAAATTTTTTCCTGAACCGGCACCTGATCATCTTTAAGTCCTTGTCATTTCCTCTTGGATGCATATTGAAGATCTTATAGCAAATCTCTTTTAACAGATATGTCCAAACCTTGCCAATGCAAAAATCCAGGAACTTCTTCTAAAAAATCCGGGTCAATAGGCCAGCTTCATAACCAATTTGCTGACATTGGCTCTTGTAGAGAAATATTATAAAGAATAATCCATTTGAGTCGGCCTTCAATGCTCATACTTGAAAAAAATATTGGTCTTTGAAATATTCAACTGATATTTAGCCGGCTTAAAGATGTAGATCTTGCCGATTTATGATTGCCAAAATTGTCGGGTTATAAATAAATGATGCCGGGTCATGATTGTTGCAGACACCGGGTTAATCTGGTCTACTCCAAACTAAGAATTTGAAGATTTTTCTTATGTGCATATCACCTGTAGCCCCCAAGTGCCGGGTTGTCATGCTTGCAGCAACCTAGGACTTGTAATTGCCTTATGCTCATCAAAACTTCAACCAGCGTAGCCCCCAAGGGCCGGGTCATTATGCAATAATGAGCAGGGACGTTGTAGATGTAGACTTGAGCAGCAACATGTAGCCCCCAAGGGCCGGCTCAGTAAGATAATATTGAGCTAGGACTTTATATATATTTCCTTAAATTGCTGACAGGAGCAATTGGTAGCCCCCAAGGGCCGGCTCATTATGATGTGATGAGTCGGGTCTTCAATAAGGCCAGTAAAAATGACTTTGCATTAGCCCCCAAGTGTCGTGGTGCATGATGGCAGTGACATGGGACTTGAATATTTGATGTAATATCAACTTGAGTAATGTAGCCCCCAAGTGTCGGGTCGTAAGCCTGCAGCGACTCGGGACTATTCCTTCAATTGTACAATAAATTATATCCATTGATAAAATAATATCCATTGCGCTGAAGCGACTTTGAAAACCTCAATCGTAATATTGGTTATTGATAACCATAATAAAAATCCAGCCATGTTGGCTATTAAAGATTTGAATAATATAACCCGGTTTGAAAAACCGGTTCCTGTGATATTGAATCATACTGCCGGTTTAGGATACCTATGCAGTAAGGGTGATAACCCAATCTTTAGAAGCCAAAAAACTTCCAAATGTTTATGATTGTCATATATGGCGACTTATCATCCGAAGTGAAGCCAGGTTAATCGAAACCACATATATGCTTCAGATATGAACAAAAAGTCTCAAGACAAACCCAAAAGACTGTTTTAAAAAAACTTAAGAAAAATAGAAAGAAGAATTTGAGGCTTCTGATTCGAATACGATCAGTGAACCGGACCAAAGGGGTTAAGCTAGGATTCGAATACGATCATGTAGCCCCCAGTGGCTTTGGCGTTGCGCCGATCAAGAGGGTACCGACAACTATGTTCTCTTTGGTTCGAATACGATCTGTGTTTGAACAGGAAGCCCCTAAATGACCTTGAGAGGTTTTTAACGACCCTGATTCAAATACGATCCAAGTCAGACCCAAAAGGGGTTAAGCTATGATTCGAATACGATCAAGAAGCCCCCTAGTGAGTTTGGCATTGCGCCGATCAAGAGGGTAACGACAGCTATGTTCTCTTTGGTTTGAATATGACCTATGTTTGAACAAGAAGCCCCCAAATGACATGTAAATGTGGCTATGAGCTGGATCAAAGGGTAATCATAGCTTAGCTCAATAAACCGGAAGCCCCCAAGTGATATATTTCTGAGCTGTGCTCGCCGGGTGCCTATGTTTGAGTTGTGCTGTGCAACAAACTCTCTTTGATCCCTATAATTTTTCTTGAGCCGGATTTTAAACCGGCATTCTTCATTTTGAACCAGAAATTTTCTGACGGCCTTTAAATACTTATCAATATAGCCGTAGTCTCCGGGGTCGGGGTATTTTTCCCCTCCAATGACCCGGAGTTCTGGATTATTGATACTGGCCAATTTTGCCGAGTCATGCCATTGTAGCCCCCGAGTCTTAAGGCGACTCGAAGAGTTGTCTTGAGATTCTCCATATTTGATCGTGATATAAACCGGTATGAGTCTGTCAATAACTCAGTGATATAACTTGTCCTGCATTGGAGAACTTGCAAACCAGGGTAATTGCTCTTTTAAAGAAAAGCAATATATAAAAAATATACTGGATGGATTTCACCTGATATGTTAAACCAGAAATTATCCACTACGGAGTTGATGATCACCATGGTGAAGCTGAAATCAAGCATGACCAAATCGGACGCAGGAGCAGATAGATGAGCCGGCCGCGGCGTTGTAAGCCGGTGCAGACGGGAGAGTCGGCCGTGGTATTGTAAGCCGATGCAAACGGAGAGCCGACCGTGACGTTGTAAGCCGACACAGACATGAGAGTCAGCCGCAGCGTTGGAAAAGGCAGACACGGGCAACTTGCGCATGTATCCGCCCAGCAGCACAGCACGAACGCACTAGTGCAAAAATAGTATTAGCGCACACCCCCTTTGTAACACCTTTATAATGAATAATGATCGTGCGACAAAATACCACATACCTAGAATAATTGTTCTCAAATAATTTAATACGTGCTGATAAAATAGATGGAATAGATAGCACATGGTATTTTTCTCAAATGAATGCAGGTGCTGAAGCTGGATAATGTTGAACACAGTCTGATGATTTTATGAAGTACCGGCACATGCTTGGTTGTCTTTCCTTGGAATAATCATTGCATTGGGATACGTGTCACACCAATTGAAATCTTGCCACAAGTAGTACTAGCACTTGGTTGTATACATGCCACCACCAGCACTCCACGTGACATCTTGGCAAAATATCCCTGACGTAAGCTGATTCCCATGTCCAATGTGTTCACAGGTGTGGCCGGCTGATTGTTTCTCTATAGAGATATGCACTTTCATGCCGTGTGTTTACAGTATTCACACATTGGTATATGTCCTCCAGGGCGGTCATTCACAATCTTATACTGCAACCCAAAGACCCTGAGCACGGACAAATTGCGGTGCTTGAAATCAGACGTGAGTTCACTTGTAGCAAAACAACATCCCCATATTTCAGTCCAATCGCCGAAGAAGAATTGCAGATACAGGCGGCTGAAGCAAGACGACATCTTAGAGACAAACAGAGGCGAGTTGAGGCCACAGTAGCAAAGCGACTGTAACATCCCAAATTTCCAATTTGGAATGTTATACATAGATCATTCCTGCATATCATATTTTGCCGCATTTCATTTCGCGATCCTCGAAATTCTAAGAAACCCAAGGACCCTCGGAGAGAGTTGGGGATTTCACTGTTTTCATATTTGAATTCTATCGAATATTGAAACGAGGATTTTGGTTTTAATTATTTTTCTCTCCAAAAATATTTCATATTAAAATATATGAGAGGAGATAATATGACTTTTCCAAAATAAATGAAATATTGGAGGAAAAATATTAAAATCAAATATTGGATTTTATTCGGAGTTTATTGATATTTTATTCGAATTAGAAAAATAGCAAGTTTTTCAAAGTTGCATTTTAGGGCCAAGAAAATGTTCATCTTGTTCTAAATATTTTATTTAGACGATGAAAATTTATTTTGGCATTTTTAGAATTTTATTTTATTTTCTAGGATTTATTTAAGTTTCGACGAAATTATTTTAAAAAAAAAATCTTCAGCGCCCGGCTGGACCGAAGCCCAACCGAGCCAGGCCGGCCCAATCGCCCCACGCCGCCGTCTCCCTCCAGGAGACCGCGCCGTGATATGTCTCCAACGTATCTATAATTTTTGATTGCTCCATGCTATATTATCTACTGTTTTGGATGTTTATGGCCTTTATTATACACTTCTATATCATTTTTGGGACTAACCTATTAACCCAGAGTCCAGTGCCATTTTCTGTTTTTTTACCTTGTTTTAGGGTTTCGAAGAAAAGGAAAATCAAACGGAGTCCAATTGACCTGAAACTTCACGGAACTCATTTTTGGAAAGAAAGAAGCCCAGACGACTTGAAGTGCATGTAAGGGAAGCTTCGAGGAGGCCACGAGGTAGGGGGCACGCCCTCCACCCTCGTGGGCCCCTCGTGGCTCCCCTGGCGTATCTCTTTCACCCATATATACCCACGTACCCTAAACTATCAAGGAACACAATAGATTGGGAGTTCCGCCGCCAGAAGCCTCTGTAGCCACCGAAAGCCAATCTAGACCCATTTCGGCACCCTGCCGGAGGGGGAATCCCTCTCCGGTGGCCATCTTCATCATCCCGATGCTCTCCATGACGAGGAGGGAGTAGTTCTCCCTCAGGGCTGAGGGTATGTACCCGTAGCTATGTGTTTGATCTCTCTCTCTCTCTCTCTCTCGTGTTCTTGATTTGGCACGATCTTGATGTATCGCGAGCTTTGCTATTATAGTTGGATCTTATGTTTCTCCTCCCCCTCTACTCTCTTGTAATGAATTGAGTTTCCCCTTTGAAGTTATCTTATCGGATTGAGTCTTTAAAGATTTGAGAACACTTGATGTATGTCATGCCGTGTGTATCTGTGGTGACAATGGGATACCACGTGATTCACTTGATGTATGTTTTGGTGATCAACTTGCAGGTTCCGCCCATGAACCTATGCATAGGGGTTGGCACACGTTTTCGTCGTGATTCTCCGGTAGAACATTGGGGCACTCTTTGAGGTCCTTTGTGTTGGTTGAATAGATGAATCTGAGATTATGTGATGCATATCGTATAATCATACCCACGGATACTTGAGGTGACATTGGAGTATCTAGGTGACATTAGGGTTTTGGTTGATTTGTGTCTTAAGGTGTTATTCTAGTACTAACTCTAGAGCTGTTTGTGACACTTACAGGAATAGCCCAACGGATTGATTGGAAAGAATAACTTTGAGGTGATTTCGTACCCTACCATAATCTCTTCGTTTGTTCTCCGCTATTAGTGACTTTGGAGTGACTCTTTGTTGCATATTGAGGGATAGTTATATGATCCAATTATGTTATTATTATTGAGAGGACTTGCACTAGTGAAAGTATGAACCCTAGGCCTTGTTTCAATGCATTGCAATACCGTTTACGCTCACTTTTATCATTCGTTACCTTGCTGTTTTAATATTTTCAGATTACAAAAGCTATTATCTACCATCCATATACCACTTGTATCACCATCTCTTCGCCGAACTAGTGCACCTATACAATTTACCATTGTATTGGGTGTGTTGGGGACACAAGAGACTCTTTGTTATTTGGTTGCAGGGTTGCTTGAGAGAGACCATCTTCATCCTACTCCTCCTACGGATTGATAAACCTTAGGTCATCCACTTGAGGGAAATTTGCTACGGTCCTACAAACCTCTGCACTTGGAGGCCCAACAACGTCAACAAGAAGAATGTTGTGTAGTAGACATCAAGCTCTTTTTCTAGTGCCGTTGCCAGGGAGGTGATCACTTGAAGGTATATCTTTAGATCTTGCAATCAAGTCTTTTAGTTTCTTGTTTTATCACTAGTTTAGTTTATAAAAGAAAACTACAAAAAAATGGAATTGAGTTTGTCTCATACGCTTCACCTTTTTAATATATTTCGTGAGTATGATGGAAAGGATAATTGTGCTCAAGTGCTAGAAGAAGAAATATGTAAAATGTTTGGCACTAAATATTTGAATGATGAGCATGATTGCAATGTTGTTAGTATGAATTCCTTGAATATCCATGATGCTAATGATATGCAAAGCCACAAGCTTGGGGAAGCTATGTTTGATGAAGATGATATTTTTTATCCCCCAAGTTTTGATGAATTTTTTTATTATGATGAAAGTATGCCTCCTATTTATGATGATTATGTTGATGAAAGTGGTTTCGGAGAGGTCATGACTTTATTTTGTGATGAATCCACTATTCCGGAAGAGGTTCCAATTGATTATGAGAACAAAGTTGATATCTATGATGATTATTGTGATGACTTGTATGCTATAGAGAATAATGATATCCATGAAACTTGTCATCATGACTTTAGTTTTCAATTGGATTATGCCTCACATGATAGTTATTTTGTTGAGTTTGCTCCCACTATTATTCATGAGAAGAAGTTTGCTTATGTGGAGAGTAATAAAAATTCTATGCTTGTAGATCATGAAAAGAATGATTTATGTGATAGTTATATTGTTGAATTCATTCATGATGCTACTGAAAATTATTATGAGGGAGGAACATATGCTTGTAGGAAATGCAATAATATCATGTTTCCTCTCTATGTGCTTAAAGTTTTGAAGTCATGCTTGTTTTGCCTTCCTATGCTAGTTGATTATTGTTCCCATAAGTTGTTTGCTCACAAAACCCCTATGCATAGGAAGTGGGTTAGACTTAAATGTGCTAGTCATATTCTTCATGATGCTCTCTTTATGTTTCAATTCTTATCCTTTATGTGAGCATCATTGAAATCATCATGCCTAGCTATGGGCGTTAAACGATAGCGCTTGTTGGGAGGCAACCCAACTTTATTTTGTTCCTTACTTTTTGCTCCTGTTTAGTAATAAATAATTCATATAGCCTCTGTTTAGATGTGGTTTTATGCTTTTAATTAGTGTTTGTGCCAAGTAGAACCTTTGGGAAGACTTGGGGAAAGTCTTGTTGATCATGCTGTAAAAAACAGAAACTTTAGCGCTCACGAGAATTGCTGCCATTGTTTGGAGAGTGATATTTAGTTAATTTTTTAAAATTCCTCAAGTCCAGCAATTTATTTGAGAATTTTATGAGTTTCAGAAGTATACGTTTGATCCGGATTACTACAGACTGTTCTGTTTTTGACAGATTCTGTTTTTCGTGTGTTGTCCGCTTATTTTGATGAATCTATGGCTAGTAAAAGAGTTTATAAACCATAGAGAAGTTGGAATACATTAGTTTTAACACCAATATAAATAAATAATGAGTTCATTACAGTACCTTGAAGTAGTGTTTTGTTTTCTTTCGCTAACGGAGCTTATGAGTTTTCTACTTTAAGTTTTGTGTTGTGAAGTTTTCAAGTTTTGGGTAAAGATTCGATGGACTATGGAATAAGGAGTGGCAAGAGCCTAATATTGAGGATTCCCAAGGCACCCCAAGGTAATATTCAAGGACAACCAAGAGCCTAAGCTTGGGGATGCCCCGGAAGGCATCCCCCCTTTCGTCTTCGTTCATCGGTAACTTTACTTGGAGCTATATTTTTATTCACCACATGATATGTGTTTTGCTTGGAGCGTCAATTTATTTTGTTAGGATTTTCTTTCTGTTATTTAGAACAATTTTTTGCATCTTTTATTTCAATAAAAGTGGCATTGATAGTCTTTACTATGCCTATGTTACAAGTATACATGTTGCTGTTTGAAAACAGAAAGCTTACCGCTGTTGCAATAATTCCCTAGAAAAGTCAGAATGTGATAAAATGTTGAAACATTTTGCATATTAAGATCTTATATATTTACTACAGTGTGAATTTTCTTTCATAATTTTTGGAGCTAGGGAAGTATGGATGTTGCAGCAATCTTTACAGACTATCCTGTTTAGGCAGATTGCTGTTATGTTTGCATTGTTTGCATATGTTTGCTTCTTTAATGATTCTATTTGAGGATAGGACTATTAAATATGCAGAGGCATTTAGTATGCAATGTTGAAAAATAATTTTAGTTATTTTCTACAGTAGAGTATGATAAGGTTTTTGCAATGGTTTATACTAACTTATCTCACGAGTCCTTGTTGAGTTTTGTGTGGATGAAGCTTTTGAGATTTAGGGAGACCGTGATATGAGAGGAATTAAGGAGACACAAAATCTCAAGCTTGGGGATGCCCAAGGCATCCCAAGATAATATTTCAAGAATTCTCAAGCATCTAAGCTTGGGGATGCCCCGGTTGGCATCCCACCTTTCTTCTTCAACAACTATCGGTTAGTTTCGGTTGATCCTAAGTTTTTGCTTCTTCACATGATGTTTTCAATTTTTAGAATGTCATTTTATTTTTATTTGCTTGCTGTTTGAATAAAATACCAAGATCTGAAATTATTAAATGTTAGAGAGTCTTCACATAGTTGCATAATTATTCGACTACTCATTGATCTTCACTTATATCTTCCGGAGTAGTTTGTTGTTGCTCTAGTGCTTCACTTATATCTTTTTAGAGCACGGTGGTAGTTTTATTTTGAAGAAATAGATGAACTCTCATGATTCACTTAGATTATTTTGAGAGTCTTAATAGCATGGTAATTTTCTTAAAATCCTAATATGCTAGGTATTCAAGAATAATAAAACTTTCTTATGAGTGTGTTGAATATTAAGAGAAGTTTCATGCTTGATGATTGTTTTGAGATATGGAGATAATAATATCAAAGTCGTGCTAGTTGAGTAGTTGTGAAATTGAGAAATGTTTGTGTTAAAGTTTGCATGTTCCGTAGCATGCACGTATGGTAAACGTTGTGTAACAAATTTGAAACATGAGGTGTTATTTGATTTTCCTCCTTATGAGTGGCGGTCGGGGACGAGTGATGGTCTTTTCTTACCAATCTACCCCCCTAGGAGCATGCGCGTGGTGCCGAGGTTTTTGATGACTTGTAGGCTTTTTGCAATAAGTATGTGAGTTCTTTATGACTAATGTTGAGTCCATGGATTATACGCAGTCTCACCCTTCCATCCTTGCTAGCCTCTTCGGTACCGTGCATTGCCCTTTCTCACATTGAGAGTTGGTGCAAACTTCGCCGGTGCATCCAAACCCCGTGATATGATACACTCTGTCACACATAAACCTCCTTATATCTTCCTCAAAACATCCACCATAGCTACCTATTATGGCATTTCCATAGCCATTCCGAGATATATTGCCATGCAACTTTCCACCATTCAGTTTATCATGACACATTCATCATTGTCATATTGCTTTCATGATCATGTAGTTGACATCGTATTTGTGGCAAAGCCACCATTCATAATTCTTTCATACATGTCACTCATGCATCATTGCTAATCCTGGTACACTACCGGAGGCATTCATATAGAGTCATCTTTGTTCTAGTATCGAGTTGTAATCATTGAGTTGTAAAAAATAGAAGTGTGATGATCATCATTATTAGAGCATTGTCCCAAGTGAGGAATAAAAAAAAAGAGAAAGGCCATAAAAAAAGAGAAGGCCCCAAAAAAAGAGAAAGGCCATAAAAAAGAGAAGGCCCAAAAAATGAGAGAAAAAGAGAGAAGGGACAATGTTACTATCCTTTTACCACACTTGTGCTTCAAAGTCGCACCATGATCTTCATAGTAGAGAGTCTCTTGTTTTGTCACTTTCATATACTAGTGGGAATTTTTCATTATAGAACTTGGCTTGTATATTCCAACAATGGGACTCCTCAAGTGCCCTAGGTCTTCATGAGCAAGCAAGTTGGATGCACACCCACTTAGTTTCTTTTGTTGAGATTTCATACATTTATAGCTCTAGTGCATCCGTTGCATGGCAATCCCTACTCCTTGCATTAACATCAATCGGTGGGCATCTCCATAGCCCATTGATTAGCCTCGTTGATGTGAGACTTTCTACTTTTTTGTCTTCTCCACATAACCCCCCTCATTATATTCTATTCCACCCATAGTGCTATGTCCATGGCTCAAGCTCATATATTGCGTGAAAGTTTATAGGTTTGAGATTACTAAAGTATGAAACAATTGCTTGGCTTGTCATCGAGGTTGTGCATGATGAGAGCATTCTTGTGTGACGAAAATGGAGCATGGCTAAACTATATGATTTTGTAGGGATGAACTTTCTTTGGCCATGTTATTTCGAGAAGACATAATTGCTTAGTTAGTATGCTTGAAGTATTATCATTTTTATGTCAATATGAACTTTTATCTTGAATCTTTCGGATCTGAATATTCATACCACAATTAAGAAGAATTACATTGAAATTATGCCAAGTAGCACTCCGCATCAAAAAATTTGTTTTTATCATTTACCTACTCGAGGACGAGCAGGAATTAAGCTTGGGGATGCTGATACGTCTCCAATGTATCTATAATTTTTTATTGCTCCATGCTATATTATCTACTGTTTTGGATGTTTATGGGCTTTATTATACACTTTTATATCATTTTTGGGACTAACCTATTAACTCAGAGCCCACTGCCAGTTTCTGTTTTTTACCTTGTTTTAGGGTTTCGAAGAAAAGGAAAAACAAATGGAGTCCAATTGACCTGAAACTTCACGGAACTCATTTTTGGAAAGAATGAAGCCCAGAAGACTTGAAGTGCACATAAGGGAAGCTTCGAGGAGGCACGAGGTAGGGGGCACGCCCTCCACCCTCGTGGGCCCCTCATGGCTCCCCTGACGTATCTCTTTCACCCATATATACCCACGTACCCTAAAACTATCGAGGAACACAATAGATCGGGAGTTCCGCCGCCAGAAGCCTCCGTAGCCACCGAAAGCCAATCTAGACCCATTCCGGCACCCTACCGGAGGGGGAATCCCTCTCCGGTGGCCATCTTCATCATCCTGGTGCTCTCCATGACGAGGAGGGAGTAGTTCTCCCTCAGGGCTGAGGGTATGTACCAGTAGCTATTTGTTTGATCTCTCTCTCTCTCTCTCGTGTTCTTGATTTGGCACGATCTTGATGTATCGCGAGCTTTGCTATTATAGTTGGATCTTATGTTTCTCCTCCCCCTCTACTCTCTTGTAATGAATTGAGTTTCCCCTTTGAAGTTATCATATCGGATTGAGTCTTTAAAGATTTGAGAACACTTGATATATGTCTTGCCCCGCGTATCTGTGGTGACAATGGGATACCACGTGATTCACTTGATGTATGTTTTGGTGATCAACTTGCGGGTTCCGCCCATGAACCTACGCATAGGGGTTGGCACACGTTTTCGTCGTGATTCTCCGGTAGAACTTTGGGGCACTCTTTGAGGTACTTTGTGTTGGTTGAATAGATGAATCTGAGATTGTGTGATGCATATCGTATAATCATACCCACGGATACTTGAGGTGACATTGGAGTATCTAGGTGACATTAGGGTTTTGGTTGATTTGTGTCTTAGGGTGTTATTCTAGTACAAACTCTAGGGCTGTTTGTGACACTTATAGGAATAGCCCAACGGATTGATTGGAAAGAATAACTTTGAGGTGGTTTCGTACCCTACCATAATCTCTTCGTTTGTTCTCTGCTATTAGTGACTTTGGAGTGACTCTTTGTTGCATGTTGAGGGATAGTTATATGATCCAATTATGTTATTATTGTTGAGAGGACTTGCACTAGTGAAAGTATGAACCCTAGGCCTTGTTTCAACGCATTGCAATACCATTTATGCTCACTTTTATCATTCGTTACCTTGCTGTTTTTATATTTTCATATTACAAAAACTATTATCTACCATCCATATACCACTTGTATCACCATCTCTTCGCCGAACTAGTGCACCTATACAATTTACCATTGTATTGGGTGTGTTGGGGACACAAGAGACTCTTTGTTATTTGGTTGCAGGGTTGCTTGAGAGAGACCATTTTCATCCTACGCCTCCTCGCGATTGATAAACCTTAGGTCATCAACTTGAGGGAAAATTGCTACTGTCCTACAAACCTCTGCACTTGGAGGCCCAACAACGTCAACAAGAAGAAGGTTGTGTAGTAGACATCACGCCGCCGCCACAAGCCGAGTTCGGCCGGGACTCCTCCCCGCGCCGCCTTGCCCCCTCCCCCAAGCTAGCCCCCCTCCTTATATACGCCGCCCCACACCCCAGCTCACCACCCGAACCACCCCGCCCCGCTGCCTAGACTGCGCTGCCTCTTGCAGCTGCCGCCGCCTGCCGTCGCCGCCCCGTGCCACCCGCGCCACCCGCCGCCGCCGGACCCCGCCGGAGCCGCCTCGCCTCGCCGGACCTCGTCGGAGGTATAAACCGCCGTTGCCGCCGTTCGGTTTTATTTTTAAAACCGGTTTGGTTTTTTTAGAAATCCTTATGTTCATTTTTCGAGATCAGTTCGCCGGTTTTCTCGGTTTAGTTTATTTAGCGGACATTCGTCTGTACGTTCGTTTTAACTAACGGTGTTCACTTGTTAGCCACAAACAGCGAACGTTCGTTCGTTAGCATGTTCGTCAGTTTTCTTTTTCTTGGATTTTCCACGATTATTTTTTATCGCGATTTCTGATCCGATTTTCGTTTTAGTTTATCTTTTCTCTCGTTTGTCGGAATCAGGCGATTCAAGCGCCTAGATCTTCGTCTCGAAACCCTCTTTCTGTTTAATCAACTTGAACAAGATTTTAGTACTATAAAATTTGACTTTAGTCCAGATTAGTAAACGGATCTTGTTTCTTTCGCCGTTTGAGTTTTGTTGCTCCGTTTGATTTGATTCTTTTTGCAAAGCGGAGTTCTTCAGTTGAACTTTGTGGTTAGAACTCTTATTTGAGTTTTACACGTGCTTCTTTGCTTGATTTCTTATGTATGCTATTGTTTGTTTGCGATAGAACACCCGGAGTGCGAAGCGTGCTACTACGAGTCTCTAGGTTTTGCCGATCATCAGCAAGGCAAGTAACACTTTGATCATATCCCTTTATCATCCATTTTTTATGCATTAGTTTCAATCCTCAAACATTGCATGGTTAGGACTTGATAACATGTGGGTTGGGAAATAGTTGATGAGGTAGAACCTATTGCCCTGTTATTAACAAACCCTTGGGAGTTACTTCTACGTATTGCTTATATTTCTATGCTATGCTCGTAGACGTGGATTTGGTTTGAGTGAAACCATGACAGGTGTGAGAGTTATAATTAATGGTTCAACTTAAGGTGGCAACTTTAATACACATCTGGGTGGATTGCTTGTTGGGCACCTGGAGAATCCAGTGTTGTCCTAGGATATCCCGGAGTACATGTGTGATAATCCTACGATCCGCCACCCAGGCTCAAAGGGAACTGAGATATTTCATGCTAGAAACTTCCGTGTGTAGCCACAAGCTATTATGGGCTCTAGCATAGTTGAGTAAGTTGTGTGAAGCTCTTGAAGAGATAGGCTAGCAAGTAGTGGGTTGTAGGTGGTATAGTCTATCCAGAGTAGAGAGTTAATGCTTATGAAAGACTGTGTCTCGGTCATCCGTTTCTCAAACATCATGTAGTGTGAGAAATCCAATGGAGGAGATCGAGTCTTGTGGGGAAAAGTGTGAAAACCTCTGTAGAGTGTATAAACTAATCATGGTTAGCCGTGTCCCCGGTTATGGACAAATCTTGAGTATCTAGTACTTGGATTATCATATGTATCTCATCACTCTAAATTAATATTGTTGGGTTGATAATTACTTCTGATTGGGATTGAGTTGGAGGAACCTTCTCAATGATGTTTCAACTACCATGATAGTTAAATAAAATCTATTCCTTTGTTGTAGGGAAAAATTGGCTTTTCGCAAACACTATAACCATAGAGCTTTCCACCAGCCATATATGCATATAGTGATAGCATTATTTTGTTTTGCTCTACTGTGTTACATTGCCAGCATATTCCATGTGCTGACCCGTTTCGGGCTGCAACGTATTATGTTGCAGACTTTTCAGACGAGGAGTAAGGTTCGTTAGGTCGTTGTCGTGCAGCTCAGCTATGCCGTTGGAGTTGATGGACTCACTTTATCTTCCAAGCCTTCCGCTATTATCGTATTAGATGGCCTTAAGCCATATTTATTGTAATAAGTTCTCTTTTGAGACATTCGATGTAATAAGTGTGTGATTGCCACTCTGTTATAAATCCTTCAAGTACTGTGTGTGTCAGCATTACCCATCCAGGGATGACACTGAAGCATAGAGACTTGACCGTATGAGGTCGGGTCGCTACAAGATGGTATCAGAGCACACGCTGAGTGTAGGACACAACCACTAAGCTAAAGCCCTAGACCACTATTCTCTTCTCATTTCTTACTCCTCTCCATTTTCTACTCTTTAGGATGGCGGACGCAAGGAACAACTTTGCACAACCGGATGAAGACGCACCCTTTGGACGACACTTGAAGGAAGTCACCAGGTACCTGAACATTGGAATACCAAGCTTCACCGGGACTTACAACGCCACATTACCAGAAAAGGAGCAATGGATGATTCAAGTTCAAGTTCCAGGAAGGACATTTGCGCCAGTCACCAAACCCATAGAGTTTTCCTTTGATGCACCAACCTAGAGTCCAGGAAAGAGCATGGCAGCTCACATCACCATGGGGCGCATTGGAGAAGTTTACCATAAGGAGCTTAAGGATACTATCTACCAGATTTGTGGGCGCCGAGATGAGCAATGGGAGATGATCAACACCAGGAAGGATAGATCAATCGCCGCTTTCATCCAGGAGTTAAACTGGCACATTCATTGCCAGGAGAACCAGATGTGCGCAGGCATGATAGATCTGAAGAAGGCAATGACAAGGATCACAGAACTGGAGGAAGAACTCAAGGATACTCACGAAGATTATGAGGAGGAAATCATCGTACTAGTGGAGAAGAATGACGATCTGGAAAGGAAGCTAGGAGTCTTCATGGGAGACCCCACGCTAGGAGGAGAAGACGAAGAACCCAAGGAGATTCGTTCTAAGGACTACATCATCATCGACGACACCGACTCGGACCCCGACGATAGCGATGATGACTATGAAGATGAAGCTGGAGCAGACATCATGGAGTCTTCAACCGATCAATATTTCTAGAAGACCACCACATCAGTAGTAGTATTCCACCATGTATATAGTATAGTCCAAGCACTTTTGTAACGATAGTTAGATCGATTGTATGCCCTTGCTTGATTGATTGAGTGAAATGATTGTGTTTGTCTCATGTGCATATGGGTAGTGTTTTTCCCACTAGACCTCATTCTATTCTAATCTCTTCCCTCTACACCCTCAGATGCCTCCGTGACATGACCCCGGATTTACTTTCCCACCGGAGCTCACTCAGTTGATCCAGCAGCAGAATACCCTGATGCAGTTGTTAGTTCAGAACCAAGGCAATAACAACAACAACAACAACCCACCACCACCACCAGTTGACAACTTAGCTCGCTTCCTGAGGTTGCAGCCGCCGGTGTTTTCCAGTAGCACCGAGCCGATATTGGCAGATGATTGGCTCTGCAGGATTGGAAGGGAGTTAACCACTGCAGGATGTACAGATGCTGAGAAGGTGCGCTTCGCCGCACATCAGTTGGATGGACCAGCAACTTCATGGTGGGAGAATTACATAGTCACCTATCCTATAGCCATTGTTACATGGGATTAGTTTCAGGAAGCTTTCTGTATAGCCCATGTCTCAACTGGAGCTATGAGTACGAAGAAGCGTGAGTTTCGCAACTTACGCCAGGGGAGCCGTACTGTGGCTCAGTACGTGGATGAGTTTAGCAAGTTATCTCGCTATGCCCCTGACAATGTGGCCACAGATGTCGCGAAGCAGGAGAAGTTTATGGAAGGGCTGAACGATGAGATGAGCATGCAGTTGATGGTGGCAACATTCAACAACCAGCAGGAGTTGGTAGATAAGGCTCTTATGATTGAAGGGAAGTAGAAGCAGATTGGGAGCCGTAAAAGGAAGTATGGACAAGGAAGGTACAACTCAGGAGCTCAGTAGAAGCCTCGTCTAACCCCGAACTCGGGAGGACTTGTTCATAACCATGGAGGCCACACCCACAATGGAGGAAGTACCCATAATCATACTGGACCAAGGAATGGGAATGGGAATGGAGCAAACAACAATCAGAACCGCCCCAATCCAGCCACACCCGCCAAGAGAGACCTGAGCCACATTACTTGTTTCAAGTGCGGGAAGACTGGACACTACGCCACGGAGTGCCCTGAAGCGAAGAATGGAAACAGTAATGGGAGCGTTGGGAAGAAGCCCAATCCATTCAACAAAGGACAAGTGAACCACATTAATGTGGAGGAGGTTGAAGAGCAGCCAGACGCGGTTATTGGTAAGTTTTTGGTTAAGTCTTTTACCGCCCTTGTTCTTTTTGATACTGGTGCATCGCATTCATACATATCAAGGGGATTCGTGGATAAGTTTGAACTACCAACCCAAACCCTTAGGACCCCTCTGTTAGTAAGTTCACCTGGAGCAGAGTATATGGCTAGTCGATGGTGCGACCAGATACCCTTAACCATTGGTAGCCATGTTTTCCCCTCAGACCTAATAATTCTGGAGTCACAAGGGTTGCATCTGATATTAGGCATGGACTGGATGTCAAAGTATGGAGGAAGCATTGACTGTGCTAGTAAGTCAATTTATCTCACCACCCCTGAGGGAAAAAGGATTAAGTATGTATCTAGGCATGCGCCTAGGTGTAGCCAAGTAAATACCCTCACATGAGTTGTTCAGGAGGAAGTGCCTGCAGTACAGGATTACCCAGATGTTTTTCTAGAGGAGTTACCAGGCATGCCACCGGATCGAGACATCGAGTTTTTGATAGAGCTATTGCCAGGCACCGGGCCAATATCAAAGGGACCCTACCGGATGCCCACAAATGATCTGGAGGAGATTAAGAAGCAGATCAAGTAGTTATTGGAGAAAGGTTACATTCGACAGAGCTCATCCCCATGGGGAGCCCAGTGCTTTTGGTTGAGAAGAAGGATAAAACTCTAAGGATGGTTGTTGATTATCGTGCACTTAATGAAGTGACAATCAAGAACAAATACCCACTGCCGATGATCAATGACTTGTTTGACCAGTTGCAAGGAGCTAAGGTGTTTTCAAAGATCGATCTGCAATCAGGATATCACCAGCTGAAGATTTGAGAGAAGGATATACCAAAGATAGCATTCACCACATGGTACGGGTTGTATGAATATACGGTCATGTCATTTGGACTGACTAACGCCCCTGCCTATTTCATGAGCATGATGAACAAGGTGTTCATGAAATATTTAGATAAGTTTGTTGTGGTGTTCATTGATGATATAATGGTATACTCGAAGAACGAGGAGGAGCACAAAGAGCATTTGCATTTAGTTCTCGAGAAACTCAGGGAACATCAGTTGTATGCCAAGTTCAGCAAATGTGAGTTTTGGTTGAAAGAAGTCGGATTCCTTGGACATGTTATATCAGGAGAAGGTGTAGCAGTAGATCCCACCAAGTTCCAATCAGTCACTGAATGGTTGGCACCCACTTCAGTTAGCGAGATCCGCAGTTTTCTTGGACTTGCAGGATACTATCAGAGATTCATTGAGAATTTTTCCAAGATTGCGAAACTGATGACGGAGTTATTGAAGAAGGATACCAAATTTAAATGGACGGAAGAATGTGAGGCGAGTTTTCAGGAGTTAAAGAAACGTTTGACTACAGCCCCAGTGCTGATTCTGCCAGATATACGTAAGGAGTTTCAAGTGTATTGAGATGCCTCTCGCCTAGGACTTGGAAGTGTGCTTATGCAGGACGGAAGAGTTGTTTCGTATGCCTCGTGACAACTGAAACCACACGAATTGAATTATGCCACGCATGATTTGGAGTTGGCTGCCGTAGTGCATGTGTTGAAGACTTGGAGACATTATCTTATTGGAAACCGTTGTGATGTGTACACGGATCATAAGAGTTTGAAGTACATTTTCACACAGAAGGAGTTGAACCTTAGGCAGAGGAGATGGTCAGAGCTTATAAAGGATTATGACATGAAGCTTCACTATCATCCAGGCAAGGCCAATGTCGTAGCAGACACTTTGAGTCGGAAGAGTTATGCTAATACCCTAGTAAGCACGGGATTGCCAAAGGAGTTAGCAGAGGATCTCAGGGAACTTCGATTGGAGATTGTTCCTAGAGGTTTTGTTGTAACAATGGAAGTTCAGTCGACATTGTTAGGAAAGATTCGAGAAGCTCAGAAAGATGACAAAGAGATTGCTGAGATAAAGGAGAGAATGGGCAAAGGAAAGGCCAAAGGTTTTCGTGAAGATGAGCACGACACATTATGGTTTGAGGACCGTGTTTATGTGCCCAATAACACAGAGATCAGGAAGTTAATACTTCAGGAGGCTCATGACTCACCATACTCGATACACCCCGAAAACACCAAGATGTACTTAGATTTGAAGGAACGTTTCTAGTGGACTGGTATGAAGAAGGATATTGCAGAGTATGTAGCCGTATGTGATGTATGTCAGAGAGTGAAGGCTGAGCATCAAAAGCCCGCAGGACTGTTACAGCCTATGCCGATACCCGAATGGAAGTGGGATAAACTTGGCATGGATTTCATCACCAGATTGCCCAGGACCAAATCAAGATATGATTCTATATGGGTAGTAGTAGATCACTTGACCAAAGTGGCTCACTTTATCCTAGTGAAAACCACCTATACAAGTGCGAAGTTGGCCAAGATATACATGACCAGGATCGTATGTCTGCATGGAGTTCCGAGAACCATCGTATCAGATAGAGGAACACAGTTTACCTCAAAGTTTTGGCATCAACTGCACCAGACTTTGGGAATGAGGTTGGAGTCCAGTACATCATTCCACCCGCAGGCAGATGGACAGACCAAGAGAGTTAACCAGATTCTGGAGGATATATTGAGGGCCTGTGCGCTAGATTATGGATCTAGTTGGGATGACAATTTGCCCTACGCAGAGTTCTCATACAACAATAGCTACCAAGCCAGTTTGAAAATGGCACCGTTCGAAGCCCTGTATGGACGAAGGTGCAGAACACCATTGATGTGGGATTAAGTTGGAGACCGACAGTTGTTTGGACCAGATCTGATTAGGGAATCAGAAGAGAAGGTTAAATTGATTAGAGATAGACTGAAGGTAGCACAGTCCCGACAGAAGAGTTATGCTGATTCAAAATGCAAGGAGGTAGCTTATGAAATCGGAGACAGAGTGTATCTTTTAGTATCACCACTCCGAGGAGTTAAGCGCTTTGGAGTTAAGGGAAAGCTAGTGCCACGCATTGTGAGACCATACAGAGTTTTGGAACGTATGGGGGAGGTTGCTTATAAGTTGGAATAACCCGAAGGATTGTCAGGAGTTCATGATGTGTTTCATGTTTCACAGTTGAAAAAGTGTCACGCTGAGATGGCTGATATACTGCTAAGAGATACGGTGCCCTTGGAGGCGATTCGGTTGGACAGTGATCTGACCTATGAGGAGAAGCCAGTCAGGATTCTTGAATTTGCCAGCCGAGTCACCCGCAACAAGGTTATCAAGTTTTGCAAAGTTTAGTGGAGCCACCATACCGAGGATGAAGCCACCTAGGAACGACAGGATGATCTTCGCAAAGACCAACCACACCTATTTTCTAGCCAACCCGAATCTCGAGGGCGAGATTCATCTTAAGGGGGTAGATTTGTAACATCCTAAATTTCCAATTTGGAATGTTATACATAGATCATTCCTGCATATCATATTTTGCTGCATTTTGTTTCGCGATCCTCGAAACTCTAATCAACTCAAGGACCCTCGGAGAGAGTTGGGGATTTCACCGTTTTCATATTTGAATTCTATCGAATATTGAAACGAGGATTTTGGTTTTAATTATTTTTCTCTCCAAAAATATTTCATATTAAAATATATGAGAGGAGATAATATGACTTCTCCAAAATAAATGAAATATTGGAGGAAAAATATTAAAATCAAATATTGGATTTATTCGGAGTTTATTGCTATTTTATTCGAATTAGAGAAATAGCACGTTTTTCAAAGTTGCATTTTAGGGCCAAGAAAATGTTCATCTTGTTCTAAATATTTTATTTAGACGGTGAAAATTTGTTTTGGCATTTTTAGATTTATATTTTATTTTCTAGGATTTATTTAAGTTTCGGCAAAATTATTTAAAAAAAAATCTTCAGCGCCCGGCTGGGCCGAAGCCCAACCGAGCTAGGCCGGCCCAATCGCCCCGCGCCGCTGTCTCCCTCTAGGAGACCGCGCTGCCGCCGCAAGCCGAGTCCGGTCGGGACTCCTCCCCGCGCCGCCTTGCCCCCTCCCCCAAGCTAGCCCCCCCTCCTTATATACGCCGCCCTGCACCCCACCTCGCCACCCGAACCACCCCGCCCCGCCGCCTAGACCGTGCAGCCCTCGCCGCTTGCAGCCGCCGCCTAGCGCCACGCCGCCGCTGCCGTCGCTGCCCCGCCGCCTAGCGCCGCACCGCCGCCTGCCATCGCCGCCAAGTGCCACCCGCCACCACAACCGGACCCCGCCGGAGCCGCCCCGCCTCGCCGGACCTCGCCGGAGGTATAAGCCGCCGTTGCCGCCGTTCGGTTTTATTTTTAAAACCGGTTCAGTTTTTCAGAAAACCCTAGGTTCGTTTTTTTAGATCGGTTCGCCGGTTTTCTCAGTTTAGTTTATTTAGCGGACGTTCGTCTGTACGTTCATTTTAATGAACGGTGTTCACTCATTAGCCGCAGACAGCGAACGTTCGTTCGTTAGCCTGTTCGTCAGTTTTCTTTTTCTCAGATTTTCCGTGATTATTTTTGATCGCGATTTCTGATCTGATTTTCGTTTTAGTTTATCTTTTCGCTCGTTTATCGGAATCAGGCAATTCAAGCCCCTAGTCTCGAAACCCTCTTTATGTTTAATCAACTTGAACAAGATTTTGGTACTATAAAATTTGACTTTAGTCCAGATTAGTAAACGGATCTTGTTTCTTTCGCCGTTTGAGTTTCGTTGCTCCATTTGATTTGATTCTTTTTGCAAACTGGAGTTCTTAAGTTGAACTTTCTGGTTAGATCTCTTATTTGAGTTTTACCCATGATTCTTTTCTTGATTTCTTATGTATGCTATTGTTTGTTTGCGATAGAACACCCGGAGTGCAAAGCGTGCTACTACGAGTCTCTAGGTTTTGCGAATCATCAGCAAAGCAAGTATCATATCCCTTTATCACCCAGTTTTTATGCATTAGTTTCAATCCTCAAACATTGCATGGTTAGGACTTGATAACATGTGGGTTGGGAAGTAGTTGATGAGGTAGAACCTATTGCACTGTTATTAACAAACCCTTGGGAGTTACTTCTACGTATTGCTTATATTACTATGCTATGCTCGTAGACATGGATTGGGTTTGAGTGAAACCATGAAAGATGTGAGATTGATAATTAATGGTTCAACTTAAGGTGGCAACTTTAATACACATCTGGGTGGATTGCTTGGTTGGCACCTGGAGAATCCAGTGTTGTCCTAGGATATCCTGGAGTACCCGTGTGATAATCCTACGGTCCGCCACCCAGGCTCAAAGGGAACTGAGATATTTCATGCTAGAAACTTCCGCGTGCAGCCACAAGCTATTATGGGCTCTAGCATAGTTGAGTAAGTTGCGTGAAGATCTTGAAGAGATAGACTAGCAGGTAGTGGGTTGTAGGTGGTATAGTTTATCCGGAGTAGAGAGTTAATGCTTCTGAAAGACTATGTCTCGGTCATCCGTTTCTCAAACATCATGTAGTGCGAGAAATCCAACGGAGGAGATCGAGTCTTGTGGGGAAAAGTGTGCAAACCTCTGCAGAGTGTATAAACTAATCATGGTTAGCCGTGTCCCCGGTTATGGACAAATCTTGAGTATCTAGTACTTGGATTATCATATGTATCTCATCACTCTAAATTAATATTGTTGGGTTGATAATTACTTTTGATTGGGATTGTGTTGGAGGAACCTTCTCAATGATGTTTCAACTACCATGATAGTTAAATAAAATCTATTCCTTTGTTGTAGGAAAAAATTGGCTTTTCGCAAACACTATAACCATAGAGCTTTCCACCAGCCATATATGCATATAGTGATAGCATTATTTTGTTTTGCTCTACTGTGTTACATTGCCATCATATTCCATGTGCTGACCCGTTTCGGGCTGCAACGTATTATGTTGCAGACTTTTCAGACGAGGAGTAAGGTTTGTTAGGTCGTTGCCGTGCAGCTCAGCTATATCGTTGGAGTTGATGGACTCACTTTATCTTCCATGCCTTCCGCTGTTATCGTATTAGATGGCCTTAAGCCATATTTATTGTAATAAGCTGTCTTTTGAGACATTCGATGTAATAAGTGTGTGATTGCCACTCTGTTATAAATCCTTCGAGTAATGTGTGTGTCAGCATTACCAATCTAGGGATGACACTGAAGCAGAGAGATTTGACCGTTTGAGGTCGGGTCGCTACAGCGACTCAAATCAGTGATGGAGGTGGCGGCCCGGGGCGGACCGGCGAGGTGATGACGGCGACCCAGTGATGGCGGCTCGGAGCGAAGTATGTCGGCGGTCGGCGACTCGAGCCAGCAACGGTGGCTCAGCATGAGACATCGGTGACTTGGCCGGCTCGAAACAGAGGCGGCTCATCATCGGCTACATCGTGACCCCGACGGCTCGAGGCGAGGCGGCAACGCCAGCGTCCGTCGGTTCAACGAGACCGAAAAAAGGACCGCTCGAGGCCATGGAAGTAGAGGTGGAACCCGACGGAGCACGGGCGTCTCGTGGTGGTTAGCGGTTCGATCCGCGGATGCAACCATGCAGCAGTAATAGAGAAGTCCGAGTTCTGCGCCATGACTGCGTCCGTCTCCAGGTCGTGGTGGATTTGAAAAACTCACATCCGCGTATCCTATTTTTCTTCTTTCAAACTTTTTGATTGCTCCAACGCAGAATTTAATTTGAGCACTAGAGACTTCTTGGCATCATTAAACTTATGGAGTCATTTCTCCAGTATGTACATCCTTCCATTTCTAAAATATCAGATTCCATTGTGGAAAAACTTCTTTTGGTCCTTCGGTGTTGTAGCAGTTCATCTTCAGTTTCCCATTGTTTAACAATAGGCCTCGGTGACAGAAATGAGCCACCGGCTCAAGGCTAGGAAACAATGACTGAAACCACGGCATCTCACCGGTGGCTGCTGTGGCCGGGTCACGTGGGGGCAGCTTAAAGAAGACTGCGGTGGCTCAGAGACAGAGCCATGGCCATGAGGAACAGCAGAGCAGCGGCTCGAGGCAGCGGAGGTGGCTCGCAGCCGGCGAAGCGGGTTACAGCGGAAACAGCCCTCGTCAATAGAGGTGGCTTGCCATAGGCGCTCGAAGGCGCGAAGCAGTGCAGGGCACCCGGGACGGAGCCCAACCCGGAGTAGCGGCGACGAAGAGCCGGCCGCGGCGGAACGCATGCAGGGCCACTGCTGGCGGAGAGCGAGGCGAGGCCTATTGTGGGTTGTCGACGCTAGCTTTAAAACAGAGTCATGTTCAGCAGAGGTAGCGACTTGGTAGTTGGTAGCATGGCAGAGGCACCTGGCGGCTCAACGTTGGCAGAAACGAGTCACTAGCGGCGAGGTCAGGGCGACTCAGAAACAGTGCGTCCGGCCACGACGAATCCAAATCCGAGTCCATCCCACACACAAATCCTACTCCGGGTTGTTTGTCATTGCAGCAGAAAAAAGTGGCGGGTTCGACTAGAGGCGGCCCTGCAGAGCCGTGGTGAGCCCGCAGTTCAAAAGACGCCGGCGAAGGGGGCTTGGACTCGGTCGTGAGTTAGGACGACGGCTTGGATAGCCGCAATAGTGAAAATCGGTGGCGGGAATTTGAAGTAGAGGCAGCACGAGGGCGGGTTGCCCGGCCGGCTCAAGGCACGGCGGAAGTAACCACAGGGCAGCTCAAGGCGTGGCGCTTGGAGGAAACGATGGCAACCGGCGACTTGAGGCAAGGCCGGCGAACCATAGGCGCGAAGGGGCAGGTCGAGGCACCCTGAAGAGAGATCGAGCAGCAGAGTCCAACCGGGCGGCTCACCGGCAACTTAGAAACGAGGCGGCTCAGACTGGGAAGCGTCGGCGGCTCTGCAGAGGCTTGCCGCGGCGGCACCGGCCTGTGCTAGTTTGCAATAAGGCGGCTCGGGGCGAGGTCGCCGCCGTGGAGTCGCCTGTGTCCGCATCCACGCCCGGGTCCTTCTCCAAGTCGTAACCAGCTTGACCAAACCGTCCAATTGTGGTTGATGTTTGACTGCGTGCGTGTGGAATAGATCGGCAGCGTGGCTTCCCAAAATAAACAATAGCTTCGATTAATGGCCCCTGGCCTTGCAGTGCTGTAGCCAAAATTCCTTGTTCATCAACCTGCAGCCCGACGAATCACCCAAGGCTAACGCCATAATAAATCTATCTTGGTATCGGACTCGGCGGATTATCACGGCACGTGCGGCGGCTCTACAACATGTAACCCTAAAATCGTCTCAATCTCATACTCACCGCCGTAGAACACTTCATCAATCTTGACCGGTAAACTCATTGTTGTTGTGAATTTTTCCACGCCTGACTTTTGTTGAGCCAGAAAATTGCGAACGCTTCAAACCGTAAAGAGATCCCTCCAAGAACTCAACACCACTGTGCGCAGGCCCCACGGTGGGTGCCAACTGTCGTGGAATTGTCACGGCAGATGTCCTTAGTGTCAGGACTTAGTCGCAAGGCCAACGCATCTATGTGGTAGCTTGAGAGGGGTTGATCGGGACCAGAGAGACGCAACACAAGACAAGGATTTAGACAGCTTCGGGCCCTGGGAAACATCATCTGGTAATAGCCCTACACGCTGTTTGTGGCTAGATCTCATTATGATCATGAGAGAGTCGCCGCATAAGCCGGCTCCCCCTTTATGTCTAGCCCTAGAGATTGTTTCTTGTTGCTTGTACCTCTTTGGGGAGCCCTGCCCTTCCTTATATATGTTGAAGGGGCGGGTTACATGACTAGTCCTAGTAGGATTAGGATTAACCTATTACAAGTGGAGTCCTAGTCTTGCTTCCTTTGTAAGAGAATATTCCTTATGCCTTTCCTCTTAAACCGGCCCATCATAAACGTGAGCCGGCCTTCTGGGCCTTGGGCCTAATCTTCTATCTGACCCGCCGTTAGGGCCATCTGTGAGTCGCCAGGTTCGTGAGTCGCCACTCCAGCGGGTTACCAATGAAAACGCCAAGCCCGGCCGGGTCATACTTCCGGCCGGGTCATACCGCGGGGTATATCCCCGACACCTCTGATCTTGAGCATGATTCTCATTTGTGAGTACTTTTGTTCTTGAGGTCACGGGAGAAATCTTGTTGCAAGTAATCATGTGAACTTGATATGTGTTTGATATTTTTATGGTATGTATGTTGTGATTCCCTTAGTGGTGTAGTTATTAGATGATGGGTTGCAAGAGTGGCAAAAGCTTAAACCCTAGTTTAAGTGCTACTTCGTAAGGGACTGATTTGGATCCAAAATTTTAATGCTACAGTTAGATTTTATCTTAATACTTTTCTCGTAGTTGCGGTTGCTTGCGAGGAGGTTAATCATAAGTAGGAGATTTTTTCAAGTAAGAACAACACCTAAGCACCGGTCCACCCACATATCAAATTATCAAAGTAGTGAACACAAATCAAACCAACATGACGAAAGTGACTAGATGAAATTCCCGTGTACCCTCAAGAACACTTTGCTTATCATAAGAGACCGGTTTGGCCTGTCCTTTGCCACAAAAGGATTGGGCTACCTTGCTGCATATTATTTTCCGTTACCGTTACTTTCTCATTTCAAATTATCTTGATATCAAACTACTCGTTACTTATAATTTCAGTGCTTGCAAAGAATACCTTGCTGAAAACCACTTGTCATTTCCTTCTGTTCCTCATTGGGTTCAACACTCTTACTTATCGAAAGGACTATGATTGGTCCCCTATACTTGAGGGTCATGAAGGCTCTTTTCTGGCGCCGTTGCTGGGAAGTGAAGCGCTATTGGTAAGTGGAAATCGGTAAGGAAAAATTATTACTATGTGCTGAAATTTATTGTCACTTGCTACTATGGAGAACAATCCTTTGGGGGGTTTGTTTAGGGTATCTTTGCCCTGACCGGAACCACAATTAGTTGCCCCTCAACCTACTGCACCTACTGAAATATTGGTTATGAAATTTCTTTGGGTATGATAGAACAAATGTTAGCTAATGCTTATGTAGGAGATGGAACCGAACATCCTCATATGCACTTGATATATGTGGATGAAATTTGTGGATTATTTAAGCTTGCAGGTTTACCCGGAGATGAAGCTAAGAGGAAGGTTTTCCCTTTGTCTTTGAAGGTAAAAGCATTGGCATGGTATAGGCTATGCGATGATATTGGATCTTAGAATTGGAATCGACTGAAATTGGAATATCACCAAAAAAATTATCCTATGCATCTAGTTCATGGTGATTAGAATTACATATATAATTTTTGGCCTCGTGAAGGAGAAAGTATCTCTCTAGCTTAGGGGAGGCTTAAGTAAATGTTATATTCATGCCCCAATCATGAGCTCTCAAGAGAAATTATCATTCATAATTTTTATGCTCGGCTTTCTCGTTTTAATCAATCCATGCTTGATACTTCTTGTACTGATTCTTTTCTGAAGAAGACTATTGTATTCAGGTGGGATCTTTTAGTGAGAATTAAACTCAAATCTGAGGATTGGGAACTTGATAAAGGTAAAGAGTCAGGTATTAATCTTGAGTTTGATTGTGTTAAATCTTTTATGAATACCGATGCTTTTCAAAAGTTTAGCACTAAATATGGACTTGACTTAGAGATAGTAGCTTCTTTTTGTGAATCATTTGCTACTCATGTTTATCTACGTAAGGATAAGTGGTTTAAATATCACCCACCTATCAAAGAGGAAGTTAAAGAACCGGTAATAGCCAAAGATGAAACTATTATTTATAATGTTGATCTAGTTGTACCTACTGCTTACATTGAAAACCCACCTTTTCCTGTAAGGATAAAGGAACATGCTAAGGTTTCAACCATGGTCAAGAAAAGTAATATTAGAGAACCTAAATGTGTTGAACAAATCAAAGTAGAACCTAGCGTTGCTATGGTTAAAGATCTCTTGGTAGAAAATATAGATGGGCATGTTATTTACTTCTGTAATTAAGCTGCTAGAATTGCCAAACTCGATGAAAAAGATAAACATAGACCTGTTGTTGGCATGCTTGTTGTCTCAGTTAAAATAGGAGATCAGTGTTATCATGGTTGACTTAGGTGTTATTCCTTTTACCTTATATCAAGAAATTATGAATGATATATCACCTATTGATATAGAAGACATAGATGTTACTATTAAACTTGCTAATACAGACACCATCACACCACTTGGGATTGTTAGAGATGTTGAAGTCTTGTGTGGGAAAATAAAATATCATACTGATTTTCTAGTTCTTGGTTCCCCACAAGATGACTTTTGTCCCATTATCTTTGGTAGACCTTTCTTGAACACCATTAATGCTAAAATAGATTGTGAGAAACAAAGTGTCGGTGTTACTTTTGGTGATGAGTCTCATGAGTTTAATTTTTCTAAGTTTAGTAGAAAACATCATAAGAAAGAATTGCCTAATAAGGATGAAATAACTGGTTTTGCTTCTATTGTTGTGCCTTCTACAGATCCACTAGAACAATATTTGCTAGTCCATGAAAATGATATGCATATGCATGAAAGAAATGAGATAGATAAAATTTTCTTTCAACAACGACCTCTGCTTAAATATTGAAACTCTAGGAGGTCCTCCCCCACCTAAAGGTGATCCCGTGTTTGAATTAAAACAATTGCCAAACATTTTGAAATATGCTTATCTTGATGAGAAAAAGATATATCCTGTTATTATTAGTGCTAACCTTTCAAAACACGAAGAATTAAGATTATTGAAAATCCTGAAGAAGCACTGAGCTGCTATTGGATATACTCTCGATGATCTTAAGGGCATTAGTCCCACTCTATGTCAGCACAAGATCAATATGGAACCTGATGCTAAACCCGTCGTTGATCATCAACAATGTTTAAATCCTAAGATGAAAAAAGTGGTAAGAACTGAAATATTAAAGCTTTTGGAAGCAGGTATAATCTGTCCCATAGCTGATAGTAGATGGGTAAGCCCCGTTCTTGTGTCCCTAAGAAGGGAGGTATTACTGTTGTTCCTAATGATAAGAATGAACTCATTCCACAAAGAATTGTTACTAGCTATAGAATGGTAATTGATTTTAGAAAATTAAATAAAGCAACTATAAAAGATCATTACCCTTTACCTTTTATTGATAAAATGTTAGAAAGGCTATCTAAGCACACACACTTTTGTTTTCTCGATGGATATTCTGGTTTTTCTCAAATACCTGTTTCACAACCTGATCAAGAGAAAACCACCTTCACTTGTCTTTTTGGAACTTATGCTTATAGACGTATGCCTTTTGGTTTATGCAATGCACCTGCTACCTTTCAAAGATGTATGATTGCTATATTCTCTGATTTTTGTGAAAAGATTGTTGAGGTTTTCATGGATGATTTTTATCTTTACGGAACTTCTTTTGATGATTGCTTAAGCAACCTTGAGTGAGTTTTGCAGAGATGCGAGCAAACTAATATTGTCTTGAATTGGGAGAAGTGCCACTTTATGGTTAATGAAGGTATTTTTTTGGGACATAAAATTTCTTAACGAGGTATTGAGGTGGATAAAGCTAAGGTTGACGCAATTAAGAAAATGCCATGTCCTAGAGATATTAAAGGTATTCATAGTTTTCTCGGTCATGCTGGTTTTTATAGGAGATTTATTAAAGACTTCTCTAAAATTTATAGGCCTCTTACGAATCTTTTACAAATGGATGTTCCATTTGTTTTTTATGATGATTATGTAGAAGCCTTTGAAACACTTAAGAAAGCCTTAATTTCTGCACCTATTGTTCAACCACCTGATTGGAACTTGCCTTTTGAAATTATGTGTGATGCTAGTGATTATGCTCTTGGTGTTGTTCTAGGACAAAGAGTTGATAAGAAGTTAAATGTTATTCATTATGCTAGTAAGACTCTGGACAGTCAAAAAGTCACTTTGGAACCCGGGTGCATTGGAGCCCTATTTTTTGAACTGTGCCAAAATGCTATTTTGAAGTTTCAAAAAATTCTGAAAACAAATCAACATGTTTATATGAATGTATGTTACACATGTGTAAATTTTGATGCTGAAATAAGTAATCATGTGAGTTACACAAAAATGACAAAAATCATGATTTTGGAAAGATGAACAATGCATGTATTATTCACTATTTGAAAATCACCATTTTTGTCATTTTTGTATAGGTTGCATATTTACTCATTTCATCACCAAACTTTACACATGTGTAATATACATTCATATGATCACGTAGAATTTTTTTCAGAATTTTTCGAAACCTTAAATGTGATTATCAAAGTATTTAAAATAAGGTCCTCCAATATACCCGGGTTCCAAAAGTTCACTCTCTCTAGACATTGCCCAAAGAAATTATGCTACTACTGAAAAAGATTTTTTAGCGGTTGTGTTTGCTTGTGATAAATTCAGATCTTACACTATTGATTCTAAAGTTATTGTTCACACTGATCATGCTGCTATTAAATATCTTATGGAAAAGAAAGATGCTAAACCTAGACTTATTAGGTGTCTTCTCCTGTTACAAGAATTTGATTTACATATCACTGGTAGAAAAGGAGCTGAGAACCCCGTGGCTGATAACTTGTCTAGGTTAGAACATATTCTTGATGACCCATGACCTATTAATGATAGTTTTCCTGATGAACAATTAGCTGCAATAAATGTTTCTCATAACACTCCTTGGTATGCTGACTATGCTAATTATATTTTTGCTAAATATATACCACCTAGCTTCACATACCAACAAAAGAAAAAATTCCTCTCTGATTTAAGACATTACTTTTGGGATGACCCACATCTTTATAAAGAAGGAGTAGATGGTATTATTAGATGTTGTGTACCTAAGCATGAACAGAGACAAATCCTACGAAAATGTCACTCCAAAGCTTACAGAGGGCATCATGCGGGAGACAGAACTGCTCACAAGGTATTGTAATCTGGTTTTTATTGGCATACTCTTTTCATGGATGCCCGTAAGTTTGTTTTATCTTGTGATGAATGTCAACGAATTGGTAATATTGGTAAGCGTCAGGAAATGCCAATGAATTATTCTCTTGCTGTTGAACCATTTGGTGTTTGGGGTTTTGATTATATGGGACCTTTTCCTTCCTCTAATGGGTAGACACATATTTTGGTTGCTGTTGATTATGTTACTAAGTGGGTAGAAGCTATTCCAACTAGTAGGGATGATCACAACACCTCTATTAAAATGCTTAAGGAAGTCATTTTCCCAAGGTTTGGAGTCCCTAGATATTTAATGACTAATGGTGGTTCACACTTTATTCATGGTGCTTTCCGTAAAATGCTTGCTAAGTATGATGTTAACCATAGAATTGCATCACCCTATCATCTTCAGTCTAGTGGTCAAGTTGAACTTAGAAATAGAGAAATAAAATTAATTTTACAAAAAACTGTCAATAGGTCCCAAAATAATTGGTCTAAAAAATTAGATGATGCACTTTGGGCTTATAGAACAACATATAAAAATCATATGGGCCTGTCTCCTTATAAAATGGTTTATGGAAAAGCTTGTCATTTGCCTCTTGAGTTAGAACATAAAGCATATTGGACAATTAAAGAACTCAACTATGATTTCAAACTTGCTGGTGAAAAGAGGTTATTTGATTTTAGCTCACTAGATGAATGGAGAACCCAAGCCTATGAAAATGCCAAGTTATTTGAAGAAAAGGTTAAAAGATGGCATGACAAAAGAATCCAAAAGCGGGAATTCGAAGGTGGAGAATATGTTCTTTTGTACAACTCTCGTTTCAGATTCTTTGCAGGAAAGCTTCTCTCTAAATGGGAAGGACCTTTCGTTATCGAGGAGCTATCAAAATAAATGATGCTGAAGGTACTAACCCGAAGGTTGTCAATGGGCAAAGAATAAAACATTATATCTCAGGTACGCCCATTAATGTTGAAAGCAATAGTATCCAAACTATTGCACCAGAAGAACACATAAAGAAACCTTCCGGAACACTCTGGAATAACCGAAAAAGAGGAGCTACGTGATATGGTAAGTAAACGGACTCCGAAAAATCCGCAAAAATATTTTCTGTCAGTTTTGGAATATATTAAAATTTAGGAAAATAAGAAACAACCAAGAAGGCAACCCTGGTGGGCACAAGACACCAGGGTGCGCCTGGCTTGCCAGGCACACCCAGGTGGGTTATTCCCACCTCGGGTCCTTCTGGACTCCATTTTTCTTCAGTTTGCTTGTTTCCCAAGATAAAAAATCTTTATATACCCCCCGAACCTATTGACCACCATATCATGGAAAAATCTTCTGTTTCTTTTTGTGTTGTTTTCTGACAGATCTAGATCACCATGGCTGCTTCAAGCTCCCCCAAGGACAAGTTCTTCGAGAACATCATCAACCCATATTTGCGGGACGTGATGCAACACCCTCAAGCCATCGAGATGCGTGAGGGGGTGCTCCACATCCGCGACGTCCAAGGCCCCAAAGGGATGGGAACCATGGATGTCAGGCTCGAAGCTATGGAGCAGGATGTCTTCAATGCAAGGGGATGGTGGAATGTGGACTCAATGCCAATCACCTCATGATCGCGGACTACACCCATGATATCAAGGTGGATGGCAAGTCCATGAAGGATATCGTATTCACCTTCAACAAGCAAATCAACTTTCTCCAAAGCCAAATCTATGATCTCCAAAACCAAGTCTTTGAATATGAGGCAAGGTTTAAAGGTATGAGTCTGGCTGCCAGTTGCAGGACTCGCGAGTTTCACTCCTCCTCTTATGATGGTGAGCCTTTGCCATGGAAACCTGCAGATAAGATCACGACTACTTTGTCACCACCACCTTCTTCATCACCAAAGGAGACTTGAGTATCGGGTATGGGCACTCCCCTTGGCTTGTTCCAAGCTTGGGGGAGGTGCCCCGGTATCGTATCACCACCACTATATTTTGCATTTATCTATTTTAGTTTGATCTTTAGTTATCTTTTGATTTAGTTGAATAAAAGTTTAGCTTGATCTTTCTTTGAGTATTTGCTTAGTGATCTATCTATCCTTGTAATCGTGTGCGAGATATATAATAAAGTTTAGTTTGAGTTTTGCTTTCTTTACTTTCATGTTCAATAAAAAGAAAGGAAACAATGGAAAAGATCAGATGCTAATCCTATGATAAGTAATGACATCACATAAGGAAGAGTATAAGTAGTAAAATTTATTGAAGATTGACAAACATAGCATTGGTCAATGATGCAATTCATCAAATAATTAATAAGGGAAGAGAATATTTACATGCAAATACACTATCTTGGACATCTTTTATGATTGTGAGCCCCCATCAAAATATTATATGCCAGAAATGTTGACGTTGGACAAGGAAGACAATGTAATGATTTATGTTTATTCATATTCACATAGAAGTTATATTGTCATAGATCCTTTAACATGTGGTGCTTTCCCCCCATCTTTGCTAGCCAAAAATTCTGCACTAAGTAGAGATACTACTTGTGCATCCAAAACCCTTAACCCAGATCTTGTTTTGATAGTCCATCATACCTACCTATGGATTGAGTAAGATCCCTCAAGTAAGTTTTCATCGGTGTAATAAGGCAATAAAAATTGCTTCTAAATGTGTTAGATCATTTAGTGTAAGAGAAAATTGAGCGTTGTACAAACTAGTGATGGCAAAATAATAAAGGCGATAGACTGCATAATAAAGGTTGCTATCATAAGGGGCAATATAACGCGGCGTTGTTTTGCACTAAGAGATTGAGCATACAACCAAAAAGCGCATGGCAACCTCTGCTTCTCTCTGCGAAGGGCCTATCTTTTACTTTTTTGTATTTACTCTTATGCAAGAGTCAAAGTATCTCTCCATTCCTTTTTATTTTCTCTTTTGGCAAGCACCATGTGGTGAGGAATGATCTAGGCACATATATCCAGTTGGATATGGGTGGGCATGAGTTATATTTGTTGACATCACCCTGAGTATGTGGACTTGCCAAAAGGCTCTGATACGTGATCCTTCCTGAAAAGATGATGAATTGTAGTTGCAAAGTTGACTGAGAACATAGTTTGTTGTTTTCAATAGAGTTTATGCTTTATACTTCGATGTTGTGATGAATTGTTACTTGTTCATGAGAAGTTTACGATAAAAGTTATGTGATAAAGGTTTTATAATAAAGTTTGTTGTTGTTATAATAATATACATGATGCTTCTATGTCCATATTTTGTTTTTATCGACACCTCTCTCTCTCTAAGCATGTGGACATGGTTTTCGATTTTGGTTTTCGCTTGAGGACAAGCGAGGTCTAAGACTGGGGGAGTTGATACGTCCATTTTGCATCATGTTTTCCTTCTGTTATTTATGATGTTTTTATGCATAATAATGCTTTACAGAGTAATTCTAATGCCTTTTCCCTCATAAAATGCAAGGTTCACACAAAGAGGGAGAATACTAGTAACTAGAATCCTGGACCTGAAAAAGCTACATCAAGCCACCTATTCTGCACAACTCCAAATGAGATGAAACTTCACGGAGAACTTTTATGGAATATTTAAGAATTATTGGAGCAAATAACTATCACAAGGGGGCGACCAGGTGGGCACAACTCACCTGGGCACGCCAGGGCCCCCAAGCGCGCCCTGGTGGGTTGTGCCCTCCTCGACCCACCTCCGGTGCCCCTCTTCTAGTATATAAGTCATTTTGACCTAGAAAAAAAATAAGGGGAGGACATCTTGTAGTTGATTACTGTATGGTTTATTTGGTGGAATATTATATGTTTAGATGCATTATGCTATTTAATACCCCTCTGATCTTGAGCATGATTATCATCTGTGAGTAGTTACTTTCGTTCTTGAGGTCACGGGAGAAATCTTGTTGCAAGTAATCATGTGAACTTGATATGTGTTCGATATTTTGATGGTATGTATGTTGTGATTCCCTTGATGGTGTCATGCGAACATTGACTACATGGCACTTGACCTTATTAGGGCCTAAGGCAATGCCTTGTGGACTAGTTATTAGATGATGGGTGATACATCTCCAATGTATCTATAATTTTTTATTGTTCCATGCTGTTGTATTATCAATCTTGGATGTTTTATAATCATTTTATAATCATTTTATATCATTTTTTGGTACTAACCTATTGACATTGTGCCAAGTGCCAGTTGCTATTTTTTGCATGTTTTTACATCGCAGAAAATCTATACCAAACGGAGTCCAAATGCCATGAAACTTTACGGAGATTTTTTATGGACCAGGAGACACCTAATGGGCCAAGGTTGCGCCTGGGGGGTGCTCCGAGGAGACCACAACCCACCAGGGTGCACCAGGAGGCCCAGGCGCGCCCTGGTGGGTTGTGCCCACCTCGGGTGCCCTCGGACTACCTCTTTGCTCTATAAATAACCCAATATTCCAGAAACCCTAGGGGAGTCAACAAAAATCAATTCCAGACGCCGCAGAGTCCAGAACCACCAGATCCAATCTAGACACCATCACGAATGGGTTTCACCACCTCCATTGGTGCCTCTGCGATGATGCGTGAGTAGTTCTTTGTAGACCTTCGGGTCCGTAGTTAGTAGCTTAGATGGCTTCCTCTCTCTTGCTTGATTCTCAATACAATGGTCTCTTGGAGATACATATGATGTAACTCTTTTTGCGGTGCGTCTGGTGGGATCAGATGAACTTTGAGTGTATGATCTGATCTATCTTTTTATATCCATGAAAGTATTTGAGTTTCTTTGATCTCTTTTATGCATGATTGCTTATAGCCTCGTATTTCTTCTCGGATATTTGGGTTTTGTTTGGCCAACTTGATCTATTTATCTTGTAATGGGAATAGGTGCTTTGTAGTGGGTTCGATCTTACAGTGCTTGATCCCAGTGAAAAAAGGGGAACCGACATGTATGTACCATTGCTACTAAGGATAAAACTATGGGGTCTATCTCTACATAGATAGATCTTGTCTACATCATGTCATCGTTCTTATTGCATTACTCCATTTCTCCATGAACTTAATACACTAGATGCATGCTGGATAGAAGTCGGTCTACTAATCCTGGACGTGATGCCTATGTAATGATCATTGCCTGGATATCATCATTTGTATTTGACATTCTATCAATTGCCCATTTGTTTACCCATTGTTTGATATTTTTCTTGACAGAAGCCACTAGTGAAACCTACGACCCCCGGGTCTCTTTCTCATATTATTTGCCTTTGTGATCTACTTTTATTTGCCTTTTATTTCCAGATCTACTAAACCAAAAATACAAAAATAATTTGCTGCAATTTATTTTATTTGGCGATCGATCTATCAATATTTACAACTCTCTCACATCTGTTTGCCAATTTCTGGCGCCGCTACCCGAAAGGGATTGACAACCCTTTTAACACGTCGGGTTGCGAGTAGTTGTTCTTTGTGTGCAGGTGCTATTTACGTTGTGTTGCTTGGTTCTCCTACTGGTTCGATAACCTTGGTTTCATATCTGAGGGAAATACCTACCGCCGTTGTTCTTCATCATCCCTTCCTCTTTGGGTAAATACCGACATAGCTTCAAGCGACATCAAAATCAATTTGTCGCGCCATTGCCGGGGAGGATCTTCAACATATACCAGGTTCCTAATCACAAATCTCATCTCCTTGCAATTTACATTATTTGCCATTTGCCTCTCATTTTCCTCTCCCCAACTTCATAAAAAATTGCCATTTTATTCGCCCCTCTTTTTCGTTCGCCCTTTTCTTGCCGGTTCTATTTTTGTGTGCAATCTTGTTTTCCATTATTATCGTCATGGATAGTTCTTCCCCTATTGCGTGCACTCTCGAGAACGAGGTTCTCAACCTTAAACAAAAGGGAGGAGAAAATTTAATAGATGTTTGGTATAGAATTTGCAATGCTCATAATAGATCTATATGTAAGCAATCTACCATTGTTCTTCTTCATTTCTTTTATGTGGGCATCACCACTTGGTATAGATTCGTTCTTGATACGATTACCGATGGAAATTTCTTGATGTGTCCCTCTCTTGATGCTTTCGATGCTATAGGAAATTTAGTGGGTTCACCACCTCTTATGATTAATGAAACAACTTTGACCCTTGAGCATGTTATGGAAAGATTAGATGCTATTGAAAAGAAAATGCTTACTGAAGAGCATATCGAAAACTTGGATAAAAAGATTCATAATTTTGCCACTAAAATTGGGTCAAAAGCAGGAGAAGTTTTTAAGTGGTTAAAAGAAAAGGGAACCGCAATTCATGAAAGAATTGAAGAAAGTCTGTCTCGGATTGATAAACTAGAATAAATCTTTAGTAATTTGAGCAGGGCTTTTGCTTCGGCTAAAACTATTGAAAAAACTCCCGTAAAGATTGGCAAGACTACTCAACTTACTAAGAACAAGGGTGCAACTTCTAGTAATAGTAAAGAGGATCTTAAGCTGATTGGCATTCACCCAGATTTTGTTGAAGTTATAAGAGATCCCTTTGGCAAGAATGGATTCTTTAAAATTGTTCCTAGGAGTATTGTCATTGAAAGCCTTTGTTGAGTTTTGTGTGATTGAAGTTTTCAAGTTTTGGGTTATCTTACGATGGATGAAGGAATAAGGAGTAAGAAAAACCTATGCTTGGGGATGCCCTAGAATCCCAACCTATTATCCAAAAGAGAGCAAGCAACTAAGCTTTGGGATGCCCCGAGTGGCATCCCCTCGTTCTTCTAACGACCATCGGTATTTCACTCGAAACTATATTTCTATTCGTCACATAATATGTGTTTTGCTTGGAGCATCTTGTATGATATGAGTCTTTGCTTGTTTTATTTTGTTTTTCTAGTCTTGATTTCTTTCTAGACACACCTATTTGAGAGAGCCAAAGTTATGCCATGACTTGTTAGAATTGCTCTCTATGCTTCACTTAAATTTTTTATGAGCTATGGACTTGCTCTAGTGCTTCACTTATATCTTTTTGAGCACGGTGTGATTTAGTATTATTTTGAAGAAATGCTCTCTTGCTTCACTTATATTTATTTGAGAGTTAGTAAAATTTTCAAGAAATTCTCTATTGCTTCACTTATATTTATTTGAGAGTGAGTAAAATTTTCAAGAAATTCTCTCTTGCTTCACTTAAATTAATTTGAGAGAAAGAAAAATTATGCTCATGATCTTCACTTATATTTGTTTGAGCTTGTCAAAACCATCACATGAAAATTAGTTCCAAAGTGATAGATATCCAAGAAGTATATAATAAAAACTTTCATGAACATCATTGGACAAAATAAACTTGATTCATAGTAATAGTTTTGAGATATGATGATGTGATATGTGAGTCATCTTGATGAGTAATTACGCTTTAGTAAGAATATTGGTGTTAAGGTTTGTGATTCCCTATGCAAGCACGAAAGTCAATAATTATGCAATGAAATTATATCCTACTTGTGGTGCATTATTTGGTGTTAATTATGCTTAATGTTCGCTTATGAGATTATTCGTTTCTTGGTTGGCCGCTTCTCAATCTTTTGCTAGCCCTCATTTTGCACTAAGTATGATCACTACTTGTGCATCCAAAAACCTTTAAACCAGTTTTGCCACATGAGTCCACTATATCTACCTATATGCGGTATTCTTTTGCCGTTCTAAGAAAATTTGCATGTGCCATCTCTAATTTTCAAAATAAACTTCTCTTTTGTGTGTTCGTTTCACTCGCGGAGCGGTGAGGGGTGGCTAATATTTTCCATGCTAGATCTGTTATTCTCACGATGAGTGTTTATTCATGTGTCATTACCCGAGAGTAAGGCAAAGGTATTAGGGATGCCCAGTCCCAAAATGAAAAATGAATTTACTTTATGTTATCAAATAATAAATTCCTTGGAAAGTGTTGGTATGGAAGGCACCCGTGGATACGGTTAGCCATGGAAAGTGAAAGTATGGTGGAAAAAGGAATACATTTATTTTCTATTTGGGAACCGCCTATGATATATCTAGCATGGAAAGTGTTTGGAACTCTAAGTCGACATCGTTGGTGGGAAGGACACACCTCCCAAAATGTTTTTATCTCTAAGTTTTCTGATTTGAGCTCTGGCACCTCTACAAATCCCTACTTCCCTCTGCGAAGGGCCTTTCTTTTACTTTATGCAATTTTTATTTTGAGTTGAGTCTCCATATTCTCTTATAAAAGCACCAACTAGGAGGCACTATGATTGTACTTGAGCATTGGGTGTAGTTAATATGCTAGTGTGTTACATAAATGGATCAATGATTGAGCATGATGGGCTAGGGATAGCTTATTTTAGCGTTGATATTTTGAATGACATGGTTGATTGTTGATATGCTTGAGTATTTAAGTTATCAAAAATTCTGTTTTTATCACTTACCTACTCGAGGACGAGTAGGAGTTAATCTTGGGGATGCTGATACGTCTCCAACGTATCTATAATTTTTGATTGTTCCATGCTGTTATATTATCAATCTTGGATGTTTTATAATCATTTTATATCGTTTTTTGGTACTAACTAATAACCCACAAGTATAGGGGATCGCGACAGTTTTGAGTGTAGAGTATTCAACCCAAATTTATTGATTCGACACGAGGGGAGTCAAAGAATATTCTCAAGTATTAGCAGTTGAGTTGTCAATTCAACCACACCTAAAAGACTTAATATCTGCAGCAAAGTATTTAGTAGCAAAGTAGTATGGAAGTTGTCGGGGTAGGGGGTCCCGTCAAACCCTTAAGGTCCGAACACTAGCCATGCGCGCGAAGTCTTTCCCACCAACCGATCTACGCTCTAGCTTGCTAGGATCTCGCGGACAAACTCGACGAACTCACAACACAGAAGGACACAAGGTTTATACTGGTTCGGGCCACCATTGTGGTGTAATACCCTACTCTAGTGTGGTGGTGGTGGATTGCCTCTTGGGCTGATGATGAACAGTACAAGGGCAGAAGGGCCTCCTAAGGTTGAGGCGTTCTTGTGCTCGGTGAGCTTGTGTGTGAGGTGGTCTCTCTTTTTAGCTCTCCTTCCACTGTGGTGGCTAGTCCTATTTATAGAGGCCCTGGTCCTCTTCCCAAGTATCGAGCGGGAAGGGAGCCAACAATGGCGGGCTAATTTGAAGGGGGACAACTAGTACAAGCTATCCTGACAAAAGGTAGTCTTCGCCTGCACAAAGCTCTGGTGGTGACGCTGTTCTGGGCTCCACGGTGACCCCCCGTCTTGCAGTCCTTGGTCTTGGTCTTGTTGCATTGAAATGGCAACCTTTGCCTGGTGCCTAGGTACTCTGCGGCTGCGCTTGCCCCCCTTTGCACCAAAGAGGAAACAAGGACGTTGTGCGCGCTGGCGCCCGCCTGGCGCCCACCTGGTGTCGATCGTCACGGCTCACGTCATGAGAACCTCGTGAGGTTCGCCTTGCCTTGATATCTCTGCTCCTCGTGAGCCTGCCTGGCTAGGCCGCTCCAGAGGAGGTCTTGCATCATCCGCCTCGCGAGGCTTGGCCCCTAGCGAGGGTCTTGGGTGCTTCGTTGGTGAGGATGGGCCATATGGCCTGCTGGCTTAGCCACGCGGCGGGCCGCGGGCAGGCGAGTCTGGGGACCCCGTTCCCAGAACGCCGACAGAAGTAACGATAACAGTGGTAAAAGTAACAGTAGTAGTTTTTGTAGCAATCATAACAGTGGCAACGGAAAAGTAACTAAGCAAAGATCAATATGTGAAAAGCTCGTAGGCAATGGATCAATGATGGATAATTATGTTGAATGCGATTCCTCATGCAACAGTTATAACATAGGGTGACACAGAACTAGCTCCAGTTCATCAATGTAATGTAGGCATGTATTCTGAATATAGTCATACGTGCTTATGGAAAGAACTTGCATGACATCTTTTGTCCTACCCTCCCGTGGCAGCGGGGTCCTATTGGAAACTAAGGGATATTAAGGCCTGCTTTTAATAGAGTACCGGACCAAAGCATTAACACTTAGTGAATACATGAACTTCTCAAACTACAGTCATCACCGGGAGTGGTCCTGATTATTATCACTTCGGGGTTGCCGGATCATAACACATAGTAGGTAACTGTTGACTTGCAAGATAGGATCAAGAACACACATATATTCATAAAAACATAATAGGTTCAGATCTGAAATCATGCCACTCGGGCCCTAGTGACAAGCATTAAGCATAGCAAAGTCATAGCAACATCAATATTAGAACATAATGGATACTAGGGATCAAACCCTAACAAAACTAACTCGATTACATGGTAAATCTCATCCAACCCATCACCGTCCAGCAAGCCTATGATGAGATTACTCACGCACGGCGGTGAGCATCATGAAATTGGTGATGGAGGATGGTTGATGATGATTGAGGGAGTCCCGGATTAGGGGGTGTCCGGATAGCCGGACTATACCTTCGGTCGGACTCCTGGACTATGAAGATACAAGATTGAAGACTTCATCCCGTGTCCGGAAGGGACTTTCCTTGGCGTGGAAGGCAAGCTTGGCGATACGGATATGTAGATCTCCTACCATTGTAACCGACTCTGTGTAACCCTAGCCCTCTCCGGTGTCTATATAAATCGGAGGGTCTTAGTCCGTAGGATGAACAACAATCATACCATAGGCTAGCTTCTAGGGTTTAGCCTCCTTGATCTCGTGGTAGATCTACTCTTGTACTACCCATATCATCAATATCAATCAAGTAGGACGTAGGGTTTTACCTCCATCAAGAGGGCCTGAACCTGGGTAAAACATTGTGTCCCCTGCCTCCTATTACCATCCGCCTAGACGCACAGTTCGGGACCCCCTACCCGAGATCCGCCGGTTTTGACACCGATATTGGTGCTTTCATTGAGAGTTCCTCTGTGTCATCACTTTTAGGCCCGATGGCTTCTCCGATCATCAACAGCAATGCGATCCAGGGTGAGACTTTTCTCCCTGGACAGATCTTCGTATTCGGCGGCTTTGCACTGCGGGCCAATTCGCTTGGTCATCTGGAGCAGATCGAAAGCTACGCCCCTGGCCATCAGGTCAGATTTGGAAGTTTGAACTACACGACAGACATCCACGGAGACTTGATCTTCGATGGATTCGAGCCACAGCCGAGCGTGCCACACTGTCACGGTGGGCATGATCTAGCTCTACCGCCGAACAGCGCCCTGGAGGCCGCACCTGTGTCCGCTCCGACCTCTAGCTCGGAGCCGATCACACCAATCGAGGATGGGTGGTTAGACACCGCCTCAGGGGCTGCAACCTCTACGGCGATCGAGCTGAACACCAGCCCTATTCTCTGCGAAGCCCGTGACTCCAAGGAGCCGGACTCCTCTCCTGACTCCGAGCCCTCCGCGCCCCTACCGATCGAACCCGATCGGGCGCCGATCATGGATTTCACCGCCGCGGACATCTTTTTCAGCACTCGCTCTTCGGTGATATTCTGAATTCACTAAAGTCTCTCTCTTTATCAGGAGAGCCCTGGCCGAACTATGGTCAACAAGGTTGGGATGCGGATGATGAAGAAATTCAAAGCCCACCCACCACCCACTTCGTAGCCACTGTCGATGATTTAACCGACATGCTCGACTTCGACTCTGAAGACATCGACGGTATGGATGCCGATGCAGGAGACGATCAAGAACCAGTGCCTATAGGGCATCGGAAAGCCACCTCGTCGTATGATATATACATGGTGGACACCCCAAAAGAAGGCAATGGCGATGGAACAGCGGAGGATGACCCCTCCAAGAAGCAGCCTAAGCGCCGGCGTCAGCGGCGCCGCTCTAAATCCCGCCAAAGCAAAAACGGTGATTCCGGCACGGGAGATAATAACACCCCGGACAGTGCCGAAGACAACCACCTCCAGCAAGATTCAGCACAGGAGGATAGAGAAGCCAACCCTCATGAGAGAGCGGCAGACAGAGAGGTCGAGGACGATAATTATATGCCTCCCTCCGAAGACGAGGCAAGCCTCGACGACGATGAATTTGTCGTGCCGGAGGATCCCGTCGAACAAGAGCATTTCAAACACAGGCTTATGGCCACGGCGAGTAGCCTCAAGAAAAAACAGCAACAACTTAGAGCTGATCAAGATTTGCTAGCCGACAGATGGACTGAAGTCCTTGCGACCGAAGAGTATGAACTCGAACGCCCCTCCAAGAGCTACCCAAAGCGCAGGTTGCTACCCCAATTAGAGGAGGAAGCACCTAAACCTACATCACTAGTGCATGATGCGGCCGACCAGCCACCCCGTGGCCGCGAAAGAGAGGCCTCTCGGCCCTCCACTCAAGCCGCACCCCGGCGCCACTCAAAAAATACCAAGGCATGGGAAAATGGACCAGACCTGCGAGGTATATTGGAGGACAAGGAAAGGCAAACAAGATCGATCTACGGATCACGTGGGCGCCCCACGGCACGAGACGGTACTCGTCACACCGGATACAGTAAATCCGGCTGGGCCGAACACAGTAGGCAAAGCTCGTTTGAGCTGCGTCGTGATATAGCCCAATACAGAGGCGCCGCACACCCACTATGCTTCACAGATGAAGTAATGGATCATCAAATACCGAGGGTTTCACACCCGTGAACATTGAATCATACGATGGCACAACAGATCATGCGGTATGGATCGAGGACTATCTCCTTCATATCCACTTGGCCTGCGGTGATGACCTACACACCATCAAATACCTCCCACTCAAGCTTAAAGGACCAGCTCGGCATTGGCTTAACAGCTTGCCAGCAGAATCAATTGGTTGTTGGGAGGACCTGATGCCGCATTCCTCGACAATTTCCAGGGCGCTTATGTGCGACCACCAGACGCCGATGACCTAAGCCACATAATTCAGCAGCCAGAGGAATCGGCCAGACAATTCCGGACATGGTTCCTAACCAAGAAAAATCAAATCGTCGACTGTCCGGACGCAGAGGCCCTAGCAGCCTTCAAGCATAACATCCGCGGCGAGTGGCTTGCACGGCACCTAGGAAAGGAAAAGCCGAAATCTATGGCAGCCTTCACGACACTTATGACCTGCTTTTGCGCGGGAGAAGACAGCTAGCTAGCTCGCAGCAATAACATGACCAAGAGCCCTGGTAATTCGGATACCAAGGACAGCAGTGGCAGGTCGCGTCGCAACAAGCAAAAGTGCCGCATTAACAGCGACAATGCTGAGGATACGACAGTTAACACCGGATTCAGAGGCTCTAAACCCAGTCAGCGGAAAAAGCCATTCTAAAGAAATACTCCGGGCCCGTCAAGTTTGGACCGAATACTCGACCGCTCATGCCAGATACATGGCACCCCCGAAAAACCAGCCAATCACACCAATAGGGATTGTTGGGTGTTCAAGCAGGCAGGCAAGTTAAATGCCGAAAGCAGAGACAAGGGGCTGCATAGCGATGACGAGGAGGAGCCCCGGCCGCCGAACAACAGTGGACAGAAAGGTTTTCCCCCACAAGTGCGGACGGTGAACATGATATATGCAACCCACGTCCCCAAGAGGGAGCGGAAGCGTGCGCTAAGGGACGTATACGCGATGGAGCCAGTCGCCCCAAAGTTCAACCCATGGTCTTCCTGCCCGATCACTTTTGATCAAAGGGACCACCCCACTAGCATCCGTCATGGCGGATTCGCCGCATTGGTTCTAGACCCAATTATTGACGGATTTCACCTCACTAGAGTCCTTATGGACAGCGGCAGCAGCCTGAACCTGCTTTACCAGGATACAGTGCGGAAAATGGGCATCGATCCCTCGAGGATTAAACCCACTAAAACGACCTTTAAAGGCGTCATACCAGGTGTAGAGGCCAACTATACAGGCTCAGTTACACTTGAAGTGGTCTTCGGATCTCCGGATAATTTCCGAAGCGAGGAGTTAATCTTCGACATAGTCCCATTCCGCAGTGGCTATCACACACTGCTCGGGCGAACCACATTTGCTAAGTTCAATGCGGTGCCGCACTACGCATACCTCAAGCTCAAGATGCCAGGCCCTCGAGGAGTCACCACGGTCAATGGAAACACCGAGCGCTCTCTCCGAACGGAGGAGCATACGGCGGCTACCGCAACGGAAGTACAGAGCAGCCTCTCAAGGCAATTCTCCAGTCCGGCCATTAAAGGTCTGGACACCGTCAAGCGCGCCCGGGGTAACCTACAACAAGACCGCCTGGCACGTTCTGAGCAAGCGTAGCAATGCGGCCCCAACCATAGCCCTCGTGAACTTGCGAAACCAGTGTTGCGCGTACATAACTACGCTCTGGAAATACCATGGGCACAGGGGGAGGGGCACCATCACGGCACGCCCAAAACGCGGCTTAAACCGCACTAGGGGATGATGATTTCTTAACTTTCTCTTATTTTCAGGACTCCATTCTTCGGAAGGCTCGTCCGGCAGTACAATTGCCGCACAAACGATACAACCAGGGAAGCAGAAAGCTACGCCGCACTATGGAACTCTAAGGTGGTCCTATAACGAGCAGTATACCTGTTTCAAATACCATTCCGCAGCTCGCCCCTGGAAAGGACATGTTAAATAGTCCCGTTTTTTTGCTTATCGCACTATTTGTATCGTTCTGCTTTGATCGCAACTTTTTTAAATAAACAATGCATAGCTTTCGTCTATTATTGCATTACTCTTTTTTACGAATATATGTTCAGTAATGACATGTTGCACCCGTACACTTTGGTGTGGCTAATACCCTAGGGGCTTAAGTACCCCACAATATGGTGTGAGAAGTCCGAACACTTTCACAAGTGCGGCACCCCGAACTTATAGCATTATATGCATCGGCTCCAAATCATGTCTTGGGTCAATTGTTGGGTTTGCCCGGCTCCTATGTTTTGGTACCTTACGTTCCGTTATATCGGCTAAGGTAGCACTAGAAGAACTACTACGATTGTGCCCCAGTTGAGCTGGGCTAAGCACCTCAGTAGAGAAAGCTAAAACTGACCATCATGATGAGGCGAGAGCTGGTCGTTGTTCGAGAGGTTTTCGAGTCCCTAAAGACTTATGCCGCTTAGAGCGAGGAGTCGTCTTTGTCTGGCCTAGGCATGGATAGCGCCCCGAACTCGGTTTTCCGAACACTAGGGGCTTCGCCAAAATTTAAAATTATAGAATTCTATGGCTAAGTGAGAGTGTTCAAGCATTATAGTCCGATTGACTTGTTCGTTGTGTTGAACGCCTCCCTCGAAGGACCCAAGAATGGGAAAAAGAGTGCTCATGTTTATCCCGAACACCCCAGCACTCATGGCATGGGGGCAGAAGCCGACGACTCGCCATCTCTCAAATTTGATAAACGGCCACACAGAAGGTAATATTTTAAATTCAAAAGCGTTGCTTAGCGCATATGAACAAGTTTTCAGCGTACAGGATCACAAATGCGAGTTTACTCAAAAATTACATCTTTGGAGCATTCATCTGCTATAAGGCAGGCACCCTTCAGGACGCCCTCATAATACGCTTCCGGTACGCGATGCTCCTTGCCCGGCGGCGGCCCGTCCTTCACCAGCTTCTCCGCATCCATCTTGCCCAAGTGCACTTTAGCACGGGCAAGCGCCTGTGGGCACCTTCGATGCAGACGGAGCGCTTGATTACTTCAAGCCGCAGACATGCATCCACCAGCCGCCTCACCAGCCCGAAGTAGCTCCCAGGCAAAGCCTCTCCAGGCCACAGCCGAACTATGAGGCCCTTTATGGCCTGTGCGGCAACCTTGTGGAGCTGGAGCATTTGCTTCAGTTGGTCGCTCAAAGGCACTAGGTGTCCGGCCTCAGCATACTGAGACCAGAACACCTTCTCCGTCGAGCTCCCCTCTTCGACTCGGTAGTAGGCGGCGGCATCAGACGCACTACGAGGCAAATCTGCGAATGCTCCTGGAGAGCTCCGGACTCGGGTAAGTAACAAGTAATTCACTTTCACGTGCTTGCTTTGCATAATGAATGCCTTACCCGCCGCTATCTTCTTCATCGCTCCAATTTCTTGGAGGGATTTCTGGGCTTCGGCCTTGGCAGACTTCGCGCTTTTGAGGGCTGCCACAAGCTCGGACGCTTGTGTCTTTGAGTCAAGCTCCAAACTCTCGTGTTTTTTCACGAGAGCCTGAAGCTCTTTCTGCACCTCCTCCACCCGCGCCTCCTGCTTCCCTCTCTCTGTGCGCTCCGCGGCCGCTCTGTTTTCGGCCTCGGACAGCGCTTGCTTAAGGGTTGCCACCTCGGTCGTGGCCCCTATAATAGCACGTTGATCCTGTCATTTTTTGCAACCACATCTTCTCTATACACTTGCGCAAGGTATTACTTACCTTCCTTCTCCTCGAGTTGCCTCTTGGCATGGCCGAGCTCGTTCTCGGACCGCGCGAGGTTTTGCTTCAGCGTATCCACCTCCGCAGTCAGTGCGGCGGAGGCCAGCAGCGAAGCCTGCATACGCATATTGACTTGATTATGTTAGACTCATGCGAATGTTATTAGATCCTCGATTCGGCTTTTCTTTCCGAACGTCGAACAGAGCATCAGGGGCTACTGTCTATGCGGTAATATTTTTACATATTCTTTACTTACCTCAAAGCCTGTTAGAAGGCTGGCACAGGCTTCAGTCAGTCCGCTCTTGGCGGACTGAACCTTCTGGATCACCGCACTCATAATAGTGTGGTGCTCCTTGTCGATGGAGGCGCCATTAAGCACCTCCAGCAAATTGTCTGGTGCCTCCGGTTGAACGGAGGTCACCGGTTCGGTAGGCTTGCTCTTCTTGGAAGGAGGCTGCCTACCGGAGTCCGGAACCGTTGAAGGTTCCGGTGCGGTGTCTGGCTCAAGGCCGGACTCGGTGCCCTTGGGGGTTTTATCCCCTTTGCGCCCGGAGTCCGGGAGGTCGCCATGCGGCGCCTCCAGGACCACCTCCTCCTGGCTTGGAACCTGTTGGGACAGCACCTCGGCGTCGTCCGTAGGGTGGGGGGAGGTAGCCGTCGGAAGCGAATTCACATCCGACGAATCCAGGGAACCGCTCGATGACACGTCGAGCCGGTCTTTGGGTGGACTGCATAAACATGTTCGACATAAGGAAAAGCCGTGCAATGGAGGAATACTATAAATCACTCTGGTATCCGGATGCTTACGATTTCGCCAGGGGCTTGGCCTTTAGCGGCCACTCCTATTCGCCGTCGTCGGTGTTGGTGGAGTAGTCCGGAGGAAGGGTTTTCCCCTTCTTGGACCCTTCGGCCTCCCCAGTTGGGGCGGCCTTCCTTTTCTTCCCTCCCCCCGCGGGAGGGGGAGAGGTCTCCTCTTCCTCCTCCTCGTCTTCATGGGAGGAGTGCGCCTTGGAGTCGTCGGATGATGAATCCGACACCCCTGGCGCCGGGCACTCTTTCAAGTCCCCGTGGCCTTCTTCTTGGCCTTCTTCTCCGGCACCACATAGGGTGCCGGAACCAGCAGCTTCGCCAAGCGAGTGTCCGCTGGGCCTTCGGGCAAAGGAGCCGGACAGTTGATCTGTACGGACGTCTCCTGCCAATCCTGTCAAAGGTAGGGGAGCTTAGATCCTGCATGGAGTCAAACTATGAAAAACTAATACCCTGTAAAAGGTAAAAACAGCTCACCGCACGAGCGTGACGTTGCATGCTGAATCCGCGATCTTCGGTAGCGGATGCGGGGGCCTCGGCGCTCTTGAAAAGCACCTTCCAGGCATCTTCGTACGTCGTGTCAAAGAGCCTGCTCAGAGTTTGGTGCTGCACCGGGTCAAACTCCCACAGGTTGAAAGCCCGTTGTTGACACGGGAGGATTCAGCGGATGAGCATAACCTGGACTACGTTGACAAGTTTGAGCTTCTTGTCCACCAGGGTTTGGACGCATGTTTGGAGTCCGGTCAGCTCTCCTTCTTTACCCCACGACAGGCCCGTCTCTTTCTAGGAGGTGAGCCGCATAGGGGGTCCAAATCGGAACTTGGGGGCTGTGACCCATTCAAGGTCGCACGGCTCGGTGATGTAAAACCACCCCGATTGCCACCCCTTTAGGGAATCCACGAAGGAGCCCTCAAGCCATAGGACGTTGGGCATCTTGCCCACCATGGTGCCTCCGCACTCCGCCTGGGTGCCGCGCACCACCTTCGGCTTGACATTGAAAGTCTTGAGCCATAGGCCGAAATGGGGGCAGATGCAGAAGAAAGCCTCGCACACGACGGTAAACGCCGAGATATTGAGGACAAAGTTCGGGGCCAGATCATGGAAATCCAGGCCATAGTAGAACATGAGCCCCCGGACAAATGGGTGGAGAGGGAAGCCCAGTCCACGGAGGAAATGGGGGAGGAACACCACCCTCTCATGAAGCTTAAACTACACGGTCGATATCCGCGGAGACTTGATCTTCGACGGATTCGAGCCTCTGCCTTGCGCGTCACGCGGTCACGATGAGTACGATTTAGCTCTACCATCGGACAATGTTAAGATCGCACCAGCAGCCGCTTCGACCCTCAATTTGGAGCCAGTTGCGCCTTCCGCGGACGGGTGGATGGACCCCGCCGCAGAAGCCTTAGCCTTAGCGGCGATCGAGCCGAACATCGACCTTACCTTGCACGAGAGTCGTGTTGTTAAACTGCCGGATCCTTCTCCGGCCACGGACTCCGAGCCGCCTGCGCCCGCTCCTATCGAATCCGATTGGGCGCCGATCATGGAGTTTACCTGCGCGGATATTTTTCAGCACTCGCCCTTTGGCGACATACTGAACTCATTAAGGTCTCTCTCCTTGTCAGGAGGATCCTGGCCGAACTATGTCTGGCAGGACTGGGATGCGGACGACGAAGAAATTCGCGGCCCACCCACCACCCACTTAGTAGCCACTGTCGATGACTTAACCAACATGCTCGACTTTGACTCCGAAGACATCGACAGTATGGACGACGATGCAGGAAACGAAGAGGAACCACTGCCCATAGGGCACTGGACGCCCACTTCACCACATGATGTATACATGGTGAACACACCAAAAGAAAACGACTACGAGGAACGGAAGGACGCAACAAAGGGTTGTCCCCTCAAGAAGTAGTCAAAGCGGCGGTGTAAGCACCGCCCCAAATCCCGCCTCAGTAGACGATCATACAGACCAAGCTTAGAGCAGGGTGAACCATTGTCGGACCACGGCAACACGGAGAATCAAACCGAACAACCCGATTCTGTCAAAGATAATAGTCCGGATGACATAACACCGGACAGACACCCGGAGCAACAGAATGCCCATCAAAGGCTTGTTGCCATCGCGAGGAGTCTAAAAAAGTAGAAGCAAAGGCTCAAGGCTGCGCAAGACACACTCCAAATTAGATGGAGCAAAGTACTCAACACAACAGCGAAGTATGGCGGTAATCGCCCCACCAAGAGCTACCCGAAGCGGAAGTTGCTACCTGGATTCGATGAGGAGGCCTTAGATCCCCCGCAACCAAAAGTTAAAATGGCCACCTGGCCGGATAGACGACCTCACGGCCAACATAGAGCGGCAAGCAATGCCGCACATAAGCCAATACGCGATCCACGCGAGGGCTCGCATCAAAAGGACGGCGCAACCAGACCCATCTATGGACCACGCAGGCGCGCTCCAGCATACGATGCAACACAATAAACATCCGAACACTACGGTACACCCAGATACAGGGGTGCCGCACACCCCCTATGTTTCACCGACGAGGTACTGGACCATGAATTTCCAGAGGGATTCAAACCCGTAAACATAGAGGCATACGACGGAACAAAAGACCCTGGAGTCTGGATTGAGGAATATATCCTCCATATCCATATGGCTCGAGGAGATGATCTCCACGCCATTAAGTATTTACCCCTCAAACACAAAGGGCCAGCTCGGCACTGGCTTAAAAGCCTGCCCGAAAGCTCCATTGGAAGCTGGGAAGAGCTCGAAGACACTTTTTGGGCAAATTTTCAAGGGACTTATGTCCGAGCTTCGGACGCGGACGATTTGAGTCATATAACTCAACAGCCCGGAGAGTCAGCCCGAAAGCTTTGGAATAGGTTTCTTACTAAAAAGAACCAAATAGTCGACTGTCCGGACGCTGAAGCCTTGGCAGCTTTTAAGCATAGCGTCCGTGGCGAATGGCTTGCCAGACACCTCGACCAAGAAAAGCCGAGAACAATGGCAGCATTAACAAGCCTCACGACCCGCTTTTGCGCGGGTGAGGATAGCTGGCTAGCCAGATGCAGCACCAGCGACCCCAGTACATCCGAAGTTAGAGATGGAAACGGGAAATCACGGCGCAACAACAATAACAAACACCGGAATAAAGAAGACAGCACGAAGAGCATGGCAGTAAACGCCAGATTCAAAAGCTCTCGGCCAAGTCAGCAAAAGCCACCCTCTAAAGGCGCCAGAGACGAACTGTCCAGCCTAAACAAAATTCTGGACCAAGTATGTCAGATCCATAGCACCCCCGGTAAACCTGCTAATCATACCCACAGAGAATGTTGGGTCTTCAAGCAGTCTGGCAAGCTCAATGCCGTACACAAGGGGGAGGATACACCAAGCGAAGACGAGGATGAGCCTCTTAAGCAAGACACTGGGGAACAAAAGAAATTTCCACCAGAAGTCAAAACAGTAAACGTGTTACACGTGATAAAGAGGAAAAACAAAGCGGCACTCCCAGATAAATATGCCCAAGGGCCTATCACCGCGGAGTCCTGCCACTGGTCTTTCAACCGATCACTTTTGACCATCGGGATTACTCAGCAAGTATCCGGCGTGCAGGATGGGTTGCCCTGGTATTAGACCCAATACTTGACGGATACCACTTTACAAGAGTCCTGATGGACGGTGGCAGCAGTTTAAACCTGATATACCAGGATACAATCCGCAAAATGGGGATAGACCCAGTGAAAATTTGCCACAGCAACACTACCCTTAAAGGAGTAATGCTAGGCCAGGGGCTCATTGCACGGGCTCCCTGCTACTAGAGGTTATATTTGGCTTCCCCGATAACTTCCGTAGCGAAAATTTAACATTCCACATTGCTCCGTTCCAAAGTGTCTTTCAAGCACTACTTGGACGTGAAGCTTTCGCTCGCTTTAATGCAATACCGCATTACGCTTCCCTTACGCTTAAGATGCCCGGTCCACGTGGCATCATTACAGTGAATGGAAATATTAAGCGATCCCTGCGCGCCGAAGAGAGTGCGACTGCCTTGGCAGCCGCACACTAAAAAGGGCCTCACCAGCTAAAGCATTTGATAGGTCGTGAAGACCACAGACACGGTTAGACGAGTCCGGCGCAGCTATATGTAACTCACACAGGTTTGATAAGCCACACCCCTATTACAAATACAAGGGGCTTAACGCGCGCAGACAAGTGGCATTTTTTACTCATCTTGAATTATACATGGTTTCCTCAAACCTACCTTTTTGCACGACAACTTTTCACCTAAGTTTCTCTCTTTTACAGATGACCATCATTCTACACCCGTCCAGGATACGGCACAATGGAGACACAGGCGTAGATGTGCAGCAGGGACCCGTCCCAAGGATTCTTTTTAGATTAAGACCCTGCGTCAACCTTTTTTACTGTCTCTTGTTGATACACATCCCTCAGATTCTCAGTACAATTGAGAAGGATGCTGGCGTCTTGGCATGTGGCCACGTCAGAATAATGCACGTACCTGGACACCAGGGCTTCTTACAAAGGGCACTATTTAGGCCCGGTTTATACCATAAAGACCGAATACCTTAGGGAGTGTTCGGCGTCACGAGTTTGGCCTTATATGCATCGGCTCCGAATCATTGTATTTGGTCAAATGTTGGGTTTGCCTGGCTCCTGTGTTTTGGTTCCTTACGTTCCACTTTACTAGCTAAGGCAGCACTAGGAGAACTACTGCGATTGTGCCCCGGGTTATCCGGATGAGCACCTCAGTAGAGAAAGCCAAAAATTGACTGTCATGATATAGCGTGAGACTGGTCAACCACTCGATGACCTATCGGAATGTTAGAATTCCTCCGCCTTAACGAAGGGCTGTTTCCCGGCCAAGCATGTACGCACCCCGAATTCGGGAGAGTGCGGAGCCAACAGGGGCTATATAGTAGCCCCACCGTCAAACTCCTATGGCTAAGTGAAAGTGTTAAAGCATTATAGTCCGGTTGCCTCATTCGCTACGCTATCACCTCCTTAATAGGACCAAGACGTTGGGTTAAGTGTGAACACGTGTCTTCTGCGAACACCTCCGCATTATATGTGTGGGGGCTGAAGCCGACGACTACAATCTTTCAGGTTATACACATGTATATAGAAATGGCCACACAGGAGGCATCATATTACTTTCAGGCAAAAGTATAAACACATCCTTAATAAATTTCATAAAAACATTGTGTTTACAATGGGAATACATGTCACTCAAACATAATATTCTTCGAGCATTGGGCCTCTATCAAACGAGCACCCTCGAGAACCTCTTCGAAATAGTGCTCGGCAGCCACTCGGCCTATGGCCGAACCCTGTGCCGCAACAATGGTAGCATCCATCTCCACCCAGTATGCTTTAACACGGGCAAGGGCCATCCGCGAGCTTTCTATGCACACCGACCTCTTCGTCGCATTGATGCGCGGCACCGCACCAAGGAACTGCTGCACTAAGCTGAAATAGCTGTTCGGCTTCGTCTTTTCTGGCCACAGCTAATCCACGACAGACCTCATGGCAAGTCCGAACAACCTATTTAGTTCGGCCCATTCGGCTAGCTGATCAGTGAATGGAAGCGGACGCTCTAGAACGTTGAATTGCGACCAGAACAGCTTGTCCACTTCACGATCTATTTGACCTTGGAAGTATTTGTCCGCATCGGCAACGCTCGCCGCCAAGTCCATATATGTGTTTGCCGAACTCCACAACCGATCCAGAGGGGCATACCGCGGATCCCCGAACTTCCTCTGCAGCAGAAAGGGTTTCCCAGCCACAATATCCCCGGCTTCGCATAGCTCCTCCTTCTTCGCCCTCATAGCAGAGCGAGTGTCTTTGGTCACCATCCTGGCCTTTTCAAGGTCCGCTGCCTTCAATCGGTTCTCTTTTTCAAGGAACTGGCAACGGTCGGCAGTGTCTTTTAATTCTACGGCCATCTTGGCCATTTTCTCTTTGCTTTCGCAATGCGCGGCCTTCTCGGCTCTTAACTCTTAGGCTGCCTTCAATGCAGCCGCATTACTAATTCTTGCTTGTTCCTTGGCTCGGGCAAGTTCCGCTCGAAGGGTCTCCACGGTGGCAGCTCCGTCTGCAGTCACAACATACTAAAGATACTGGCATCATGCTGCTCTTATTATGTGACATTCACTAGAAAAACATTACTTACCCTGTGACTCGTCAAGCCGCTTGTTAACAAGCTCGATGTCGGCATCTGCCGCATCTAGTTGCCGCTTTAGTTTGGCAAACTCATGAGTCCGGCTAGCCACCGGAGCTCCCACTACCTGCACATTAAAGCGGTATGGTTATTGCATGGGACTACGATCCTCTGTTTGCCGCCATCCTTGGCGACAACCAGAGTCTCAGGGGCTACTATCTACACAGGGCACACCTAAAAATGTGTGGTACCATCACAAATGTACATCATTTTACATACCTCAAAGCCCGTTAGTAGACTCATAAAGGCATCATGCAACCCGCTTTCGGCAGATGAGATCCTTTCCATCACCGTACCCATCAATGTACGATGTTCTTCTGAGATGGCCGCTCGCTCCAACAGCTCTCTCAGTACGTCCGACCGCATACCAGTCGGTGCCGGACTCTTCTGTTTGCTCTCTTTGAGAGCCGGACGCTGGGGACTTCGGGTGACTATAGGATTATCTTCTGGCCTCACCGAATCCGGAGAGGCCCTCCGTGACGACACCTCAAGGTCGCCTGCTTCTTGAGCGGAGGAGTCCGGGGGAGGCGTTTCGCTCTCCATCATCTCCGGAAGAAGATCCCCCGAAGACGAGCTCTGCTGAGAAGGGCAAAGATCCGAACTGCAAGATAAATACTTCGGTTATTTTCCTTAGAGGTAAGGTAATATTTCTTCACTATTAAAGTACTTTTGAATTACTTACAGCTCGTTAGAGGGCTGATCCCCGTGCGGACTCTATGCGGCAAGAGCACTCGCCAAGGCAGGACCCTCTGGTGGAGATTTCTTCTCCCGCTAGGAAACCTTGGTTTCCGGATCTTCAGAGGTAATCCTCTTCCTCCCCCGGGGTGAGAGAATGTCCGATTCCTCCCCTCGGTTATCCTCCCTCACGGAGGAGCTCGTTCCCTCTGTCGGAATAGGTAGCGATGGAGGTCCGCTTTCGCCCTCATTATTCCCCCCTTTGTCTTCCTTTGAGGGCTCCGGGCAAGGTGCTAGCTCGAGCATCTTTTCCAGTATTGGATTTTCCAAACCCTCAGGAAGGGGGGCCGAACACCGAATCATCTTCGCCTTTGTTATCCAGTCCTGGTCAAAGAGCGTCTTCTTAGAGTGACGTCGTGGTAAATAAAAGACGGTGTGTTCGGCTAAAGGATTACTTACTTGGTCGGCGGTACGGTTGCTGCTCAGGCCCACGTCCTTGGTAGTATCCGGACACTCTATTTGGGGTCCGAAGAATGATTTGTACATCTACTCGTGCGTCAGGCCGAGGAAATTCTGAATAGTACGCGGCCCTTCTGGGTTGAACTCCCACATGCAGAGGGGCCGACGTTTGCAAGGCTGGACTCGACGAACCAGCATGACTTGCGCCACCATAATCAAACTGAAATCTCCTTCGAAGAGATTTTGGATGCGGCTTTGCAGTACAGGCACGTCCTTGGCAGGACCCCAACTCAGCCCTCTGCTAATCCATGACATCAGTTGTGGTGGAGGGCCTGAGCGGAAAGCAGGGGCAGCCACCCACTTGGCACTTCTGGGAGCTGTGATGTAAAACCACTCATGTTGCCATAATCTGGACACCTCTGGAAAGGAACCTTTGGGCCACGGAGCTCCTGCTATCTTGCTTATTAATGCGCCTCCGCACGCTGCATACTGCCCCTCGACCATCTTCAGCTTCACGTCAAAGGTCTTGAGCCACATGCCGAAGTGAGGGGTAATGCAGAGGAAGGCCTCACACACGACAATGAATGTCGAGATGTGGAGAAAGGAGTCTGGGCTAGATCGTGGAAATCTAGCCCGTAATAAAACATCAACCCCCTAACGAAGGGATCCAGAGTGAGTCCTAGTCCTCGGAGGAATTGGGAGATGAACACGACATCTTCGTTGGGTTCAGGAGTAGGGACGACCTGCCCTCGGGCAGGCAGCCGATGCGAAACCTCGGTGGTCAGGTATTTGGCCTCCCTCAACTTCTTGATGTCTTCTTCCGTAACGGAGGAGGGCATCCATCAGCCTTGAAGGCTAGATCCAGACATGATTGAAGGTCCGGAGAACCTGACCTGGGCTTTGGGTGTTAGAACTCGAGGCGGGGGAAGGATTCGATTGAGCACAGGAGGGAAAAAAGTAAAAGCCTTGCCCCTTTATAAAGAGGGTGAATATCAAGCGTACTCTCCGTAGCCGTTTGGGACTTGCCTATAATCTAGGAGTCCTAGACACGGTTGGGTTACCCACGCTCGTATTGATGAGAATCCCGTAATAAGGGGACACGATCTCTGCTTCGATGAGACGTGTCAAAAAAAACTGCCTCACGTAATGTGCGGGGCTAGTTAAAGGAAACGGTTCGAATAATCACCGAGCCATGGCTTAATGTCATGTTGCCAAAACAAGTCAGCAAATTAGATTTGTGAAAATATTATTCTCTCTATGGTGGTATGTGGAACTTATTTTGCAGGGTCGGACACTATCCTTATATTCAAATTCTTCTGTGGTATATTCGGAGGAGGAACCCGCCTTGCAATGCCGAAGACAATACTGCGCGCCGGACTCATCATCATTGAAGCCTGGTTCGGGGGCTACTGTGGGAGTCCTGGATTAGGGGGTCTCCGGACAGCCGGACTATCTCCATTGGCCGGACTGTTAGATTATGAAGATACAAGATTGAAGACTCGGTCTCATGTCCGGATGGGACTCTACTTGGCGTGGAAGGCAAGCTAGGCAATACGGATATGTGTATCTCCTCCTTTGTAACCGACCTTGTGTAACCCTAACCCTCTCCGGTGTATATATAAACCGGAGGGTTTTAGTCCGTAGGACACAACAACTACAACATACAATCATACCATAGGCTAGCTTCTAGGGTTTAGCCTCTCCGATCTCGTGGTAGATCTACTCTTGTACTACCCATATCATTAATATTAATCAAGCAAGACGTAGGGTTTTACCTCCATCAAGAGGGCCTGAACCTGGGTAAAACATCGTGTCCCCTGCCTCCTGTTACCATCCGCCTTAGACGCACAGTTCGGGACCCCCTACCCGAGATCCGCCGGTTTTGATATCGACACCAGCAGTCAGGGGGAAACTTTTTTTCACGAAATACGGTGGCCCGTCCGGTGGGTCCCCGCTGTTAGGTGGAGGAATCATTATTTTGCACGTAATAAGGAGACACTTCCTCGTTGCAGCCGTGGACCCAGCTGTCAGCCTCTCCACGTACAGTCCACGTCCGATGGAAGTCATTCCTTGACCACGTTGACCACGCCGCGCCGAGAGCACCACGGCGGTGGACGACGGCGAGGACTAGGAAGGGGACGACTCGGAGCCGAGGAAGACGCAGCAGTGGATGCCCACGCAAAGAGGAGTACGAGGGTTCACTGGTTCGGCTGCGGTGTGAGGCTGCTGTCGCCGCAGAATAACGGGGGGTGTGGGTGAGTAGAGGGATGGCCTGGCCAGCGGTGGGAGTAGTAGGGGCGGTGAGGCCTCCGCGGCATCACAGCCGGCCATGGGAGGCAGGAGCACGCGACACGACCGGCGCTGGTTTGGGCGGCTGGAGCAAGAAGACCAGAGGTTGAAGAAGCACTACGGCCGTTGGATGAACATCGTACGGTAACAGGAGCTAGAATCGTTCATATTGACTAAGTTGACAAAGCCCTCCGTCCCCGTCAACTTGGTAGGCCCACAAGTCAGCCTCCCACTATGCTGGGTTCCAGCTGGCAGGGGGAATATTCATTTTCTTATGCGTAATAAGGAGGCACTTCCTTGCGTGCGAAGATAGTTGGTGGGTCTGACATGTCAGCGGGGGCACGTTATTTTCGCGAAATACAGAGGCCCTTCCGGTGGGTCCCAGATGTCAGGTGGAGGAATCATTATTTTGCGCGTAATAAGGAGGCATTTCCTTGTGTGCGGCCGTGGACCCAGCTGTCATCCTCTCCACGCACAGTCTACTTCCGATGGTGTCGTTCGTTGACCACGTTGACCACGTCACACCGAGCGAATCCAAGGTGGTGGACGACCGCGAGGCCCCGGACAGCAACGAGCCGGAGATGGGAAGACACGGGAGTAGAGTCGCAAACAGAGAGGTGTACGGGGGTTAACTGGTTCTAGTGTGGTGTGGTTCAGCAGTCGGTGGAGAAGAACAGGAGGTGTGGAGGGGTGGAGGGATGGCCTGGCCAACGGTGGAGTAGCACTTCATAGCGAAGCGTGCTAAGCAGAGCTGCTAGCAGCAGGAGGCGGGAGGTGGTCCCGGCGGCGCTGGAGGAAGAAGACGAGAGATTGAAGATGGATGCCGGTTGTTGGATGTAAATCCAACGGCTAACATGTCAGAATCATTTGTTGACTAAATTGACAACGACTTGCGTTGGCTTCGACCTATTGGCCCACATTTCAGCCTCCAAAAATGTGGCACGTATCCAACCCATTTTTTCAGAATTTACAGTCTTTTTTTGCGCGTTAGAATTTACAGTCAATTTGATCTTTTTTTTGAATTACAGACATTAGCTGGGCTAGGTGAACAAATAATGTAGTGTCCATGCGGCCCATTTATTTTATTTCCTAAAAAATTATAGGCCATTTGCACTTTCTCGAAATACACGATTTTGTTGGGCTGATTCTAATTATAATGTTGGGTTGGGCCAGCAATGTTATCAAAAAATAAAAAGGTGCTGAGCATTTTGTTATAAATATATTTAAATAATAAGTGATATTATTACATTCGTCCTTAAATCTTACCAAGCTTTTGTACACAATCACTAGGATTTTCGTGCCAAAACAATCTAGGATTTTATTTGTTAAGAAATTATTTTTATAAGTTAATAAGATGTGGGATATTGTTTTCTTACATATGTAAGTATCTGTTAAATATATGATGACAATAAAAATAATATATAATAACATATAAAATAATTTTTTTAGAAAAACAGGGAGCATCTCCCCGGTTCCATTCTGAGAATGAAACCACAACATATTCTGATATAGCAGCTCAAAGAGCAGTTCGAAAGCAAAGGTAGAAAAGCTACAAACTATGGGGCGTGGATGAACAAGTTCTCTGAATAACACAAATCACCCGAGCGGTACCAAAGGCAGAGCGGATAGAGCACTCAAATGACACAAGGAGGGTCCAGCGAAGCCTTCATAGTCTTCAGCCGAGGGGCCGTGTCAGCCTGCGACGACCAGTAAGCAAGCGGAGACACAGGGCTGGAAGGTGTAGCATGGTGGATGTCCCTCTTTTTCGGCACTAGGTGCCCATCATCTTCATCAGAGATCTTGAGACGAGCCCACGGGTCCAGCCCCAGAGCAGGTCGAGCCTTGTTCAGCCACAAGTGATCGCCAAAGGTTTCTGGAGGGATCTTGTTAGGGTTTCCACGAAGCTCATCAACTTGTCCTTGTCCGATCCGGAGGAGAGAATCACCCAGTTCCTCACCATGTTCCTGATCAACCTCAAGACCTGTGGAATGGAAATCCAGGAGGTGTTACTGAAAATCATAGCATTTCTATATTTCCAGAGGCACCAAAGGACAGCTGAGCTAACAGTATTTAAAACTGAGCACTTTTTGGTAGCAATCCAGAATCTGGCGACAGATTCGAAGGATGAGCCAATCTGACTAGAGAAATATTCCTCAATGTGGGCCCAGAGATGTTTAGCAACTATACATTCAAAAAATAGGTGAGAACAAGACTCTTTTTCCAAGCAGTAAACACAATCAAGGGGTTTGATGATGTGTCTCTTCCTAAGGTTATCCCTAGTCATCAATTTGTTTTTGGAGAGAAGCCAGAGAAATACATGAATTCTAGGGGGAACTCTCAATTTACAGACAGCAAGGATAAACATGGGTTGAACCCCTCTAAAGTTGATAACATGATAGAGGGAGCTGGAGGAATACTTCCCCTTATTGTCCAGCTGCCAAATCAGGGCATCCGGCTCGGCAGTAAAGGTAATGCTTTTAGCAATTTCCTCCAACTGGAACCATTGTTCCATGAGACTATCACTAAAGTTCCTTCTAAAAGAGAGTTTTAGGCATTGACCATCCCAAACTTCATTGACACTTTTGTTAAGCTCATTGCAGACAGAGTAAATAGGCCAAAATTGGACTGCTAGTGGGGATGTGCCAAACCAAGTATCTTCCCAGAACCTGGTTCTGCTCCCATCCCCTATGTTCCATCTCTAGCCAAATTTCACAGCATGCATAATAGATTTTAATCCTTTCCAGAATCTAGAGGTCTTGGGGTTGGAGGAAGGGACAAAAATATTAGGTTTATTTCCTAGGTATTTATGGGCAATAAGAAGCTTCCAGGGTTTCAAGTCTTCCTCATAGAATCTTTTAATCCAAGACCCTAGAAGACAGATGTTAATTTCTTCGAGGTTAGGTATGCCTAGGCCTCCAAAATCTTTTTTCATAGAGACTAGGGACCAATTAGCAAGGTGTAGCTTCCTATTTCCCTCAAAATCATTCCACAAGCAATGAGACATCTGAGAATTGATGAGGTTCACTGCCCATTTAGGGAACTTGAAGAAGGAGTGGAGATACACTGGAATGCTAGCCAAACAAGCTTGTATGAGGATCAATCTACCTCTGTAAGAGAGAAGTTTGCCCCTACACCCAGCAATCCTTTTAATGATTTTATCCAGAAGGGGTTGGATATCCTCTCTCCCTAGTTTATCATAATGGAGAGGGATACCTAGGTACTTAATGGGGAAGTTACCTTTATTACAAACTAGAATAGAGAGGAAGTCAACTAACTCCTGATAATCCATGTTGATAGGGATGAGTTCACTTTTAGAGTAGTTGATTCTCATGCCCGAGACTTGTTCAAAACAGGTTAGAACAGTTTTCAGATTGCTAGCACGTGTGGAGTCATTGTCTAAGAAAAGGATGGTATCATCTACATATTGAAGGCAGATGATGCCACCAGGGCAGACCTCAGGACAGAGCCCTGCAATCATACTACGATCAGCAGCTTTGCTCAGCATTTTAGTAAGAACAACCACTACTAAATTAAACAAAAGCGACGAGACGGGGTCACCTTGCCTAAGGCCTTTACCAGCAAGGAAAAATCACTTTCACATTTATTTAACTTGACCCCAACAGACCCCCCATGAGTAAGTTGCTGGATCCAACTAGTCCATTTACCCCCATAACCTCTAAGCTCCAGGAGTTTCATAAGGAAATCAAGGTCAACTTTATCGAAGGCAGTCTAAACTAGAACTACCATCACAAACAGAGCCTTCAGATCTGTTTTGGTGAGGGTAAATAAAGGAAGAGCATTCAATGCCATCATTAAGAGAAG